>NW_023339740.1:8655233-8704022 GCF_004916995.1 Morone saxatilis | reverse complement strand
GGTTAGGGTTAGGGTTCCCCGGGCCCATACAAAGCGGGGAACATAGGACCCAGGGAACATAGACATGCTCCCCAGCCAAAAACAAAAAACACAGTAATCTCTCATGTGAAACAACCAAAACTGTTCTAACTTTGGCTAAAATGTTGTCCTCATATGGGACCCCATTTGCCCCTAACAGTCTCACATTGAAGTAAAAACATAAGAATTCCAAGTACTTGGAATTCTTCAATGGAATTGGTTCAGTACTAGGAACTTGTGTTGGCACTGGAACTGTACGTTTATACAGACTATAATGCCAACATACTAGAAATAATTAACCATTTGAATAATATAATTATTATAAGACATTATATAACCCTGTCATCACTGGTTTGTTGGACTGGTTTAAGGAAAAAGTTAGGGGCATCGGGTTATTTAATTTTGCTTCTTTTTTTAATTGTTTTTTTTAATCCTGGCTGGTATTAGTCTCACATTTTTGAAAGCTAATTTGACTTGATGAAAATGAAAATGAAGGAAGGTCACAGTGTCACACAGAGATTGGGTCTCTAAAGCCTTTAATACTTTAAATGGCAGTCAAGAAGTTAACCGGGAAAAGATACGCTACACTGGGATTCTTCTTGAATGTGTGAAACTGGAGGGTTTTACAGTGTATTGATTCATTATACCACACTGTTTATTGTGTGTTTCCACAGTAAGACATACTGTCTAGAAAACCGTCTTTAAAAAAAAACCTTTACCACTACTTTAATTGAACTGTGAGAGAACAATGCAGTGGGGATCTTCTTTTAATTAGGTCTTGTGTGTATGAGTTGAGCAAACCAGGCATCACAATGCCAGCCATGATTGGTGAGGTGACTTGAGTAAGTGATGAAAGGAAAAGAGAGGAAACCTGGGTGCTCCGACCTGTGAGTCTCATCGATAATTTTGTAGCTCACAGAAAGTAGGCTGTTGGTACGTCAGCCATTGGCTGACTATTTCCAGCCTGTTCTCATTCCCAGGTCATCGAATACTGACATTAGAGTGAGGAGGTTGTGGAGGATGGATAGGTCAAACAAACATAGGACTTTCACCCAGGAGACTGCTGTCTGTGTCCCATGTGAAACAAAAAGTCATTGTTGACTTACTTATGAAATCCAAGTAGGTTTGTTGCCTAACCAAACTTTAACCATTTCACAACGTTAAACATGTTAATGCAGCGTGCTAGACGCATCACTACAGGAAACATAAACAACAACCTGCAATTTGAAACTTGAAAATGGCAAATTACCCTAACCCTAAATTGGATTAGCAATTTTTACCTTTCCTTTCGGGGGAAATTTTAATTTCCTGACACAATTTTGCAAGAATGCATCCTTATACAATACCAATTCCATCCACAGACGATTGAGATTGGTTTAAACAAGTGAGAACATTTTCCCCTAAAACCAGAACGTTAATGTATGCAGACCTTTCTCTAGGGATGGCAGAGCATTGTGAAGATAGGTCTGGAACTGAGACTAATTGCGTGATCTCCAGGGATCGGGATCAGTTCAGATTTTCTCTTATGCTGTGATATACATTATTTACAGTGCAGGAGAGTAGAGAGCAGTACATTGTAATGCCCATTATCTACCATTTGGCCTTAACCCATCACCAGCAGTAGGTGAATAACAGAAAAATACAGCTTCACAAAAGATTACCTCTATTAGAATTCAGCCCATGGTCATAAACACAAATAACCAATGCATCACTAGCACTTCAGTGCTAATATGTCCCCACTGACAAACCAAGTGGCCTTGGTAAGACTGTCCATTTTCCTTTGGCCCTAACTTTCTGGCCTTTAATTATTTCTGAAAAGGGGCAATAACGGGCTTGTTTCTGTAAATTACACCTATTTCTGCTCTGCAGCACCTGGTGTAGCAGCCCCCAAGTGGTTTAGTGGATTATTATGTGTAAACACTGTTCAGACCTCTCAGACTAAATTTCCTTTTTATGGGCAGTTAAAGCTTCATGAAGCTGTAAGTGTGCAAACTGCCTAATGCCTTGATAATCAACCTACATTTTCTGTTCATCTTGAGTCTAACACTTTCACAGACAGCTTGGACTGAAACAGGCTACTTGTGCCTAAATGGCTGACTCTCACACTGCACCATCAACCTGCTAGCTTCACTTCTTCTCAGTCACTCTTTTCTTAGCCTTATCCCTTACAACATGGGCCTAATTTCCCCAAAATAATCTTAACACTAAAATCATATTAAAATCCATTTTACAAACCTTCTCAGGCTTAATAGGTGTTTCCCAAAAGCATCGTAGCTCAAGACATGTTAACGAGTGGCTCCTGCCCACTCCTAAGAGGCATATTAGGAAACTCCAATAGCTGCAGGAGGAAGGTGTTTATTCTTTTATTTAATCATACTTTTATTGTGAACACAGATGTTCTTTGTTCAGCGACACTTGATGTTAAATGACTGATTTTTACAATTATCAACACACAGTAAAATGTACAATTTTAGAAATTAGAAAATAAAAAAGAATTAAACTATCACACAGTTAAATTAATTCAAAAATGAATCTACCAGTTTGAGCCATAAATAATGATGTAATGACATTAACAATATTTGCCATATTCCTGAAGGGTAATATGGGGTTTAGTATGTGCTTAAAGTCTGCCATGACCAGCAGATAAATCAATCAAGGTGTATTTCTTAAACTAATCCACTAATTCACCAACTCTTCAGTTTTACCAATTTGGTCATGTGCCATCAATGCATGGGAATAATTGAATTGTTTAAGACTGAAAATTTGATGTTAGAATACACTACTATAAAGTATTTCATCAACACACACTCTCAGTTCAGTTGGTAAAAATGTTCATTATCCACTGCAACCTTTAAATGATCAAAGACAGGGCTTGTTTTTACTAATTTAACTTTTGTTTGCACAAAATCCCCATCTGCAGCTAACTTCCACTAATCTACAGCCAAATAATTTCTCCTTAATTGAATTGCTCCTATAACAGGCCCAGCTTATGCAGTTAATTTTTCAGTTTATGTGTATGTTGAGCAGCTAACTGCTATTTATTCTCCTTCATAGCTCCTGCTCATTAGGAACACAAGCTGGTCATTAAGCTGGCGCTGGCTCCTCTCCATCACTGTGGGGATCCACCACTGCTCCTGCTGTGTTTACAAAATTCCTACAAAATAAATAAAAAAGCATCTTTTATTGTATGTTTGCCAGCTACACCAGAATGTAGAGATCATCTGCTTTCAACCCCTCTGCAAGAATATTAAAATTAAGGTTCACCAAAATCATCAATGGAAACAGAAACTGTCCATGCTTCATTTACAAAACAGTTAATAAACCTCTATAAAAAATATCCCACAATAGTTTCTTCCTACAGTGAGCCAATCTTAAAATGTTGCGGAGCTCTAGTTGGCAAAGGAATATTAAAAGGAGTGTTAAAAATGCATGGTCATCAAATTATAATAAACTTGTAGCTCTGGAATTGTGAGACAATAAATATAGGACAGTTGGCAAACTTCTACTTGTTTTAGAGTAAATATTTTCTTCCTGCTGTGACTATCTGTTTTTTAAAACATCCTGTGTGAAAAACCTGCTTTCTGTAGTTGGGGTAGGGGAGTAGAGAAACTGGATTTACCCAGCCAGTGAACTTAGCTGGGTTTCTAATGAGCTTTTTCACATGTACCTGAAGAAGAGTTCATACAGGGAAAGCTGTGACAGCAGTGGAGAAATGGAAAAAAGAAAATAATTGACTTATAAGTGCAACTAAACTGAAACTATAGACTATAGGTCTATTTAAGTAGGTAAGTAGTAAGGTAACCTGGTTTCTTGTCCATGAAAACACATTAATTAAATATTATATAAAATGAATTATATTAATATAACATATATCATATGTCATTGTATATTAAATAATTATATTATAGTATAGGAATACATTTTAGTTGATATGTGTTTGCTTAAATCCAGGAAATTGGAGGGAAATTTTAGTACATAGGGTACTGACATACAGTACATACAGTACTGACATAGGGTGTATACTTGCAGAGAGTGAAGTCAGATCCTTGGTAATTATTAATCTGTTCCATGTGAGTTGGCTGCATGAATTGCTATGAAAATAGGGAGAAACATAATGAAATCCCTGTAGAAACCAGTGTAGCGTGTGAGCCCCCCTTTTTTTTATGTTTCCAGAACTCTTAAGTCACATTAATGTCATAAAGTTAACTTTTCAGTCTAATGCCAAAAAAACTAGGCATTCACAGCTGTTATGCCTGACCCTTGCAAGGACAGCTCTACCACTCTGAGCCAATAGTGGACACAGAAAAAGGCTGTTACCAGTGACACCACAGAAGCACAAACAGGAAATGCTCTTTACTATGCATCCATTTTTTAATCTCTTGGTTTGCGAGTTTACTGCTTTCTTTGGCACTACAATTATTCATGCGATTTTCATTTAAGAAACCATAAGCTGCCAACAAAGACAGCACAACATGGGTCGCAAAATTATCAATCATCATCATCGTTTTGAACTGACACATTCATCATGTTAAGGACACTTCAGTCAACGCTTGAGTACTTTGTGACAATAATTTCAAAAGCTCTATTCATTACTAACTATCATTACTTCAACCAATTCACTTCGTTAATGCAAATTGTGAATGTATGCAATTAAGGAAATACAGTCATCACAGGATTTGACAACGATTTATATTAATGTCAAACGCCGAAAATGATCTCCTGCTATAAAAACTATTTTCACAGGCAGAGGGACTGTATACAGCAGTATACAGTACATAGACAGATATAAGTCAATCATCCTCCATTTCTGAAAAAAGCAAATGAGCTCAGACAATTTAGTATTCCTTTTCTATCAGTAATATTTTATATTTATAACTAGGCAACTCTTTTAGATTAGTTTGGATTATGAAGCCTATTTACACAAGTAAATGTACTGCACAATGGCAGGTTCCAGTCTCGTGTTTTGAGTTGTCATAGTGGAACTACATTTTTGTGTATAGGGTATGTAGATTACCGTATGTTTTGCCTTTAAAATTGTTAAAGTTTTATTTAAAATGAGAGCCATGGAATCCCTTACCTTTCAAATGTTGAATGATGAATTTGAAATGGTGTCTTTCTCCCATGTCTCTCTTACTGCAGTACATTAAAGCTTTCTACAATAAGACATGGATTGAGAGATATGGGGAGCCTATTGCAGCAGAGACAGCCACCCTCCTCTGGTCCATCACAGTGTCTATATTTGCTATTGGAGGCCTTCTTGGAGCACTGTCTGTCTCTTCAATCATCAGAGTACTGGGAAGGTGAGTTGACTCACTTGCGCTTCAATCAAGTCTTGTTCATATAACACAGAAGTGTACATCATGCAATTATCTCATTGTACATACCGTTAACAGTATTTACCAATTTACCAATCATTTATAATGTTTGTTTGTCACTCAGTGTAGCACCAACATTAGCCTGATTTTCACATTGATTACACATTAGGTTGCTGCTAAAAACTGACCAAAAAATGTCATCAATTATTAATTAATATTCATTATTTGTAGTTGTCATCTCTTGATTTGACAGCAAAAACACTGTTAGATTTTGACATAATCAGAAAGTATTTCCAAATCATTATAATAGTTTGTTCATCTTGAGATATATAACTGTAGTAAGCTTTTTTGTACTCACTCTAAAATAAGAGTCAGCCAACAGAGGTCAGGGCCAAACTGGCACTCATGGTCTGGCAAAACTAGTCTTGTGTAGACCTGTCAAATTGGATGTGCTTAACTACCATGTGTGAAAGAAATCTTCCAGGAGAAACACTACACGGTTACCCTTTTAATTATCTTGGCTTAGTGCAAACACTCACAAAGATTAACCATCATTCCAATATGACATACTGTACCTTCATTTTTCATGGTGTGGCTGAAACTACAATGCTCCCTTAGCCTTTCAAGCGTGTAGGAGAAACTACTGTGGCCGTGAAATTTGCAAAAAATGCAAAAGACACTATCCAGAGCCAGTGGTTGGTTTGTGCGTTCTCGGCTATTCACGTACCTATATTACATTCTTTTTCTGCCAATAGATTCTCCTTAATGTAAAATGACCTTTAATGGATCAAATATTTCAGTAATTTTACTAGACAAAGTGACATAGTGGTCATACGTAGTTTCAACAAACATAAATGTCTGGGGTTGTTGGAGGAAAAAGAATGTGCTTCAGGCAGAGCCGCAGTGGTTTTACAACTTTTTCTTGACTGTGAGATCAAATCTTGCTGCCAGTGTGATTTTCTCTGGTTTCGGCGTACCTTGTGGCAGTGCTGCAGAGCTTTGCGTCCTACTACCCCACATGGACACACTGACAAAATCACCTCAGTGCTCTAAAATAATATATGTTCTAAAGAATCTATTATCCACTAATGATGAGGTTGTTGCTCTCTGAGCAGGGAAAGACTTATGAAGCTTTCATTCGGAGTCATTTGAGAAAATTAAGATGCCCTTAAGATTCACCTTGGATTTCTCGGGTGGCGATCCTTACTGTGTTGATTAGGCTGAAATGTATTATTCATTCTTCCTCTATTCTCTGCTAGACATCTGTGGGCCAGCTGGTAGTTTTGCACAATTTCTTGAAATTCAGATGTCAGGAAGAAGAGTTGAATATATATTAGCAGATGAGGACACATGGAGTTATCTGAAGTATTTCAAAGAGTGACTAACTGATTCCTTGAAAGTTTGCCTGTGAATGAGAAAAAAAGAAAACTAACTGAAACAATATTGTGTACTTACAAAACTAAACTTAAAATATACAGTAAAAGTTTTAGTTTTTGTAAATTTGGTCAAGCATGAGGAAGCATTTGCACATATGATTACTCAGATTGGGATGTCTAAATGACTGTGTGTAAACTGCCTTCGCTAAGTGTTGTGTTTGTATGGTTATACCTGTTCGGAACAAATCTTGCCCCTGAACCTAATTTTGACAAATATTAAAATGTTCTGCCTTAGACAGTATGGAGTAAAGATGCCATCAATTCAGACCAGACCCAGAATGCTCTTGAGACATTCTCAAGTGTGAAGTGAGTACTTTAGTGTGAGAAGAGAAGACTGGTCATCAGACTGCTGCTAACTGCCCCACTCCACCAGCAACCAAAAGGAAAACACATTTTACCTGGACTTCTAACATTAGACAAGAAAACTCTGTTCCCCACACAAGAATCCTGCAAAAATTCCTCACCAATAGACCAATCGCATCTTACCAAACACTAGAGCTCGGTTTACCTAGACCTGGTGTTCCCTTCAGATTCTCAGTGGTCCCTACAATGGTGCAGAGCAGGGAGTGGAACTGTTATGTAATGCTCGACAGGAAACATCTTAGATTGCAGGCAAATATCTGTTTCATCTGCAGTCTCTAACCAGAGTGATGTAATGAGCAACATGTGATAGTTTAGTTTGGATTCAATTTTATGGTGGTGTTCTGAGAAATAAATTATTTTTAAAATCGCAGCTTATTTGTGAATCATTACCAGCATGTGTTTATGTCGCAATATTAAAATTATGGACAACTACTCTTTTCCTAGATTGTCTGCAAATATTTTATCTGTGTCAAAGTGTAAAATCTAACTGAATATTAAACAGAAGTAAAAAAAAAAAATAAAAAAAAAACTAGACCAAAATTTAAATTCTGCTTTCATTTGATATGCTGTATCCATGATATAGCATATGAGCAGATGCTGCTCCACACTCCAGTCCAGTAGGTGGAAAAGAGACATAATTTGCTCTTGAGAATATTTTTCAGCAGCTGGATTCATATTTGAATTCTAACTCTTGGCAAGAAAGCAGATTAGCGTTTTTCCAAAACTATTTCCTTTGAACTGATCCCTCTTATTGGAGAATCTGAAAGTTCCCATATTCTCCAACAAACCAACTGAGCTGAAATTTTCTGCTACAATTACTACCACACTACCTGCATCTTTCTTGACTTGACATAAATTTTACCTGGACCCTCCATTTCATCTAAACAGAGAAGTGTTGGTATTGGTCTCCACAATCAAACGCTATGACAGTGATTATATCCATGCTCAGATGCTTTCATTGGACAGTGCAATTTAAAAGCTACAGGTTTTCGTTGATAGCCAAACATCAAGCAACTATAAAAAAAAAGAAGAAGCTTTTTGGTAAATTAACCTGTGTGACAGTTTTGGAATTATCTGAAGGAGTAAAGAGATCTTCAGTCAACAAACATGATGGATGTAATACTTTTGAAAGGTTTCACAGGGGAATTTAGGCCTTGTTTTTAAGTGGTAAGTGGTGTCATAAATATTTACCAGGTTTTGTTGGTTTGCAGTCACAGCAGAGCGTAGGTCAAAAGGCACTGGGAAGTATAGATATGAAAGCCAGATATAAACACTTTTTGTCTTGCATGCAGGCAAACTGAACTTGAATACATATATTTACTATTAACCTGCACTGTACTAGTGGTATTTGTCCGCCATTTTAGAGCAACATCAAACATCCAACCAAGTAATGAACTCGTAACATGGTTGTTATAAGTGAATGAAGGCTGTCGGACCGCACGATAGAGTATCTCATGAAAGGTGTGCTTAGGGTGGCATTGCACCCACATCATAATTAATTTAGAATAATACTTTCTGACCTGAGGGTAGTAGTCATATTTACACGTAGACGTTTATTATTATTCTCTCAATTTAATATGAAACACAATTCAGTCTCCAAAGATAAAAAATATCATTTTAAATCTGTGCCTATGTTCTCTGTTGAAGTTTGCTTTCTTTTTCCTACCACATTCTCTTTTCTTAAAATATTTTTTCTTTATCTTTTTGAATTTAGAAAGGGAACATTGCTGCTGAATAACAGCTTTGCCATAATAGCTGCTCTGTTGCTGTCCCTGGGTGAAAAGGCAAAATCTTTTGAGATGCTCATCATTGGCCGCTTCATAATCGGGGTTGACTCTGGTAAGTGTTTCATTCATAAGGCTGTAGAAGTATGTTAGTATCCATACGCACTCACCACAGAGTCAGAGACAAAAGTCAGTGTGAGAGCAAACCACTAGAGAGAAACATCAATTAGACAAATCAAGTGCAGACCTTGACGGCATGTTGGACTGCATTATTAAGTTTGATCAAAAGTTACACAAAGAAACTTACCTGTTACCTAGAAACTAAGTTGTGTCTGTGGGTGCTTAACATTGGATGTGTGTTCCTATGAATGCCATATACCGAAGGCCTCAAAATAAATTAACACAAATCTTCTTGTTGCTCAACACAGCCTTAAAAAGAAAGAAATTTTAATTTTCATCTGCAGCTTCAAAAGGGATAAAATGATGGGAAAAGAAGAGGTGCAAATCCTAAAAAAATTATGTAGGTTTATAACCCCACCCCAAGGAAAAGGACAAGTCTTGTAGGAAGATGTCAAGGATAGTTTACTTGACAAACCTGAATGCACTGATGATCAGCAAGACTGATTATAGGTCTAACTTTCCCTTCTGAATGCATGTCTCTAGTCACGGAGGAAGGGCTTAACATCATTCATCCCTGTCACTATGTTACCAGCAGAATCTTATTTAGGGAGATCAAATTGTAGTTACCAAAAATCACATCATATGAATGCTGAACACAGTTTTGATTCCAAGATTAACAAATCCGTCCTTGTGTTTAAAGAACTAGGATATCTGGAGAAAGAGTTTAAAGGTAATTTGAGCTGGCAAACATCTTAATTGCCTGGATTAGTTGAGTGTTGTATGGAACGGAACGATTTCCAGCTAAGCATTGGTGTGTGTTACCTGAAAAAACACATTCACTGCAGATCACGGTCGCTTGTTTACAATTTCTAAACCATGGAAATTGAACTGTGCAAAAAGCTGTGTGAGGATTAATTGTTCTCTCAGTGCTGGTCATTTTGAATGCACAGACCGCAGGTCAGCATTCCTCAAATGTCGCTGAATGTTGAACACAGTCGGTGCGAGCTTTATGCTGTTGGTTTGTTTGTGCTTGTGCATTTCTGTGGGGAAACAATACAGATTGAGTTTCAGAAACAATTCAGACATAAGTGTTGACAGACTGCTGAAGGTTGAAGATGAAAGAAACATGGAGTGATACTTTCTCCTGGTATCACAGCTCTGCCCATATAATATATAGCAGCCACACATTTTGTTTTTCCACTTTGCGGTGAGGGGAGTGGCATCACATAAAAAAAGTGATGTCATTGCGTTTCCTTCCTGCAGTGTGAGTCCAGTAAAACTAAATCTGTCTTTTGTCCCTTCCATCCCAAGATCTATCGCAGGATGTTAATATGTTGTTTTTTCTGACAGGTATAGCTCTCAGTGTGCTTCCCATGTACCTGGGAGAGATTACACCAAGACATATCAGAGGTTCCATTGGCCAGTTCAACTCCATCCTGATCTGCTTGGGAGTGTTCACGGGACAAGTGCTGGGGCTGCCCGAACTGCTGGGTCAGGTCAGTGTTGTTAGAGATTTTAGATTGTATGGAAATATGGAAGTAGTATTTGCAATGTTACCTATGTACATGTTTTTGAGGTGACATTTTAAAGGTGGGGTTTAGATTATTGCATTTTTTTTATTTGAATCAGAAAATCCTAATTCGGACCACAAATTGAAGCCTGGGTGTAGCCCTGGAAGAGAATGTGGAAAATATTTTTTGACTTTGGATGTCATGAAAGAATATATGACTTCAGTCTAAGTTTGCTTTTCCAGTAAAAATGTGAACCCGTCATGTCTATGATAATGCATTGTGTGCATAAGTTGTAGTATCAGATATCGTTGTTGTCAGGAGATTCTTTGCCACTGTCTAGACTCCAGCAGATAAAAAAATATATTTTTTAACACATTGCAATGCTTAGTATTGCTAGGTGTGCTCACAGGTGCAACACATGTCATATTTGAGTACACTCATTGTCTGTTGAGTGTAAATCTGTCAACTGCTAAAATATTTTGTGCAAAGTCTTATTTAAAGGAAGGGCTACACTGGGCTACAACGGGTCACAATCAATATATGGGGATCTTATTTTATTCAAGAGCAGTTCACACATTGAACACATCCATTTGGACCTGGGTAAATACAGTGAAAGATTGAAGGTTGAGCCTTTGTAAGTTCATCTCATTCATTCTGGTTGGAAAATTCTGTCAAAATAAATCCATGACATGAACACATAAACCTTTGAAGGAGTTCATTATTTTCACAGACTGGGGAGTCTGTGGCATTTCAACCTTTGTGGGTCGGTCAAATCTTGAGGTCACAAGAGAGTTAAAACAAATAAAAAACTCCACAAATGCATAACACACAGAAGTCTGAGTTCTAATACAATAAAGAATACAATTTTAGATAATAAAATGTACAGGATATGGTAATAAACCAACAATTATCATCCAAAAACCCATAGTGCTATTAACACTTGTAGATATTTCCATGGTGAACAATTGATAACAGATAAAATATACATAGTGAAAACTAAACCAGTCAATAAGGTTAGACTACTTTTTGGTTTCCTTGAAATTGATCACTAAAGTTATAATTAGTGATACTACGTTCAGATTATAACCTTATTGGAATAAATATGATTACCTTTGACCATAAGAGAGGTCCTGGTGAGTAAAGGAGGATTTCATTGAGGTCACACAAATTATTATAGAAGTATTTTTCATATTTTTCAATTTATTAATTGTGCATATATGGAGGAAAAATTTAACTTCAGGAACTCAACAAGAAGGGCTGATGTCCCTGATTTCAAAGGGGACCTATTAAGCTAATTTCCAGTATAAGTTTTGCATGATTTCCTCTTTAAAAACATTTAAAACTTCATGCAGCTTCAGTTAATCCTCAGTCTAAAAGCTGGCACAGACCCAGTAACTTAGCTTGGACAATAATAATACGGGCACGGAATTTGATGAATGTACTGTTCATCACAGATGAGGTTGGAAAAACAATAAACACCAAGTGTGTTTCTTGGGGCTGGGCATCACTAATTACTGCACAAAAGCACAGAACTTTTATAACTTTAGTCCCTGATTCTCAATGAAAAAAGATTTGCTGGACCTATAATTTTGGTCACGACCAACTGCAGAATTCCGCATAACTTTGCAGTTAACGATAGATTTACAACAAATGTAGAGAAATTAACTAGCTAAGTTCGCCAAGCTTAAGTATGTTATTCATCATCATCCCCTTGTACAAAGTATCCTCTTCCGCTTTCACTTATTTGAAAACCATGCCTAGAACCGAGCCCTGACTTGATTTCTTTACATTCCAAAGTCAAAACTCCATAAACCTCTTCATTGCTCAGGGTTTGTTTCCTAAACAACGTGTGAAGCAGTGACCTGGAAGTGCTTTGACCATTGGGTTTTTACCAGTAGTTTTGTACCAATACTTTCCGTTACGTACCTCCAGGCAAATCCAAAGGGTCAAACCATTTCCAAGTAAACTCATGTGTGTCAGTGTTTGGGAGGGAGCAAACCAAAGTTTTGAAGAGGTTATTATTATTAGTTTTATTTTGACCTAGGTCTCATATATAATGCTTATGCACCTCACTAGAATGCAATAATATTATAGGATCAAAATACCATAGCTTAAAACCAAAATGTCTATATTGGAGACTGTATTGTCGAAAATGTTGCAAAATAGATCACATCAGTCTATTTAAAGAAAACTTTACTAAACAGGGTAATATACTTGTCTCATGTGACATCAAGGTGTAAATTAGGTTTTATTGCCAAGGACTTCTCCTTCTGATGGTAGAGCTGATAAAGCCTCATCTATGAGTGGCAGACTTCACCAATGTTACAGCTACAGTACACAATGTGATAGTTTCATTTCAACTTGACATCCAAGCTTGATCTCACACTGGAGAAAAAAACAAGACAGACTCCTCCGTTTACACTTAATGATTTCCCATCACTCTTTTGCTGGGCAAATTAATAGTGCAGGCCGCCTGACAGCACTTTGCCAAATCAACAACATGTCCTTCTCAGCCACTTGAGTAATAAACTCACATTTTTATCTTGCACAATATTCGATTGGTTCTATCTGCCCCTTGCATCAATAAGATATAAGCAGGAATTCTCAATCACACCTTGTTTACCCTCAAGGAAGTGTTATCCACTTTCCATCTGTCTCACCTTAATGCCCACCATTGACTTGGCCTACTGCTGAGGCATGTTCATGATGGGGATCCAGTCCTCATCTGTACACTTGATTATTCATGTGCTAGATTTTCAGTTTATCTTTTAGGGCTGAAAACAAACATTAGCCTACAGCATGTATACTTTAAAAGCCAAATTAAGTTGTGTAATGTGAACAGAAATCCAATGATATAAAACACTCTACTCCTGGCACATTCTGTTGACTTTAGCTCACTGCTTACTTTTGGCACTGTATTAAAAAAATAATAACTGAATGCACTTCCTCTGAACTGCTTTCCCACTTCTAAAACATGCAGTCGATTCTGTTCGGAAAGTGTGAGGATCGTGGTCTGTGGCGTAAACGTGAGGTATTATCTAAGGGTGACCATGTATTCCTGTTCCTGTTGCTTTTCCTATAGGGTTAGTTGGCAATGTTTACTGATCCATACAGTACATTGTACTGGAAAACAGTTACTCGATAATAGAGCTGTATTATAGTAGGAAGTTGATTGCTTCTCTGTTTTTGGGTGAGCATAATTTCATTACTGTTTAAAATAACACAAACAGTAGTGATAGTGGCCGGTGCGTAATGAAGCTTTCAACAGAAGTAAAATAGTCAAAGACACTGGGTGCCAAACTGACAATAAAAATAAATATACATAATAAAACTATAAATGCTTGAGGTAACTGCTTAATTGGTGACAATTACAGTCAGTAAACGTAAGAGTTTAGAGGAGTTTGAAGTGCCCTCAAGATGCATAAAAAAACCCAGTAAAATCTAATTGTTTTGTGTTTTCCAATAAAAATAGATGATAAGATGGTTAAAATGATCTGGGTTTGAATATAGCATAATCTTTGTCATCATAATTGTAAAGATTGTGGATGTTAGTTCTCTGCTGATGCTAAAGAAATGCAAGTACCTGATAACGTTCCCAACATCATTAAATTAAGTTGAGATTTTTAGTGACAAAAAACTGCTCACTGAAACACCAAAAGTCAGATTGGATCTTTGCTCACGAGGAATGTTTTCTCATAAAAAATAATGGACAGTAAAGTAACATAAATGAAAACATAATACATTTGTAGTGAGTGGATATGTTCTGTACTGTGGTGTATAGGTGAATTATGTGAATGGGATTTGTAAGGATGTGCCGGTGCATTAACCACAGCCAGAGATGTTTCTGCATACCTACTGAGACAAGAAAGCATGGGGCTGTACCTGTACAGCATCTGTATTTGTCTGTGTAATTGTTTGTATATGATAACACACTCCAAAGCCACAAACAACTAGACTGCATCCACATCTTCTTTTGTTTGGGGCTTTACTTTGCTGTAATGTATGTGCATAACACCATAGTATTGCTCATTTCCTGCGGTACATTTGCTTTCATTCCAGCAATGATGATTTAAGAGCAACAACCATATTTTTAAGCCAGTGAATTTTGGATGAAGCTCCTTTTTACATAATTTCTATATGCCTATTGCGTGGAGGCTTGAGAATTGTTGCGTTTAATCTGTTTTCTGTTAGCTTCTACATTTCTTTTTCAAGATTTTCCTTTAAATATTACATATCTTTGCATGGTTCTTGCTTTGGATTAAAATTGCCTGCCACCTTTTAAACCACTTGACTTTGATGTCTGACCCTTGAAAAATAGAAACTAAAAATTTTCCAAACCAAATTTATTCTTCCATAAATTAATGTGCATTTTCACTTTCAAGTAAAGTGAAGGAAGAAATCAATACTGTGTGGAACCCGATGTATGTCTTGAGCTGTGAATCCCCTCGTTTTTGTTTTTGTTTTCAGAGGATTTGACCAAGTTCTCCTCTCCTATTTTCTCCCACTGTCACTTTGCACTGACATTTACACATGGGCATAGTGTCCGAGTTTTGAGCAAGCAGATACTAATTTTTAATTTATAAGTATTGGTTTGTCCCATCCATCATTTCGACCTGTAGACCACCTTTATAAATATCATATGGAATTGTGTGTCCTCACGCAGCCATAGTTATGTATTCTTATCACCTCTCTGATACCCTTCAGGACAGGCTGTTCCCTTGCCATTTGACAAGCGCATAACAGACATATGTGATTTATCTGATGATAATGCCACCATCTTTGCTGGCATTTGGTTATGACACTTAAACAGGTTTCCTCTCAGTGGAGGCTTCTGTTAATGGGAGCTGGTCTAAGATGTCACTTGTTGTGTGGTGCAAAATGGTGATAAGATTTGACAAATGATAATTACTCTAACCTTCATGTTTAGCCACTGACGTTCTCCCAGTACGGACACATGTTTATTCCAGCATTGCAGTAGGAACAGGCTTTTAGCCAGTCTGTCACTAAACTCTCCTGAGACGCTGAACTCATCACCATGCCTCAAACACAGCTTACACCAGTAAGGCTAGATTCAGTGGCCGTAATGGGCCCTTATTTATATTCTATATCCTCCATCACAATTCCCTTTGCTTTTGGAGGGGTTGTGCAAATGGAAAGAGACACTATATGCTACGCTGTGTTTGCAAATTTTAAGGACATGCTGAAACACTTTGTTTCAGTAATTCACTCTGGCCTGCAGTCAGATTAAATTTCTGGATAAAAAATAATCAGAAATAGTTGAAAATAACAATAAAAACAAACAGTAAAATAAAAGTAATTGTTTTGTAGAGTCACATAATATTAAAGGAGGAGTTCAACATTATGGAAAACACGTTCATTCACTTTCTTGCAGAGAGTTAGATGAGAGGGTTGATAGGCGTCGAATGTGAACGGACTCCTAGCACTAGCTTCATATTTAACATACAGAAATGATGTGGCATCAATCCTCTTACTGTAGTTTCTCCTTTGCGCTTGGAAGTGGTGGGTGAAGCAAGGGAGATGTTGTCTGCAAAAATACTACAGACTGGTCCTTTAAAGTTGAATGGAGCTGCAGATTCAGTTGATCATTCTCTGTAGTCTCATCACTATGGGCGACCCCTTTCATTTGTCACATTGTTTTCACATTGTCATTTGATACATTGTTATTATAAAAATATCGATTGTAGCCGGTTTAAGTAACTTAGTCCACATTAACCCTTCCTGTAAGGTGTGAATTATTGTGGAATGCTATAGATCCCCGAACTAAAAGGAGCGTTGCTTTAATCTTTTAAGAAAGGGACAGCACACACCTGCAAGGGCCAACTGTCAATTTGCTCTTCTGACAGAGCATCAGGAAAATAGGCTCCCGGAGGAGGTGACATTCATTACAAACAGCTACAGGCAGAGAGATGGGCTTTTCTTCTGATCCTGGCAGATCTCCACCTTTGTAGTATTCGAAAGGCTTAGATTTTGACAACGTGAGGTTTTTACCAACAAGGTTTTCATTTTGTGAGAATTCAATGTAGAAGAGGAGTTTATCTTATTTACAGACATAGAATTACTCCAGAGAAATGTTTGTCTTTCAGGTAATGGGCAGACTACTGAGACATGACTAGAAACAGTTCCTTTTCTTCACTGAAATCCTATCTGCCATTTTTATAACTTGGCATGCCATATGCATTGCTCAATTGATAAAAAATCTTTCTGATTTATACTTAATTGCTCTTCCAGGACAACAGAACATTTCAATATAAATATCAGATAATCTCAAGGTATTGTCCCGTAATGCACCATTTGTAATCCATCATGCATTAGTCTCTAAACAGCTGACAGTGAGTGACAGCCAATTAAATCTCACCGTCAGCTGTGGGAATAAAGAATTAAATTTAACTGTTGCTGCCTGTCCAAAACCAAGTAAAGAGCAGGTTCATTTCTCACTTGGGGAATGGTCTGGCTAGGTAAAGTAATTAAGACTGACCCAACACAGATAATATTAGCTTGTGTAATTGGACGAATCACAGATGTGGGCCACCTGACATTTCCATTACCTCTGAGAAGTTATCGGTCCACACTAACCCCCTCTCTGGCTTTGTGGTGGTCCTCCTGCTGCAGTCGAGACTTCTGCACATTTTCCTCTGTTTCGCACCCCTCAGCTCAAGACAACTAAGATGTGTTTCATGCTCTGCTTTTGTACAATCGCAGGATGAAAATGTGCACCCTGCAGCTTCTGTATTCTCAGAGGAGATTCTCAATTATCTCCTCTGAGAATGCAGAAAAACTGAAAAGCTCTTGGAATACAGCAATAAACCATTTGCCTGCTTTGTTTAGTTTACTGTAAATGAGTATCACTCCAGGTCATAGCAGGGCTTTCCAAACTGTGATTTTTTTTTTATCATGAGGGATGATAGGATCAGGGCCCAGAAGAGAAAAGCAGCCTGGCTCATCGCGCTTGCCCCAGTTAAAAACAACTATTGGTAGACGCCATAAGGCATGCATTTAGTTTGTACTGTAAACAGGGCTGAAACTGTGTGTGTTTGTGTGTGTGTGTAGGTGTGTAGGTGTGTGTGTGTGTACGCACTGAAGCAGTTAAGTACATGTGTGAACTTCACAAGTTACACTTGCCATGACCTCGTTCAGCACCTACAAATTATCATTCTTCAGTTGCCTTGCAATTGCCAAGTCAAGTATGGTTTTCTATGTATATCCCTAATAACCACAGTCTAACCTGATTATTACTGTAGGCGTTGTATGTGAATGTTGGATTGGAACAGTTCGCCTTCCATCAATGTTCTCTTACATCTACATGCTGTAAACCTCTTTAATTAAACATTCAGTCAACTTTTTTCTTTTTTGGGACACGCCTGTCAGAACAGAAATGATCAGTTTGTGAGTGCAGTCAACATCAGCAACCTGTATATGTCATACCAGAAAATGACATAGAGTAACGAAAATGATTTCTTATAAGACGTGTATATATATACATATATCACAGAAATTAGTTCTTGTAGAACATGAATTATATCGCCCACTCTAATCTCCAGCTGGGATAAGACGACCCAGAACTCACATCTGGTTTGCACAGCGTGCGTACATTTACATAGCTCAGCCAGGATTTAGTGCACCGAAGATCATTGAGAAGAGTTGGACTCTTAGAGGTGTAGACAAGCTTGTTTTATCAGTCAAAAAGTCATACATATTACACTTTTTTCACATTACAAGAAATATCTCCGAAGGGCCTTAGTGAGAAATATAATTACAACTAAGGACTTTAGTGCTGCAGTAATGATTCACTCACTCAATCTGATTTCACTTCTTCCTTTCTCTTCTCATTAATGCATTGGTTAGATAAAATGTAAATGTCTTATAAATTCTTCTTAAAAGTCTAGAAGATTCTTTTCAAGATACACATTCCAAACTCTTTTTACTGTTCCCATTTTTTTTTACTAATACTGATTTTAACAGATCAAACATTGAGGTAAGGGCAACATAAAAATAGTAATCTCTCCCTCCAGATTGTGGGGGTATATTTCATAGGACCTATGTACTGTATGTACTTATATATGTACATGCAGTATTTACATTATTTAGCTGTTGTCACAATATCAGATTTTCACTCTGTGGTTAAAATGAGGACACAGTATTATAATATGTGTATTATTAACACAATATCAATATTTCATTTGTAAGTATCACGGTTATCATAAACATCAGTATTTCACAACACACCTAATAAGGTCATTGTATTGCTGTCAAAAAACATAGTGCTTTTAGAAAAGACTGGAACACATTTTTATGCATATTTACTGCCATAGACGTTTTAAAGATTAGAACAACATCTTGGTAATATTTGGTAAAATTTAAAGCTATTCAATATTTTTATATTAACAATGGAATAAAATACTATGTGTAATCTGATAGTGGTCGCTTGTAGTGATAAACCCACAAATTATGACCCAGTTCTCCTCAGCTCCTTGGAGCATTTTACCATTAGTCAGGTGATTTATATTAATTAATTAATTTAATCATTAATAATTATTTTATTTATTTGTCAAATGAACAGAAACACCACTCCAAATACTGTAAATGATAATGTTGCTGCATGTCTGCTGGATGTGTAAATAAGTAACCTTTTTATAAGAGGTAATATCAATGTTGTGGTTACTGTACAGCTTTTTTCTGCTGCTCCCAAGTGGCCAACAACAACAACAACAACAAACACAAATTTTAAGAATTCTGCTTACATTAAAATCTTTAAATTGAATCATTTGGTCTTCTCAAATCTTTTTACATACATGCTGTACTGTATAACACATACTTACACTACTGAAAGTGTAATGTAATTTTGGTGGACAAGTGCTGCAGACTATCTATGTCTCCTTGTTTCCCTCACTTGCTTCCTTTCCTTGTGCCTTATCTCCCCCCTGCAAGGAGGTGAGATAAAGACACAAGGACATACTGCACAGCTGTCAAACACCTGTCAAACTGGTACCAATGTCCACAGAACCCCTTACAATTTCAAAACCTTACAGTATTCATTCAGATATGTAAATGGTTTAACATTACCCATTTTAGCTGTATTATTACTGTTGATGATCATTTAATAGTCATTTTAAATAGGCGTATTATAATATATGTACAGGTCAGTATAATTTTTTATGATTACTTCAGTTGCGTAGCCTATTTACTTGCATTATTGTTATCTGCACAATAATACACCACACAGCTGCGTAAGAATGTATATTTTGACGGTAGTTTGAAGTAAAAAAAAATTTAAATAAAACTAATTTTTAATTTAAGATTAAATTATCCTGTAAATTATTTATTACACACAATGTGACGGCGCATTATATTGCATCTCTCAAGTGTATTCTGTTATTTTATGCGTGGATGCATAAGCTGTGTGAATTAAGAATGATCGAATTTAGTTCTTAACATTATCAATTTGGTTTTCACTGCCAAACATACAAATAACATGTTACACATGTGGAGGTGCATTATTTTTAGATCACGGCCACAACTCATAATACAAGCCTTCCACATATTATACACCGGTGTTTCCTCGCTCTCAGCTCCTCCAGAAGCCTCCTATCTCCTCGCTCCTCGTCTCCTCCAGGTGGATTTAAGAAACTGGAAGATCCTTTATGATGGCAGAGGTGAATAATGTCCAGGTCACAGGTGAAGAGAGGATGCGAGAAAGCACAAGTTAGTGTCATGAAAAGCACCCTATATGACTCCTGAATGTGCAGTTAATTTACATCTCAGGCTGAGTCGTTAAAAAAAAAAAGTTAATTGCATTTTTGAAAATGTTTTAGAGTCTGACAAGAAGTGTTTTTCCACCTAGTAAAGGTTAGACAACTGAATCCCCAACAGACTTCTTATGAGTTGCAGGCTGACATTTCTTTTTCTTTAAAGGCACCCCCTCTCCACAGTCGCTCCATAACTGTGAATATCCCCCTGTCATTCGCTCAAGTGAGATCATGGAGCATAGATCTGTCAGATAGCTGGGGATATGCATTCTGTCATCTTTGCTAAGGGCAATGTTCTGTGTGAGGTATGCACAGTATGTCAGTGTGTTTTCACACTGTTATAGGTCAGAGATCCTTTTTGGTGTGTGACAAACCATTAATGGTGACTGTGTGATGTCAGGTCAGTGACCCGAACCTTAACATCAACACAGGTTGGTTCTCACATTTCTAAACTAATAGTTTTATTAAGCTTAGAAGGATGATGACTACACTGTCAGATTGTTTTTAAAGCGTTCAAAGAAAACTTTTGTATGTGTGCAACCTGTATTCTCCATGAATGATGATTTTAAATCCAAGGTTATCGTGAATGACTCTTTGTTGCTGTTGTTGTTGTTGTTGCAAAGCACTCCATGAAAAGACTATGTTGAATACCAGCTTCCATAAATCCACCAGGCTTTGATAAATATTAAGGCTTTGAGGCATTTTGGGAAGAAATCACTGTGTAATGGAACTAAGACAACCTAGATGACTAACGGCATCCCTATGAATGCATTCGTGTTTGGCTATTTGTCTTCTCTGCATCCATGCAGCCTATATTCACTCCATAACCTAGTCGCGATACAGAAACAAGATATACAGTTTCCCTTTCCCATTCCCAGGTTTGAAGATGTTTGGATCTCATGTTTTTTTCCGATATTGGCCTCATAATCAGCTGATGATTTTGTACTCACCCGTCATCGCAATGACTGGGAAAACAGCCAACTCAATTTTGGGTTTATCACATCTATTAAGGCAGGATCGCCCTTGACCAAAGTCATTTCCCAGACAAGAGGGATGTGCCCCTGTTGTAAATGAATCTACCGTAGTTACCATAGAAGAGCGTTACATAACAAGAGTTTAGAGTCTTTTTTTAAATTGTTGGGATTTGGGGGCAAAACATAAAAAAATTCTATCAATTCCGTTGTTGTTGTAATTAACCATGTTCACTTCACAAATTACTTTTTCTCAGCATTACATATCGTCATTGCTTATTTGAATTAACACGAATTTACAGCAGAAAAGAAGACATAAAGAAAATGCACCACTTGAAGATCATAAGTGATTTTACACAAGCGCAGTAACTCATTACTATGTTGCAGAAATTCTTAATGTGACAATGATGCGCATCCACGTATACAACAGCTGTAAGATACATCTGCTTCGTCCAACTTCTTTGTATATTATGGTGCAGCTCTTTTTTTTTGTTGTTGATGTTTTGACTGCAGGAGTTCAGGTGGAACTACCTGTTTTCCTTCCTGGCGTTACCGGCAACAATGCAGCTGTGTGTGCTGCCCTTCCTCCCCGAGAGTCCTCGCTACCTTCTGATGGAGAGGAGGAATGAAGCTGGAGCAGAAAGAGGTAATGTATACACTAACGGAAATACATGTGCAGTCAATTTCACTCAAGTACATCTGCAGAATGGGCTTTAATGTTTAATGTAAAGTTTCTGGTCTGTACACTAATCACATCCACACACTTCTTTCAATTTAAATTTGAAATATGATTCTCCTGCTGCACCATGCATAAATTACTTCAATGTGAAAAACTGTTGAAGTGAAGGTTTACATTTTCTTTTTCTTTTTTTTCCAAGCCTTTCTTAAAACAATAGTCAGGTGCCAAAATGAACGCTGAAACAGGGTTTTGCAGTGAACAGATCCCTATGCACAGCCACCAGGTGCTGGTTGGTAGATCAAAATTAGCCACTGTACACTGAAATGACTTTACTGTGACTTCATTAGGAGCCACCAACGCATTTCACCTGTGGCTTCTTCAGGTTCACTCAAAAATTATATGAAGCAAAATTATATGCCATATGTGATAAATACATGTTTTTGGGTTTACCATTACATGCACTGATTAGTGATTGTAATCCAGCCTTGAGCACATGGGTCATTTTTCATTCCCGCCCCAGTGATAATAACAGCCACAATTACCTACTGTTTTTCCGCGACTTGCTGGTCCTCTTGCTGTGTTCTTGTATTTCTAAATGGATCTCTGGAGTTTTTTCTGCAGAAAGAACAGCTTGTTCAGCTTTATTTCAGCTTAGTTTGAAGTTGGTCTTTTGTATAAAAATGGAGGCAAAATGTTTTTGATAATCTGATAATTGGAAACGTACGACCACCAACATATAACACCTAAATTGGAACTAATATGACAGAAAAAAATAGGTTGTAATATCAGCTAGGTATTCTCCTTTGAGACCTGTATACTATACTGTACTGCAATACTATACTGTTTTTGCCTATACATATAGCTTATACATTTAGGCAAATGGCACTATTAAAAGTATGCCAAATTAGCAATTCCTGTTGGCAATGTTTCCATGGATGTTCTGACAACTACTGCATCACCTAATCACTTTAATACTGAAAAATGATTTATGGACTTATATCTGTGATGAACATCGGAGATAGTTATATTTTCACACTGAATGGTATCAGTTTCATGTCTGTGTGTTAAGATTTGAGAGTTTGCTGAAGTATAACCATACCTGTTGTTTCCATGTGTACATATTGAAAGACCTATCAGCTGTAAATGTTATTACTGTTAGTGACAGTTTTTAAGTAAGCTGCAATTTAGATGCATCCTCTCCCAACCAACATTTTTAGATTTCAGACTTCATAGGAGTAACTAGACTGTAGTATGATCCTCTTTAATGTTAAAATGCTGTGACACGAGAAGAAACAGCATGGGGTAGAGGCATAGCTCAAACTGCATGTGTTAACGAAGCATGTAGAAAAATGTGACGTAAGATATGACTTTGATCAGTTGGTCTCAGGGGTGATTTGAGCTCTTTGATGTCAATGTCCATACATTATAGATGGGAACTCTTGGTTGCTTGTATTCTTTGTCAATGGCCCATCCTGTTTGCTTCTTCTGAACTCAGAGTTGGGCAAGAGTTCAGCCTTGTCAGAGGACTTTACAGTGGATTTAGCAGTTAGATGTTGATAAATTATAAAAGTCCATTTGAACAATTAATTTTATTCTGCAGTATTGATCATATTTATTTAACCTTCTGGAAGTGCAAAAAATGCTACACATGCATCCAAAATACAGTATACATATGAAATGGACTGGCTGACCAATGATAAAACATTTTGCCACGACTGCGTATGTGCAGTATATAAGACCTTCTCCCCTTCACGTACCAGTTAGACATGAAACAGAGTTGATGGAGTCCAGTTTGAGTAACAGATATATTAGTTTGAAGGATTTTCAGATGCTCTACAGTCGTTTGTAATATTATGAGTCAGGATTTGGAAACTTACCACGGCTGCAATTATTAAATTTTTCGTCATAATTTTCAAAGTGCATGCACATATTAGCCACAGCAGCACGTTGCTGGATGATTGCATCTTGAGAAAGGTCCAGTTTCATTATTTCCTTTTTTGCCAGATGACCCTGCGTGCGTTTTCAGCCTGGAGCCCTTTGCATCGACACCTCGCTGGGCTGCTGTTGTGGTCCCATTCAAATAACGGAATTTTTTCCTCATTGCTGTCTGTCTGACAACAGCTTAGGAAAAAGCTTTTGTAACAAACAGCCCTGGGGGGTCCTAACCACTTAAGAGCTCCCACTAATCATAGTTTTAGGAACCATGGAATACTTTTTTTGACACAAATAACACATCACCTATAGCTTACTGTAAATCTGTCACAAAGATTTGACACAATTAAAATCAGCAGAATCATAATTAATTCCTTCCATTGGCTTCATGTGTCATTGATGAGCAACAATTATTGTCATTATTATAACTGTAAATGCTGTATGAAAAGGTAATTTTTTGTTGCTGTCAACTTACAGCTGACACAAATAAAATAAAAAACATACTGCATTTGAAGTCCTGGCAAGATATACATTTAGCATGCATTATTTTCTGAGGGAAAAAGGAAAAACTTTGTTTTCAGCTTAAAGACTATGAAAAGTTTCCATGAGGAGCACATGTGAGTTGTGTGGTAAAGCATGGTGGCATTTTTTATAGAATGGTTAATGCACTGTTGCTAAGTTCAGACATATAATTGCTGTGCATATTAGGAGGGCGTTTTGCACATTGCTTTTCTATATTAATGCTTTTTGTGATAAATACCTGGAATGGTGTCTCTTTGAAAATGAATACTAACTTTGTGCTGTGCAGTTAATTTGCAAACTTTATCGTTCAAGTGTTTGGCATTCAAGGACGATGCTTGTACATCTCTTGATGGAGCACTTTTATTTTTAGCTCACTTTCTCATTTTGCCATCTGTCTTTGTTTACAGCTGTTCTCACCAAATAAATAATTCCAACCTTGAGTCTGTTCAACAAATTGGAATCAAGGAAAATGTGTTTCTTTCCTCACAAAAGACAAAAAAGAAGAAAGTGGAGAACTTTATAAATCAAACAGGTTAGGTTAACCACCAGGGCAAAAGTGTTCGAAATGAAATCGAAAAGTTAAGCCAAGTTCTGACTCCAACTGCTGAACTGCTCGTGTAAATATATGGTTGAAAAAAACGTGTTCCATTGCTGTGCTTTTCTGAGCACAGCTGGTGACAATGACTGGCTGTGTGAAAAGCTCCTTGAGGAGGAGAGGAGTGGTGAAAGGACATCCTGCCCAAACTCCCCTCACATCCTCCCTACCACTGCCAGCCAACATTTTGCTGGCATGCGTCTGAACAGCTCTGCAGATCCATGTTGCTGGCTTGTGTTACAGCGCTGCGGTTGGGGAATTGTTGTCAGCACACACAAATCTTAAGGGGTGGCCCTGTAGTGTCCTATTATCATCATACAGTGCCAGACAGGAACAGCATGTTCTCTTGCACCCCATCTCGTCTCTTGTCATGTCGCATATGTCCAGTGGTCCTGCCCTCCATTTAAAGGTTACAGAGGTTGAAGATGAGATAGTTTTGTATACTAAAGGCTGTCAATGTGATTGCCAAACTGCGCTTAATTTTAGGATGGCCTCGACTCTGCTGTATTCAGTATTTCTGAGTTTATTTCCTTTTTCAGTGCTGAGCTTACCAAAAAATACAAAGCGTACATTTACTTTCTTACTATGCCAAGACTAGAATAAAAAAAATATATAAATATATATATGACATGAGGTCTATCCATCACAACACATGCATCCAATCATAAGTCATCCTGCATTACAGTATGTGCTCGTTTCTTGTCTTTTTCTCTTCTCTCTATAGCTGTTGTTGTCAGAATGGCTGAAAGCACGAAGCCAAGGTCACTGGTCTCTGACTTACAGTAAGGCGGGGTATTGAATCCAGCAGTTTTATTGCTTCTTTGGCTCGCAGTTTCTGTTTGATTTCAGACATTTTGGACTCCCTGTGAATGACTTTGCCCTCACTCCCATTTTTACCCATTACCAGTGCTGTTATCCTTTTTACACATTTTTAGAAACACTTTTTGAGAGTCATTGTGCAGAAATGAATGGGCCAACCAGCTAAATTGAAGGATAAAATTGGTGATATTCTCTTGCTTTATTCGAAGAAATCTTTGTTATTGGTATTGTTAACAAATCCCATGAAAAGACCAAAATCAACAATGAATGAATCCAACAAGCATTGTCTGTGTATCAACAGCCCGATTTGGCTTATTCCTCTGTGTCACACAGCTCCATTTCTAAAACTTGAGAGGTCCATCTATTCCTTTAATATTGGCGAGTCCCATCTGATGTGCACTTAAATATTGACTAAACATGTAGCTGCACCATTGAACTGACTGCTGCAGCTACTAAATCTGACACACCTCATTTTTTTATCTATCTATATTTTATTATCTGTCCAAGTGCCATAACAACATGCCACAACCCACACAATGTATTCATTAAGTGTATTTATCTCAACAAATACACTATTTACTCATGTTTGAGTGACATTTACTAAAAACTACAGTGGCCAGCTGTTTTAGCAAATAACTGAGCCTTTTTGAACAGGAAGCAATAGATGACCCATATTTATTTGGGGCTGAGAGCTTAAGACAGGGTTGGGAAACCACTGTGTATTTGGAAAATATTGAGAGACAGACTGTTGTTTTGGTCTTCTCATGGGACTTATAATAAGAACAATATGTTTCTGTCCCCACAGTAATGTTGTAGAAACCACAAACAGTGTGTCAGCCAGGCTCTATGGTTCTTTTGGAGGGTCTTTGTCGTGCCACCACATCCCTTGTGGCACTGTGAGTGCTCAGACCACAACAGTGACATGGAGTGGAGCCCCACTGTCCTCCTGCAGGGATAATAAAATGGGTTGCCTCAGTGGGGACAATGCCACTGCTGCACATCCCACCACTGTCATATAAACATAATATTGTGTCATGCCACTGACATTGACAGACCCAGTATGATTCTGGATTAAAGCAGGTTTCCATATTTTCTATCAGCAGGGAGAGGGACTTCTATACTCATTTACATGTACTCATCTGAATAATAATTACGTTCTGGTAAGATCTCATGGTGGGCAACTTATACAGGTAACACAGGATCATTTCAGCATGATGAATCTCTCCTTTACTTCACTTTCTTATGGTTCTTACATCACTGTAGATTTTTAAATGAATGTCAGTTTTTTAATATTTGGCATTTTTATTACTCGGTGCTTGTAAAGTAAATATATAAATCCATATTTAGAATATCGTAAAACACTAGCAATATGAAGCTTATTATAAATTACTGAAGGTAAGAGAGTTTTAATTTATGTAGTGATTATGTAAAATCAAGATTTACTTTCAGTTTAACAAAACATTTTACAACCTGTAGTCGGCAGAATGCACTTGTTTTGGTTCATCTAATGGCTGGACTGGATCATAACTCATTCCAAGCATGGTTCAGGTTCAGAGTTAGAAGTATTTACCGCTGAAATTTTCATTTTAGGAAGGAATACATGGCAATTCTGTCTACTTCACAACAATATTGAGAGGTACTTGTTTTACACATTTGATGCCATTTTACACTCAGAGGGCCACTAAAATGGCAAAATATCGAACATGCTGCCAGTGAGTTTCGCACTCGCATGCTGTTGATAATTTAGGACAATTATGTTACATTATGAGATGTATATCACTCCCATAGATTATATTTTAGACAGAGGGCGAACATATGGAATATCAGTTCTGTTGCAGCACAACTGCGAGTTTTAGAAACCTGCCTAATGTAATTTGAGCAGCACTCACACACAGACACACAGTCTTCTACAAATGCACCACCATGCCACTTGGAGTCCTTCGACCAGGCTTTATTTTGGCAGGTCTTCCTGCCTCCTGTGTGGTCACTGTCCACACTGCGTGCCATCGAACTCCCACATCCTAATGACCTGCTTTTAGTCTCGGTTGGTGTGTAGAGACTTGTTATTCCAGGTCACGTCCTTAACCTGTACCCACCTCAACTTCCCATAACCCCGGGGATTCACCTTTACAGGAGGAGTGAGGGAAGAAGTGTCTTTACACTCATTATTCCCTCCAGTCCATCCTATTAAAGTAACACAAGCTCAAACAACCTTCAGCTGGCCAAGCTGCAAATGACTGTCAGAAACCTAGTCAGCTCTGCACATGCAAATATAACATTTGTGTAGATTTCTGGTTTAAAACCTTTTTTCTGCATTCTGACTGTAAGAAGAATATAACAAATGACAATAATTTATCTTATATTACGGTTGACTGCATTAACTTATTGGACTACGAGTAGGGTAGAGGTTTTCTGGCAGAGGGTTTTAATAAATTGTTTTCATGATGAAGTTTTCCCTAAGCGACAGATGATATAGATGACTGATAATCAGTATATTGGTGTTTGTGGCCAATAAATACAACTCTTTCAGCCGAGGATACTTTTTTAAATCACCGTGGTTATCAGACAGATGGCTGACTGTCATCTGCATTAAAATGTAATATTGTGTTGATAAATTATTCATCACAGAGTAAGCATTTAAATTGAGAACAGGACCAGACTTTAGCTGCAGGGTATGCCACAAATCTTTTTGACTGCACTGAGGTATCCTGTGACACCTTTTGTTAACAAACACAATTATGTTTACATTTATTATTTTCATCAACATGCATTAGAGTCCCTTTGACAAAAACATTCTCACTGACACAGCGAAGCTTTTTATAAATAGTGGAGACAAACAAGGTGGAATTAAACTCTCACAGACAATATTATCACAGAGTTACAGTTTGAAAGTGAATAAATAAACAACACCATGAAATGCAATCAATATGTCTACTGATTCATCATTTTGAACAATATATGCAGGTGTTATATACCAGTATTACATATTGAATTGCGCACTAAATTGAACAAGATGATAATTGTGTTTTTTTTGTTAACAAACATTTTATTGTATCTTTTATTGGTGATTTGCTGAAAGAAAAAGACAAAGAAACGGGCATAATTCAAGGTTAGAATACAGATTACACAACACTGGGACCCAGTTTATTCATATGGACACTTGATAAAGCTTCAGAAAACCGGTTTAGATTTTAGTTTAGTCTAAGTGGGTGTTACAAATTGATCCATTTATGAGGATACATCTTCATTTGCAGTGAAATAAATCCTCAAGTTCTTTGATCTCTCCATGATGGTTGTTTTTTTAGGCTCCTTATGGCCCTTTTTATCTGTGGGTATTTTTAACATTTTGTTTGTGTGTGTCAGCCTTCCAGAGGTTTTTGGGGAAGAAGGATGTGTCCCAGGAGTTGGAAGAAGTCCATGCGGAGGCTCGAGCTCAGGACAACCTACATAGTGCCTCTGTGTTACAGCTGCTGAAGACCCCAGCTGTTCGCTGGCAGCTCATCACCATCATCATCACCATGGCCTGCTATCAGCTCTGTGGCCTCAATGCTGTAAGAGGCAGCTTTTATTTCTTTTTTCTCAGCTTGTCAGTGGACTCTGTTCTTTATTCTATCATAGAGCGCATTATAGTTAGGACACATTATTATTATTATTTTTATTATATTTTCAATTAAAAAGCATAGACTAATGCATTTGGGTACAAATCGAATTATAAATATACACCAATTGTGTGGCAAACATTTGGTTTATCAGCCAGATAATTCCTTGAAGAAGCTGTGTCACACCTCCAGTCACACCTCAACATTGTCAGTTTTAGGCCTTGGTAGACAGATTTACCAAGTGCCATTGCAGTAAAGCATTTCCAACTCTCTCACACAGTCACAAGGCATGTAGGGCTGTTTGGCGAAAAGAATGACAGGACTGGTGGTTGATTCAGAAATGCCTGGGTGTGCTGTCCTATCACAGTCCTATCAGTGACAAAAAAAATCAATAACGCAGCCCTGCTTGTCAGTGGATCAGGTGTAGTAGCATATTGCAAACAGGGTCCCCCCGAGTCAATGCATGCACAGGTGTGACCCCATAATTGTGTTCTCTTTTAAAAATAAGTTGTTTTTAAAAGGCTATTTTTTAAACACGGCGGTTCAAAAACATAATGATTGCTATATTCAGGTAAATATACACTAATGAAAACGAGTTATATATATTATATTTAATTTATGCCAACAGATCCTCCTAAATGGTAAAGTATGAAAACACACTTGTTCTTTGACTGACATATTGTAGGCTGTCTGCAATGTATTCAAATTGATTGTTAGCTTGTCTCCAAATTCATATTCAGGATGAATATACAAAATGAAAAGTTTGATTTTTTTTATGATGAAACTTGATAGGTTGATTGACTTTTCAATATTATAATGCAAAGCTAGAAATCACAAAGCTCCTCTGGTTATTATAGATATGAACATGACTTCATTTACATACATTTTCATTCCAAGAAGACAGGAATGTAATTTAAATCACTCTGGAGGTTTTTATTTTTGTCAGAGAATGACTTGTTGGGGCTTATTTTGCTTCTATGAAACTGAGTCCTGATGCTAAAGTTGACAGGTGAGAAAGATTCCTGCAACCAGAGTCACAGTCTCAGTGCTTCAGCTCGTAAAAATTCACAATTTCTGACAATTTCCTTCTGTTTTGAATTGTCGTTACCTGTCAAAAGGACCACCAGAGAGAATAGTGCAGGCAATAAGTTAGAAGGGAGAATGTGGAGAAAAATGACAAAAATATGCACAATCATGTTGCTTTTCAAGAACGCGGCATCTCGAAACTCCCTCTTTGATTTCAGGATGTTAAATTCAAAGAGGTATGTTTTCATGTTTTTTAAAAAGGGTAATGGTACTGGCAATGGTAAAAGTAGTCCACCTGTCATCACAAAATGATGTAATTTTCTGGAGTTGGAACCTGACACAGCCCAACGTCAGCGTTTCTTTTTGCATCATGTTTACACAGGCTGTGTAAAAGGCAGCACGCCAGCAACAGAACCTTCACTTAATTCAGTGTCTATGCAGGATGTGTTCAGGCACAGTTCTTCTGTGGTGTCATACCTGTGTTTGGGAAGCACAACACTCACTGTAGTTACATGCATAAAACACAAGTAAATAGACTTGAAGCCTTAAGAGATGCCTCTGAATGATTAAAACAGACTTGTATCTGTTCTGTAATACATGTGAGACTGATGAATGAAAAACGGTGCTCAAAAACACCTCAAGCGAAGACATATCATACCTTGTCATGACGGTTAGCAGCTAACATGAATTTATCCATGTCTTTTGTGTTTATTTAAATTTATGTCTATAACATATGAAAATGCAATGGAATTGATTTGGTTTTCGTAGATCTGGTACTACACCAATGGGATCCTTCGTGAAGCAGGCTTTGCCGAGAACATTCTTCCCTACATCACACTGAGCACTGGGGCTATAGAGACTTTGGCTGCCATCATCTCGGTGAGTACTGATGCTTTAAATCAACCAAACATGCCTGGTTCTGGGCATGAGGCTGTTCACAAGGTATGTTTTATCTGGCATTGAAATCCTCTCCAGTCTTCATGCTGTTTTTCAACTGTTTTCTCTCTGGACCAAAGCTATCAGTGGTTTGAGTTTAATATCAGACTCTTTTTAATCTTAGATTATTGTCTGTAAAAGTATTAGCAATCTCTATGTATGTATGCTTCCATAAGTATGAAATTAATAACTTTATACAACTGTATAAATACGCAGTAGTTGACAGTGAAATACCAATGTGAAAAGTAAGAGTTTGGTGGTTGTGGTGTATGGATTATCTTCAGTAAAAACTGTACATAGAAAGACTTTAATTTTGCCATTTTAGAGAGGTTTTGCTAATCTGACACCAAAATTATCCTTTTATAAATCAAATTCATTAATTCTAAAGCTCTTGACCAAACTTGGTTGATATGGATGACTTTTGCATCAAACATCATCAGCTCAGTTTGTCTTCAGATGTCTTACCTTCAACAGTAGGGGGTAAGATTTACTGTTGTTATCTCTATCACATCTTCCGTTCTCAACAAATTGTTTAAAAAAAGTTTGCTGTATTTAGTGTAAGAGCTGTTAACCATCTACTGATAGTAGTATGCTATTGATCCAGATTACACTGAATGCACTATGTAGAACTCTGCAGTCTGTGTCAACTCACACAATAACTACATTGCCATGATTTTCTCATGAACAATGATCTTTTTTGACCACAGGAATAGATATTTTTAAGGAACCTTTTCTGTATGTTGAACGATACATGTGCAATTTAAGTTATGCCAGTTCCAGCCAGGCTCTGTATATTTAAGGTATATTCACACTTGTAGTTTGGTTCATTTGTTTTGAAGCAAGGTAAAAAATAATACATTGTAGAATTTTAGTTCTTGTCAGGTTAATGTTTACACTGACATTTTACTAACGAACCAAGGGAGTAGACTGACATGTCATTTAGACTGACAAGTAATTTCTTGATTGGACAGTTTTGTTGAAAATCTAATTCTGGTGACTGACAGAAGTTTTTTCAGCACTGATTTATGTTTTTTATTAAGAAATATTTGGTATTTTTAGACTTGACTTGACTAAATCAACTGTGTTTGAATAATGACGAGAAGGTACGATCAAAGGAGGCGTCATGTAGGCTACACTAATGATTGGGGCCTTATTACACTTTTTAATGAACCTAATGAATGGAAAAAGTACACAGAGTAGGATACAAGTGCAGCAGTTTTAACAACTTTTGATGTATTAATTAATACCCAAACTGATCAGCATATAAATAATATTAACCAAATAATTTACATAACTATATACATGATTTATAGCCTATAGATTGATTATGAGATCAGTTCAGTTCCTGAACAGATTTTACAATCAGCAGATGGGTCTATTTGTAATTTAGCTTTTGAAATCATGCTAAAATCACATTTCTTCTATCATAAAGTCCTGTGGTTGGTTTGTGAAACAAGCCTTTTTTGGTGATCTCGGCTTGCTTGCCGCATCCGAGTGCAATTTCTGTGTTTACGTATGCCTCACAACTGCTACAACTTGTGTACAGAGTTAGTTTAGACTGCAATATTTGAATATGGTTTTCACGGATGTTTAATTTACACTTATGTTAAACCTGCATTAATAGATTTTGTTTGGCCACTTGGGGGCAGCTCAACATGCTGACCTTATAAAGTTGATTTTGCAATCGTACAAATAAGGAAACTGTGGCTTATTTACACATCCAGCAGACACAGAGAAACATCAGCATTCATTTGTCGTTGTATTTCAACCTGACAGTACACAATAAGTTTAGCATTCACTCTCCTTTTAACTCTGCTTTGGTCTATACCAACCTTGATGCAACAGCTTTATGACGTCACACAGTTTGGTCTTTTGAACCGCGCGTCTTCAAATCCCACCAAAAGCATTTCAGAAGCAGAGAACCTTCAGTATTGCCTGCCTGGCATTGTTAACTCGTTATATTTTGTCCTTAAAAAGGATTCAAAATGGTGTGTTTCTCCATTGTTCATTGTGTCAAATCTCTTCTGACCTGCCTCTGACTGATTGGTCTGGCTTGGTGCCACAATGTTGATATAACATGAAATTTGTTTCCTGTGTCAATGCTATCTGCTCTGTGCTGCTTGATGTGGGTGGGTCGCGGCTTCCATCGAAAAAAAAAACAAACTCTGGGGCTCTTTAGTTCCTTGGACGTTTTGATCAAAACATGCACATAATTAAACAGTTTAATAACCCTATATGAACTAGGATGAATTTCTGTGCATCAAGTATACTTTTCAAACAAAAGCTCAGTAGAAAATGTAGTGGGAAATACACATCTCTCTTCATTTAATTAGAGAGTTAACGCCGTGCTTGGGCCGATACCTATTTCTGTGATTCCTCTCAGCGCAAACACATTAAAGCTGATCTTTGATCTGCAGCAGTGAAAAGACCCCATTGAGTGACTTAGCTGCCAGATGACTAACTTCAAACACCAGCATGTACCCCTCAGATACTAGTTTTCTATCCGGCCCTACAGCATTTACCCGTCAGCTACAGCCAACTCACCCAAAAACGCCTTTGATGGACACCACCCTTTTTATACTGCTGATAATAATGAGCCTCTGGCTGCTGACTGGAGTATACAAAGGAGATAAAAAATTCTCAAATATCAGTTGTAAGGCTGCATGCTAGCTGTCTAACAAATTACATGTCCTATATTTATAGTATGACGGATGCCTTATAGCTTAAAAAAACAACTTTATTTGATTTTTGCTTACTTTTATCCAAGGTGATTTTTTAATATAACTAACAAGATGCTATAGCTATAATCTGTACAAGGTTTGCTGTGTAACAGTATCTCAAGCACTTTCAGGAAGAAGCAAAAACTTACAAGAAAGAATTTCTTTTGGGGAAAAGCAGATTATCTTTCTTTTTGAAAGCAACCTCAAGAGTTTTACGGGCCTGTGTTAATATTTTATTGCTACTGAACAGAAACCATTTGTTTGAGCCTCATGTTCACAACCAGGGACTCTTTGACATCCGATGAGAAAGATGAATTTTATTTGTGGTTTCAGGAGCTTCAAATATTTTTGACATTTTAATCAAAGTCTACACCTGGCCTTAAGATGCAACCTTTTTTATTTAGGCAGTAAACATAGCAAAGGTCAGGTTTAATCCCCAAATCCTGTGATATGTGCTTCAAATTAAATACACCACAGGGGGCATTTAGCTGTATTTCTGTTTCATTAGTAACGACGCACAACACAACTACCAACACACCAACCATAATTTCTTACATATCATGCATATCATTTTCATATTCCTAATCAAGAAGGAGAAGAAATACCCACAATAGAAAGGTCAATGCTGCAAAATCAATGCTTGTCTGTCAACACTGGAATTCTGTGAGGATTTTTGCAATTTGCAGTTTGGTCTTAATGAGTTTTGGGAGTGCCCATGCACCATCTTTCCTGGTATGCTCCATAGAGAAATTACGATTTGTGATGTGTAAAGATGTGTGAAAGTGAGAATTTAATGCGACATTTTATATTATTTGGAGGTAAGAAATTGTTTGGACCCACATTATCCAATGTCCTTTATACAGAACAAGATAGAGGTTTAAACTAAACTAATACTAAATGATTTATTTTACATAAGTACATCCATTCAGCAGTGAACACGTTATCTACTGGAATTATTAATAAATCGTCTTTTTTAGTTAATGTATCTGACAGCACTTCCCACTGACCCACTAATCTCCTATCATATATGGTATGGCGTTGCATATACTAACTCACATTCAGTGCTTGCATGGCATGTTTAGCCACTCCTATATGACAGTCATAAGGTCCCTTTGAATGGTTGTAGAAATATGAGTGTATTTGGGTAACTTTCTGTGAATGTGAATGTACCTATGTGGTGTTAGTGGTGAAGCAATGATACTGGAGGTATTTTTTTTATAATTTTGATGCATGTCAAAAAAGAATAAAAGGGCACATTTAACGTCTTTTATTCAACTCATGTGTGACTGGTGTCATCCAGTTTGTTACTATGTCCCACGATCACAGAAAATAACATTACACAGAATATCTGACTGACATAAACAGGCCATAATGTCCTTAACGGGTCTTTGTAAAAATTGGCTAACTGTATGTGATAATTGGTTGAAATTTCATGCTTTAATTCAATAACCCCCCATACAGAGTGTAATGTCATTGAACTGTAAAAATAGGCAATGGTTGTCCTCAGACCAGGACAATCAAAAGTGTTATCTCCTCCAAAGCTAATTTAACACCTTCAGTCTATTAAGGGAATCTCATAGTTGCTAGTGGCAATTTTGCACCTCCAATACAAGGACATCAGTTTTTTGTTGTGGGTCACTTTAGCTGGTGGAATCGTTCGACTTCTCTTCATTATCACAGGACTGTGGCATGTAGTGCACAGGTTCTTAATAGAGGAAACTGTTCATAATGGACACTTGAAATGTGTTTGTCTGCAGTGACAGCACTATGGCACACTGGCAACCTGTTTCCACTGCTCTAACAATGCGTGCTAGGATAGGCTGATAAGTGACACTGAACAAAATAAGTGGGTGTAGAAAATATACGGGATGGATGGATGAGTCCAGTCCAGGCTTTTTTATTGAATTATTGTATTTTTCAGTTATCATTTATGAGAAAACTGACTGTGGAAGCGACAGGAAACTGTATGCATTTGAGAAACAGTGATATCCAGGTGGCCCAGCACCTACCATCCAACCCCATTCAGACCCAGAGTGAAACAGATTTTTTCCCCCCAGCGTTTCCCCCCCTCGTGCATCATATTTACAGGGTTTCACATAACCAGAACATCATATATTGTGTAACTATATGAATTTCTTTCTCACATATCTGCTGTACCCTTGTATCTTTGTAAAAGTGCTGCTGTTAATGACCCTTGACAGACTCAGGACAAGAGTTGAGGCTTTTGTCACAGTAGGGACGAGGTTTAGGAATAATCTCCCCCATTATTTGAGATTGGCTGGACTCTTAAGGTGCACACCGATTGAACACAAAGCAAATTTACACTCGACTTTGTAAGAGTGTTTGCATGCGACAGAGGGATTTTAAAACTTACGACTATCAACTCCAGTTGTTTCTCTTATTTTTTCTTCCAGGCCCTCTCTCTTTGTGCTCCCATCTCTGTGCGTTTGTGGAGTGACATCATACAGCTCGAAATAATCTGGGATTTTCTTATTGGTGTTAAGATGTTTACAAGTCGAGCACCACCACCACAATTCACGCTGCCTGGAGTGAAGTTTTATCCGTTCACGTCCCCTCGCATCTGTTCATATCTTTCCATTGGCTTAGTATGCTTTCATGCTGCCTTTAAATTTTGCATCTCATTAAATCCTAATGCATCATTAAGCATCAAGCAAAGACTTGTTTATTCTGCATTTTATTAAGCTCTGTTTAATTAATTCATTCTGTGTTATATCATCTTTCTTCTGATCTTATCACAGCTATTTTAAAATCTTTAAGAAAAACATTATGAAAAAGAAAAAAAAACAATGTCACAATGTATGATAACTTAATGCAACATGCTATCCACTGAGCTCCTTCCTCCTTTTCTAGTGCCCTACTGAGCCATCGACCTTTCACTGCGGCACACTTGTCACTATACGGCTGGCTAACACACAAGAATTGTGGAGTGTGTGCCACCCCGCATTAAATCACACACGTCCGGCCATGTCGTCATACTCAGTAGCCCTTTGACAAATTAAAGTATAAACACAAACAAATCATCACGGAATACAAAAGCTGATCATATTGTATCGTAGCAAGGAAGCATTTAAAATAAAGTAATATAGATAGATAGATAGAGTGGAGTAGATAGATTGAGATAGCATAGATAGATGTAGAGGTGATAGAGTTAGCAGTAATAGATAGATTGGTATTGACGTTCTCACAGTGGTGTTATGAGCAATATAGTACCATGGCGGTAGATGGTTGGATGCCTATAAGTAGCAGATGATTTTAGGGCCACGCCGTGGCATTGCTATGCCATGAAACTCTTGAAAGCAGGTATCGTTAGTTTGGAGCATATGTGGTCATGAAAACCAATTTGAAGACACACAGTTGCTCATATGGAAGCGCGAAGACAGAGCCGAACTTGCGATTAATTTTTATGACTGCCCGTTAATTGAAGACCGACAAAGAGTGGCATTGCCAGCGATGCATAGGATGGCGCTTTATAGAATTTAGAACAGAATGAAAATGACAGGCAACTTGCCGAATTGCTATATTTCACTTTCATTACTGACCAAAAAAAAAAGCCAGCAGCTAAAAAAAACTGCCGATGGATAGACAATCGCAGTCTTCTCCGTGGATAGTATTGGTCCCAAAGGTAAAAAATTGGTCATCATGTGGCATGATCTAATAGCTGCTAACTTTAACGCCGTCTTTCAGTCGTGTTTGAAGTCCCCCGTGACAGATGACAGGTGGCCGTTTGAAGCCTCAAATGGTGTGATCAAATGAACCACCTCCTTTTCGAGTTTTCCATAATCTTTGTTTTTGTCCTAAGAAAGCAAAAGTTGTTTTCTCATTATACATTTTTGTTATCTTGAGGAACTGACCTTTTGTTTACTTGAGATGTCTCGTGAGATAAAGGCATTAGAACCACAAGCACACCCATTCTCAACTTCTGTACATTTAAGCTTATAGTGGAGTGTACTCAGAATGTAATCAACAGCCTTCATAGAAGCAAGGCTTCACACTGTAACACACACATCTTTTTCTTTTTCTCAGGTCTTATTTCTTATTGGTAATAACAAACACATTCTTACAGTTGATAGACACTTCACTTTTGTCCTCGCTCTTTACCATACCGGCTCATACACACACACGCCACACACACACAGCGACACAGCACACACACAGCGGTAGGCATAAATATTCAGCCTCTTACACCTTCAGGAGACTTAATGAGCTGCGGGCTTTTGTTGCGTGGTTTGGGTTGGGTGTGGTGGGTGTAGTTGTATGTGCATTTGTCGGTGCTGCGGAGCGGTATGGTCTGGGGGAGGGAAAAGACATCCTTCATGCCTTCGGTACAGTGAGATGGGTGCGTGCGAGATTCCAGTCACATCACAGCAGCACCGCACACGACACACCACACACACACACACACACAGTGAATTCCAAAGCTTTTGGAGGCAATCCAAATCTAAAGCCAATTCGTTCTGTGGCATAACAAGCTCAAAATAAGAAAAATGTAGCCTTTGTGGACTGTGAAGTGTTGTATCTGCACTCCACTATACCACACATATTAACACATAGAAAAAAACACTACATGTTATCTTATCTTCCACCCTTTTGCACTCAGAAGCCCCTCACTATAGGGATATATACTGTACAAATACCAGAGACCTTTTTCCACAACCTTGTGAAATCCCACTGCTTAGGCGAGTTGCGGGTAGTGGCTTTAATACTTAAGTGCTCTGAGGCCATGATGGAGGAAGGCCTGCTGCTGCGGTGAGGGGTTTGCTTTGGGCTCTGTCTGGGCTTGAAGGTTGCCATGAATGTGTCTGGCCTCCAGCTCTCAAAGTGACCCAAGTAGAAGGACATCTGAGTGGAAATAGAAAAGTGCCCATGGAATTATTGATGAGCGACATGCAGCATTGTGTATGATTAAATCTGTGAGTCACTGTATGTGTATCATGATGCATTATGTAGAGGCCATTCTCTACCACCTCTTCTTTCTTCTACCCTCATCTTCCAGTAGAATTTACTGTTGGTTTGAAGGGTTAAGCAAATAGGTGTGATACACTGCCTCCGTCTTCAGCAAATCTTTGCTTTCAAATTAGTTTTCATTTTTGTTTCCTGAACTGTCATGTTCAATAATGCTACCATATGGTGCACACAGTATGATCTTGAAAGCTGAGAAAATGCACAAAATCTCAAATAGATGGTAACATATTGATCAGACATTTTTCATCTGCTATGTAATTTGCCTCTAGTGTGGTAACAAAAAGGTTTATGATCGCACAGAAACTGTACAGAAACCACTTAAAATGCTTATTATATTATACCAGGTTTTCTTGTCTTGTCCACAGGGCTTAGTGATAGAACGGATTGGGAGGAAGCCCCTCCTAATATTTGGTTTCTCTGCAATGGCCGTGTTCTTCAGTCTACTCACAGTGTTCCTCAATTTCCAGGTAAGCTGCACTTCCTTCTCTTCATTGACCTCATTCTAGACATACTTTAAGTGAAAAGGTGCCTCAATTCACATCGGTGCTCTGTACTGCTGCCCAATTACACTGTGAACAAAATGCCATCAGTATTCCTACTCTGAGGGAATGAGGTTATTATACCTCTGCAAAATAGAATGTCTGCCAACTTCAAAACATATATGACATTGGACATATCGTGATCAGCAGAACAACAAACAATGAAAAATAATTTTAGTATCATACAAAGGTATCGATTTTTTCTAAATTTATTTGGTGCTGTTTGCTGCTTAAAACAACAAAATAAAATAAAGGAAGTAGCTGTTAATTATTCATATCCCCAATATATTTACTGTGATATTCCTGCTCCGAACTGAATATAATATCATCTCTCTCACTCTCTTATCACAGGACAGTGTGTCATGGATGCCCTACCTCAGCTACATCTGTATACTGGCTGTGATTGCGTCCTTTTGCTCTGGGCCAGGTAAAACTACTGACCTACATTACAGGCTGAGATGTTCTCCTTTTTACCTACTTTCTCTTTTTTGATTTCATATTTACAGGCCTCACTGAATGCTCCACTTTACTTAAAGCTGCACTTAAAAGAGATTGAATAAATACGCAGCAGATTTTGTCATTCATATTTGCCTGTAATTCAGTGGAGTAGTTGTTGAATAATCAATGTGAGCAACCTAACTCTAGTCCTCACTTTTTAAACTAGAGATGGAGCTGTGTTTGCAGTACTTTTTGTACTACTTGGAATAATCAGCCGACTAGTGTGTTAGTAATAAGAATCCCAGTTGAAGGTGCTGTCATATATTAGCATACTAAAAATGAGCCATACAGTATACTGTATACGGCATGGCACTGCAAATGCACAGGGGACAGTTTGAGTGTGCACAGTTGGTCTTGGTGGGAGGTTGACTTTCAGTTTCAAGGTGAGGCTATCGCTGTCATCACACATATACATCCCTTCGGAATAATAATATCTCCAGGGAAAGTTAAGTGCCTCAGTGTATCAGGATGAGATGAGAACAGCAGAGTAAGTAAGAAAAAATAAAATAAAATAACATTGAAAAATACAGAATAGTAGCAGAAGCACGTCTGATTTTCCTAACCAAGAGACCATGCTCTTTGATAATCAGATGAAAAAAAAGACATAAACCAGTGAAGTCTGCAGGCTGCACAGCCCTTTTACTGTCCTCCACTGTAGATTTTGATCGCTCAGTGCCTTGCTCAGGGCAACTTCTGTGTTAATTGTCGAGGAAAGAGACATACCTTCTTATTTTTTTCCACCGCACAGAAATGATTTATGGTCTATTGAAACAACTGACGCCCCTCACTTCTTAGGAATGGTGAATGACTGGGAGGGGTAGACAAGAAAATTCACTTGAGGGTTGACCCCAGTAGTGCTCAGAGCGTGTGAGTGGATAAACGAGGAGCCACAATTCAACTCCAGTCATTTCACCATGGAAACAGTGGCCCAGATATTTCAAAGTTTGACAAAACACAAAGATTATGTGTCTTTGTAACAGCGAAAAAGGGCGAGTTTAGTTTTTCATATGATGAGTTAAAGGGCAACTCCAACTATCCATTTTCATCTATCTGCACATTCTGGAGGGACTATCTCTGTGTTTAACTACAAATAGCGATAGAGATGAAACCCTGTCAATATTGTGTGAGATTAGTCATATTGTGATAGAGATCTTTCTAAACAACCAATGACCTGAAACAATATTTAGAGAAGGTAGTTTCACTTTCCAATTGGAAAGTGTGGCTTCAGTGTCAGTCTGTGGATGATCAAAGGACGTTCACTTGTCAGAGGTGGAGAGCTTGGTTTGCTAAATCCTCTCATTATTTGTGACTACCTGGGTTGTTTTGTAACCAAGATGCAATTCGCCTCATTAAACTGCAGTATGAGGCGCGTATGGACGGTAGGCCCAACGGCAGCATATATGATGAAAGATTAAGAATCATTCCTATGTCTTTGCACACTTAGCTACATGCTTTACAATGTATAATTAAATGATATAAAATGGTCAGGTTTGTTTGTCTTTCTGCCTTTCTTTTCTCCTTCATTCACAATTTTCCAGAACAATAGCCAGAGCATATAAAATGAAATGTAGTGAAAATATAAATGGTGCTGATAGAGCAGTTGGACTGGGGTCTGTGGGGGCACTTGCTCTCACTGTGAGGAGAAGCTATAATCCCAGAATCAAACTGGATGTGCACCCTTGTTTGTTCTAAAGTGGTCTATTATAATAATCCTAGATTGAAATAGGTTAGATTAAAATCTTGATGCTGAAAAGTGTAATTTACTGCAAGTAGTTACGCTTTGCAGGAGTCAGGTCTACAGCAAAGATTGAGAAGTTGTTTTGGGTTGTGTGAAAGCTTTGTTGCTTATTTGAATCTGTCACTATAAAAGTAGAAAAATGCACCAGCATGTGTTTTGGTTTGATACCACAGAGTTTAATATAAGATGCAAACATGAAATGAAATGTGGAGCATCTACAGAGCCAGCTGCGTTGTATGTATTTATACTCCACCACACAGACGGATATATGATATATAGTTGATTTATGAATTTAATTTAGGTTTAATGAATCAGGTCAAGTCTGTCTTTTAAGATAAAGTATGTCCAGTACAATAGAGCAGAGTTGGAATAGTTTATATTCTGAACAAGAGTTGTTTGCATGTGGTGTAGTTGCATACAGTACACAATGTTCCTCACTATCCATTTAACACAACTGTGTTAAGTGCCAGGTGTGAACTCCTGTCTTTCAAATCTCAAATTTTTGACACAGCCGACATCTCCACGTGCTGCTCAGAGCAGCCATTTCTGATTAAAATCCATGCACATCTGATTGTTACCTGCGCTGCCTACTTATTATTACTTTCTACGCATTGCTGTTCTCACGCACTTAATATAGATCCACATGCAATAAAATACTTATATTTAATATATTTTACCCATATGAGCAATTCAGTTCTCGAAAAAATCATATGTGATGAGATTTATTTTCTGTTAGTAATTTCTGTCACAGATTTACATGTATTTTCACATATGAAACCCTTACCTACTAGCTCGGGCCATGAGCATACATTGTAAAAACAATACAATGGCAATGGGGGAGCTCCCTACGTATGTCAACAACCTATATATAATAATCAGTACATGACATACATCAGCAATAACCTAATTTTACGCATGGTGAATGAAGAAAAAAATACAGGAAAAGAGAATTAAATGGGACAATTGCAAATTGTCAATATTTTAGGGAGTACCAAAAATGTAACAAATCATGTTTTCCGGTCATGTCTTATTAAGAGGTGCCAACCTCCCCCTGGCTCCCCTGTAGTTCGCACCCTGTCTATTAACATATATCATATATTTGGGAGGACGTGACCCCCTGTCCCCTGTGGTGATTAGATGCTTGGTGCACATGAAGCTACACACAACTACTTGTAATGATAAATGCTTTAATTTCAGAACACTACACACTGAAAATAAGAGATAGCACTCAGTTCCATTCAGCATCTACAGCTGTTGTGATAAAAACTATCACACTAGGTCAATTTCAGTGTGTCCGATTCATTCAAAGAGAACATATGTCAGGTTTATTATGCTATAATCCATAGATACCCATAACACACTTCTTTGGCTATTATTACCTTTTTCACTATATCTAGTGTTTAATTTATCTTCAAAATCACATTACAGTCGTGGCATTAGATAAAAAAATATCTCAGGCTGGACAAGCGATGTTAAAGGCCTCTGTACCTGAGAGTAATATCACAGGCGGTCACACCCGTCACTTGATGATGGACGATCCCAAACCTTGGGAATGTGGAAAAAACTGTTCAGATGGTAGAGCTCTTATTCAGATAATAATAAAAAGTATAAAGCTTTGTAATTTAAGTTTTTATTATTAGCAAATCCTGGGAAAAGAACCAATAAAAAATGTATCCTATTAACAGGTATGATTTGTGTTAATATAATGAAAAAGTAATAAAAAACATATGAAACCACATAATTGCATTGGATGATATTTTCCTTCATCATAATTCAGTTGCAATGTTGTTTCAGAAAAAAACGACACCGGCTATACTCATCTTAATGAAGGAATATGGCACCAAAATGAAAGTAGATAGCTCTTTAATGGGTTTTTTAAAGAGTTTTAGATGACTTTGTGTCCACTGCCCGGAGGCATATTTAATCAGCCTTTGACTGTACAGCAATACTTTTAAATTAATTTATGGTTTTAGTCCCTTTAAAGATAAAATAATCCCGGTGGCGACCCATATACGCAGCGGCCTGGGTTCGAGTCTGACCTGCGGCCCTTTGCTGCATGTCGTCCCCCCTCTCTCTGCCCCCTTTCCTGTTTCTCTCCAGCTATTACTGTCATATAAAGGCATAAAGGCCAAACAAATAATATTTAAAAAAAAAAGATAAAATAATCCCTGCATCCTCCAAGAAAACAGCTTTACTGTCATTTTGACGACTGCAAATGAATTTAATTGATGTGGAATAGAATTCTCTTATTAAGTGTGCATTAAATTAAAAATACAGTATAAAGGAGCAACCTCTAAGTGATAATGTGGCTGTAAATATTCAAAACGTTTTTTGACAAAATATTCAGTTTGAGTTTAGGAGCTTCAACGAGATCAGCAATAGCGAGACACATTACATTAAAACCATATTTGAAAAATTTCTTTGGACATTGGAATCCTCATAGGGGAAGTTATTGAGTTATTGAACATAGATTATGAGTGGAGAATGACTTTAAGTCACATATGAAAGTGACTGAAAGTTTTTCCACTACAGCCGTAAAATTCAGATTTTTGCCTTAACTGAAGTATCACCGAATGCTCTATTACACCTGCCCTGTTACTCCTAATACATTTCATTTTGCTCGTTTGGTAGGACAGGCCTGCAAACTACTGTATGTGCTGTTTTTGACGTGTACCACACATATGACTTTTAATTGGCACAGGCAGCTGCTGCAGCTCCAGATGAGAAATATTTCACAAATCTTTCACAGGTAGACAGATGAGTACGATTGACAAGTGGAAGTGCCATCTGCTGAAAAAAAATACATTATTTTGCAGCAGAGCTAGTGTGGAGTACCTATGGTGCAAATATATCTAGTCAAGGTTATTTGGGTCCTTTAACTGCTGGAGGCTTTAACAGGGGCTTACTGTATAGGTTCTTGAAGCTAACCATTTGTTCAGCTGTCACTATAGAGACCACCAAACAAATATGTATGGAAATGATTAGTTGTTGAAAAGTTCCATTCCTGTATTTCCATTTTCTGGCTTTCCATGGATCAAGCATGAGGTTTCCAAAGTTCTGTTTTAAAAGCTGATGTTCAGACTTTATTTTAGACCATGAACTCGGTTGCCATTTAAAAGAAAGAAATCCGAACAGTTTCAGAACTCGAAATTTTTCTCTTTTTTGCTTCTTCTAGCGAGCTGAAACCATCATCTCATTAACTCGAAATTCTGACTTTCTCCGACTCTGGTGTTGAGTGTGTCAGATTTGACCACCTTGTCAAACCAGAGAAAACAACTCCCCCCCGAGCCTTTTCGCACCCCTTGTAATGGTGGTGCCTATATGAAAACTAACAAGACCAGATATAATGAATAAACTAACAAGACCAGATACAGCTGCACAATATTGTCTGTTTCTGCATCCTGCACGGAGAATTGGCTGACACTTGGCATTTTGATAAGTGTTGTATATAATATAACAGCTGGAGCTGTTGGTGTATAAGGAGCCACATTGACAGAGGAAAGTCAGTAAATATTAAGCTCTTGAAAAGTGAGAAGGGGAGAAATATTTTCCTACTGGTTTACCCATAGTCCTCAGAGGGCTGTCCCCTCTATCCTGCCCATGAGTAAATACTGAGCAGATTGTCACTGTTGGACAGGACACCAGAGACCGACACTTTCCCAAAGATACGTTGATGTGTTCATTAGTTTGGGACCAGCAGCTTTTTCCCGTGGTACTGGTGTTTCTTCAAGTGGCTGTGAAATACTGTTTGGTGTATGGCCGTTTTAAATCAAGCTACTTTAATTGAACATCTTTCACAGCAAGGATGTGATGGCAAACACCTGCAGCATGATCTTCATCCATATGTTCGGTTTTACTTTAATTACAAGAATATGCTTTCTTGCTTTCTTTGGTCATTTTGTGAGAGATTCTGAAGATATTATAAAACTATAACCCATAATTTCTCTAACATGATGTTTCTGTGGCAGTGCCATTGTGTAAATCCCAATAATTAATGTCCTGTGAAAGTTCTTCCCATTTGTGAGGTGATTGAGTGCCATCAACGGATGTGGAAGCAGCTGAACATTTGATACATGAGTTTGACTTAAACTTTTATGTGCAAGTATATTCACAAATCACAATTTCATAAATAAGATCTCTTTGATTTATGCTGTATGCGGTGTATTTCTCTCACTCACTGAAGGCAGCAATATTCTTGGCTTGTGTCTCACTCATCCTTTGGTGCAGCTACATAATACTTTATGTTCCTGCAGCTCGTGGTGACAGCAGTGGCTCAGTTGCAGATGCAGTGGTTAGTTGTTGCTCCACAGCATGAAATAATTGGATTCAAATCTCAGCCCTTGTGCTTCCTCTGTGGAGATCATTTAAATGCCTTTTTTTCTCCCTAAGTGGGCATTCACACTGCAAACAGCTTGGTGTTAAATCAACCAAAGGGGCTGCATTGGTGTGGGACTGGCGAGAGAATGAAATACAAACAAGGAAGTCCAGTTCATTGGCCAACCGACAAGGTAAACAAGGTAATCTTTTTTCCTGCCTTTTTTGCAGATTTTCTACATTAGGTTTAAGTGGTCTGACTCGAGCCTAATGTGGTAAAATGTGTCAAACTCTTTGGTCATCAATCAAAAACGTTAGTCCTAGATCATGCTGTGAAACACGTCCACTGATGGCCAATTAGGAGCTTTGGGTAACCAAAGAGGTCAAGATTCTGACAGAGTCATAAATCCATGCACTGATGATGCTACGACCTACATCTACAAACCAACCAAACGACATGAAATGAAGCTGAATACATTGGCCAGCATGACATTTCTGAAGCACCATTGTTAAATAATGCGGCCACACAAACCAAAATGATGGAGGGTGAAACAAACAACACAAGCTTATGACGTGCCTCTGCTCTCATATACTTTATATCGTTAGGCAATGAATCACCACGCATTCATCACACAAGAAAATTGATATCTTCAATCTGAATCTGAATCTCTAAAGGCACCTTAAGACCTGCAACTCACGGCAAGCATGAGTGTTAATTTATCTGTGTGTGTTCCCCTGCCGTCTCCTGCTCTGTCAACAGTGCAAAGCAAAGTCTAGTGTGGAGAAAATTCTGGTTATGCAAGACTAACACCACAGATACATGGCACAGTGGCCCTCATTCATCAAGGTATCTTACTTTCACAGCTGATCAAATTGTGTAATTGGTGTGCTCATTTCACAGGCGAGATATTATATTAATTAATCCTTGTGACTCACTTATAACATAAAAGAGAGATTAGACTGTTGCCTGGGTTGAAAATAAACATTTCACACCCATGTGGACACCCCTAAAATCTAACACCTCAGTCTGTTTATTGTTATTTTAGTGGGTTTGTTGTAACTCGAGGAAGCCTGCATATAGTCATATTTCATATTCCACTTAGGAATAAACATAGCAAAGGCTCATTTTGCCTTTTTGCAACTTTGTGTATGATACAAATGCATCTCTCCTCCTCTTTATTTCTGCTTGTGTCACTGCCTTCATGTCTTCCCTTCCGTGAGCCTAGAGATGAAATTTGTGATCTAAAAAAAGCGAGCCCTTCTGTTCTTCAGCAAGAGAACAAGGGCGAGGGATCAATGGAAACTGAAATCGAATGGCTCTCACAACCAAAAGAGAAAGTGTTGTCACAATAAACTTTTCTCACTTTGAGAAGATGACAGCATTGATCCCTAAAAAGGGAGCTGCTAATAATATGCTTTAAAAGGACTGACAGTGGAGTCAGCAGTGTCAGTAAAACATTAATATATTAATGTATAAAAACAAACTTGTGGCCAGCCATTCTCTGAATTTATCTGAGAACTAAGAAAGTAATAAAAATGCTTTTAGCAGCATTTTAAACGAACAATGGACACACTGAAAGCAGAAGAAAATTTACATTTTAAATTTAAACATTAATTAACATTTGTTTTCAGGGTTTGTTTGCCATAGAGCAGCTACAGTGTCTGTAGTGACCCAAACGACCTCCCAACCTCCCACCCAGTGGGTGGGAGGTTGGGAGGTCACAGTTGTGAGTTATACAAAAGGCTGAAAGCAATTCTGCACCCTTGCTGGAAAGAAGAGGGAAAACTAGAATATTACTTCCCTTGGTTTATATAAATTGAAAAAAGAATTGAATTTAAATTTGTGAGCATTTTGGGGATTTCATACTCGATTTGATGGAAGACAACATCAAGGAGAAAACATTTTACTTGAAACTTGAAATTACTTGAAATGCACATCATCTTGTGCAGTCTGGTTTTTGATATACACTAATATTACGCAAAGCTCACACAGTTGATACCTTCATTAAATATTGAAATCTTCCAACACTCTGAGTCTTAATGGTAATTGACCTGTTTATTTTTCTGCACAGTTACAAGCTATTTCACAAATATTTCAGGTTTAGTGAGGTTATTTGTGAAGCTGCAAGAAGGTATTTTTACTCTAAACAAATCTCCAAACCCCACTTCCTCTGGATTAAATGTCACTTACTGTGCCATATAGGCTGGAGCGGGCACTGTCCTAGGTGAAGCTCCAGTGGGTATGGGTATGGGTATTCTCCTACAGGAGGACAAACAAAGTGTAAACCTATCATGACGTCACCCATTGGTTTGTGGAGTACCGTTTTCGAGTTTAGCATTATGGCCACCACTATAACTATGTTTCTGAAACGATTTTAGGCAAGAAATAGGCAATGCAGTAACAGAATCTTGACTCATATTTGATCAGCACTGCCTAGTTCGACAGTTTGATCTGAGTTTAGTGCTGGACAGACTCATTGAGAATGACAATCACAAGGTAGCCACAAGCAAAAGCATACCCTGCTTTATCATCTATTTTACTCTAATTGGACCATCATTTTTTATAAAATGGACATCACAAAGTTTGGAAGAAGACTTGAAACTACCGATTGAGACCATAAATTCAGTCTGAAATCATTTACTGAGCTCATAAATCAAGAGAAAAGT
>NW_023339740.1:8649803-8655133 GCF_004916995.1 Morone saxatilis | reverse complement strand
GAGCTCATAAATCAAGAGAAAAGTATAGTAATTTCTCATGTTATTGCAGCCAACAGAGTTGACCCCTGCTGGCCATTACATAGAGTGTAGGTTTAAGACACTTCTGCTGCACTTCACAAACCCGGAAGCTCAGTCCATTATGTATACTATCAGTGGGTCAGCAACCCACACAATGTTCTATGTCCAATACAGATGGGCACATCAGCTTATAATTCATATGCACAGTAAATGTCAGATATCATAATTATGTAATAATTTATGCACAACTAAAAAAATTCTCTTTTTCATTACTAAAGAATTACATTTTAAGATAATTTACTGCATTAAAGGCAAGTTGCTGAAAAACACTTGTATATGTCTTCGGATATGAATTGGAACTCTGCTTTCCCATCTTGAATAGAAGTTGGTGGAGGACAAGAACATCTTTGGCATGTGTATTAATAGAAACTGACCTTTAGCTTCTAACTTTCGCCCTCTTTGTGCACCAAATGAGTTTGACATTGATCACATCTGTGGGATGCATTCATTTATTACAAGATCCTTCAGAATCTTTATCACTGCAGGAGCTGATCAGGATTTAAATAAAAACATTTGTTCACTTCAGTAGCAAACAAATAAGCCCACCTGGTGTTTTTGAATTTTATTTGTGAGATAAAATGCAAATGATATTCTTTTGTGCACTATGAGGGGAAGCTTCCTGGAGTTGAATATGGAAAAGCAACTGAGGCAGTCACTATAGATACACATTGTTCAGTGATAATAGGGAAATAATTGTTGTTCCCTGTCAAATCACACTGAACCCTCCATTGTCCCAATGTAAATTATGGGTCAACAAAAGAAAATGGCTTGGTCCACACTGCTTAGAGGCAGATTACGAGATGCAAATTTTCCCCTGGCTTTATCTCTTTCTTTTTTCTCCTCTTGAATACTTGAATTTTCCATCAAAATATTTGTCCCAAAATTTAAATAAAATAGTTGTACATAAAAACCCTTAATGGGATCTGACAATCAATTGATGTTTAAACCTCAAAATAGGGGTCTTTGCGTTTTTTATGTATATTGTGGCCTTTGTAGTTTTTCCTTAGCACTTTGAAGAGAAGGGTTTAGCGAGTGAGTTGCAATCTGCAACTACACAGTTGCCACTAAATTGTACACAAAAACTTTTTTAAACTTACACTTAACTGCTGTACATTTCAGAGGGAAATTGAAATTGATTGTACTTTTACACACAAACACTATACGTTTATGAAATGTGATGCACTGTTACAGATTACTTAGGGAAAATGTGCAAATGCTACTTGCATGTAAATGCATCAGGAATAATATTTAAATTTTAGTTTTTACCTGGTTATAAAACAGTCTCAATTTAAGACTTTCTCAAGACTTTGAGAAGATTGGCTATTTCTATATAATTATTTGCGTGTGACTCCTACAAGATGCATTTAAAGTTACACTTGGAAAAATAAGAATTAGAGTTCTGCACAGGCTTAAAACTGAGTACTGAACCTTTAATTATTTCTCCTTCAAAGAAAGGCAGTCATACATAATATACAAGCCAAATGATATTTCCTTAAGTGCACACAAAAAACATGATTTAGGAAAATAAGTAAAAACTGAGATGTCTGTTTTTGCAAATGAACCCTTCTTGAAGGACTTAGAGTTATGTTCCTACAGTCTCTCTCAGCAAGCAGTTCAGTCCTCTTTTGAAAATGAACTGCACCACAGTTTTACAACTCTCAGATCCGTAAAATGAAATGAGAGCCACATTTGGCCACCACATCAAGGATCATTCATGGGTTGGATGTATTAATGTGGGAGATTTGTTTTAATATGCATGTTATTGGAGCTCTGATGGGAAACAAATGAAATCACAGCTGTTGTGTCACAAATAATCAGTGTTGTAGATGCAATAAATGTTTCCAATTAGGGGTAAATGAAATTGTAAAACTTAAAGTTGGATCAAATATAGACCACTCTGAGAAGTTTGTACAGTTCAGACTATAAGATATATAGAAACACACATCGAGCTTTGGCTTTTGAACAAGTTGAATTTCTTGCTTGAGAGCTATGGATTTTTTTGTAGTTCACAGCATGCTGGAGCAGACCCTGTAGTCTCATCTGACCTGGATGGTGTATTCACTCAGTTCTCCTGGGAGGAGAAAAAAACATAGCTAGAAGAAAGACAGAGAGGTGGCAGCAATTTGCTGACAGACAGGCCATGGAGGACAAGACAGAAGACTATTGAACAAGATGAATCACCTTTCAGAATCAGAATCAGAAAATATAAACACATGTTGGGCAGCCAGACTTGCTATTGTTGAGAGTTAGCAAGTAATGAGAGATACCAGGGGTGAGATGTCAACATTTCCTGACAAGAGTGGCATCTGCTGCTTTCTAGGAACCACAAGCAAAATATACAGAAGTGATGAAAAGAGACTCTCTGTGAAATAAACTTGAGCCAAGGTGAAACTTAATGATGTGTGGCAGCCAGTATTAGAAAAACATTTAATTAAAAGAGCACAATAAACAAAGAAGTAAAAGCTGATGGATTATGGGTTTGCGAGAGAGAAATGGTCCCCGTACACCTGAAGTTATTTGTGGGTGGGTGTGTATTCATGTCTGTTGTGGCTCTAATCACCTTTGTGTTTACCACCTCATTTAGTTAATGTCTTGTTATTTATTTTATATTTATAATACACAGATATGCAATTGCTACTATTTAATATTCCTGTCTTGCCATACTTGGTCATTTATACATAATGAATTCCCTGTAATTCTCACTTGTCCCTGGTTTGATTGCATCCCAGATATAAATGAAGCTTCCAGAGGACCAGAGTCGTGATTTTTGTCATTCCTTTCTTCCCCAACAAATATTGCTGTTCTTCACAAGGCTGATGTCTTCTGTGAAATTGACTTATGTAACATTCCCTCCACGTAGAAAGACCCGAGAGGTGTTTACTAAAAAGCAGGAAACAATGTTTTCTTAATGTACACCATGCGACTGACATTGATTTTGTGCCATGAGCCTGTCCTCTGCAGGGAAGGATTTATTCTCCTTGGGGTCCTAAAGCATTTGCTGTGGTAGAGTACACTAGAGATTTGCTCACTTCTGGATTCAGCCCCTAGCTCTGCCTTACCAGCTGAAGCAGGTTTTTTCTTTAGTGGGATAGAAATACTGAGGGCTGTTCCCTTTCACACATCATTACAGTCAAGAACTGTAATCCCTTTACCATGCTCACCTATTGAACATCTTAATAGTGCCACTATGTTCACTTAACTACACTTTTAAGAATGGCTACAACCTTCTGTATTTGTTTGAGAAGGGAATTAATTTTGTCAACAAGAAGGGACTAAATACATTTTCTGATAGGGGTGGGGATTCTCACACAGAGAGTTTCAAGATGTGCTAGCACAGTGCTAATGGCACCGCACAGCACAGCAAGGTTGTACATCTTGATGACGTGTTGTAGGCGCGCTGGTTCACATAAACCACTGTTGATCCTTACTCTAACAACTACCTGTGGTTGTTTCTTCTTGTACTATTCCTCCCTGAAATATTTAAAACTAATATGCTCAATGAATGGCATCAAATATGTCCATATCTTGCTGTGTAGACCCATTTTATTGAAAATTAGCACCACCTCATTATTTGAATACGATGCCTTCCTGTTTAACAAATGTGACCAGCTGATTACAAATGATCGTGTTGGTTCATGTGTGCACAGAGTTGTCCCCAATACTTTGAGCGAATTGTCTAATTTATTTCAGAAGATTTATGGATAATGAACTCACATACACACACTGGTTATCATGGCACCTGTCAGTGGGTGGGATATATAACACCCTAATAATTTGTTTTGAAACCTGGCCTGTCAACAGTTTCTCAAATTGTATGTGTATGTCTCTTATCATTGTCAGTGTGTAACAGTTCAGGTCATATTCTGCTTATCACACTTTGTCACATCAAAATGAAAAATGACTTTTGTCTTCGGTTGTATTTTCATCCCTGCACATGGTTAGGATTATTACGGTAGCATCGTACCTGGGACATAAATACTCTGCTGACTTTTGAGTTGACAGTGTAGTTTTGTAGTGTTTGTCACTCTGACTGTGCTTCTGTATGAGTGACATGTATCATGTTTATGTGGGAGGGCAGTATTCTGTTTGTGTGACATTGTTATCCTATTATGTAATTAGTCTTTATTTATAGTGTGTGTGCTGCTGTTAGATAATATCACAACACACATCAGTGAGCAGTGGAGCAAATCACATGAGTCACTACAAGGGCAAAGGTAGAGCTACTAGAAAATCCTTTTAGACTGAGAGAAGTGAATGTGAATCATTCAGTGCTGTTAGAAAAATTATTTATAAAAAATTAATAATTAATAATGTTGTATTTATGGCCACTTTGTAGGGTATTAAAAAGGTGGTTTATAATCCTAACCTTCTCTCAGCCATGAAGTAGAATTACTGGTGCACTGATAAAGTATACAGATGAGCTGGTTTAAACCTCTGTCAGAACCAATTGCGAGTAAAAAAAACTGTGGCCTCTGGTGCTGCCTTCCCACTCCTGTCCTGTCATGTGTGGCTCTCTGCCGAAGGCAACAGATCAAGGCTCTGGCACTGGTTGAGTGTGGCCAAGCCCCCAAAATGTGATGTCTCAGGAGGTCAAGCTGAAACAGAAGGCAGTGCACTAGCTCTTGTCACAAATCCAAACCACAAAAAATCATCATGCTGTTTAATTTCTATCTGATCTACTTTGTGCTATTGTGTCATTATGAGCCGCTGATGTGATTTAGATCTTCTCATATTGGGCTTTTATATCTGTCTCCACCAATAATTATCTGTTCACAACATAATCATTAGTAATGCAGTTAATTAATTATGCTTGTAAATTATTACTTACATGAGGACTACAATGAAAACCTTCCGGAAGACCAGTTTCAAATGATTATCAGAAAGGCTCTAAATATTGATTATGAGGTAGACTTTTCTACTTTTGTGTTTTTGTGATGCGTATGTCAGAGATTTGTACCAGTTGTCATGAACTTGAATTGTGGGAATCGATGCATGCATTGGCAACCTGCTCAGTGTTGCACACACAGCATAAGAACAGATTCTAATGTAAAAAAACATCCAGCAGTTTTAATGGATAATATTTAATGACTTCAAAATATGTAAATCCCTCCAGCGGTTACATTTCTTAGTGTAACCTTTATAGGGGCGGCAGTAGCTCACTGTGTAGGGACTTGGCTTGAGAGGGTCGCCGATTCAAATCCCACAGACCACAATATGGAGTGTGGACTGGTAGCTGGAGAGAGGTGCCAGTT
>NW_023339740.1:8648550-8649699 GCF_004916995.1 Morone saxatilis | reverse complement strand
GTGTATTTCAGCCTGTGTGTGTAAGAATAAAAGAGTGAAAAGAAGAATTTAATAAAGTATATATCTTCTTCTTCTTATATACGCATGTGGGTTTGGTGGACATTTATCTTGAATACAAATAGGCCATACAGTATTAATGCAACATCATTTATAGGTCTTTAAGATGAATGGTTTGTAAAAACAAGCGGTCGCTTATTCAGGCAAAACTACAGTAGGCCTTTCTAATTTAATTTGAGGTCTTCCTAAAAAGTAGAGGACATAATTGGTGGAGTGTTGTAACAAAGCAGGCTATTCATTTAATTGGTAATTTACTCTCTGCTTCAGTCTCACTAAGCAGTGAGCTGCTGTGGTGTTTGGCTGGAAGGTAAACCTACATACTTTCATCCCACTTGATACAACACATGATGTATCCTCTGCGGCCCTTCACAAACATATGCTGGCCAAATAATATACATGGCCTAATTAGCGTACAGTCCCTGGGCTCACCCCAGACCTCTGGGACTAGAACTGCGATAAAAGGCTTTAAAGATAAATTTGGCTTGACATGGAACAGGCTGTGGTAACAAGGCCACTGAATTAGCCTCCTCAACTCAGTTAAATTGTAAGGCTGGTGCCCTCATAATGTTTTGGATCATAATTGTGTGAAATATGACAAATGCAGTATGCAGCTAACATAGCTTTTCAGAGCTAGCAGAGGCCTGATTTATCAGTCTTCACAAAAAAAAAAACAGTTAAGTTACAAATATAGATTGTTCAGCATGCTCTCAAACCATCAGTTATTTTTTTACCTAACCTTTTTCTCTTCTATCGTCTCCCTCTTGCACACACACAGGCTTCACATATTATTAGGTGCACTAGTCCCTGGAAAACTCTATTTTGTACTGAGCGGATTATCTCGGAACAGATCTAAACTGAACACTCACAAACCAAACATGTGCACACACATACACATACACACAAAATGCCCACGTTAGCTATAACAGCCCCACCCTCCCTGCATCATGTGTGAACCAGATTTGTCCTTTCCTGACAGAACTGAAATCAGTGTTATGGCTGCATCCACAAAAAGTCTCTTCCTAATGTGTCCTGTTGCTTGCTTGACCTGTTCAAAGCTTTTGTATCACTGCATGTGTCCCCCCCCCCCCCCCC
>NW_023339740.1:8639963-8648450 GCF_004916995.1 Morone saxatilis | reverse complement strand
CCCCCCCCCCCCCCCTCACATGCCCTCACACCTGGTGGCACTCTACTGAGAGCACACTTCTAGTTTGTTATGTTGCTCCCAATGTGTATTTTGGTTGATTCCTAAATCTCAGGCTAGCAGCTAAAATTTAAAATGCAAAAGTCCATCAGTCCTGCCTAATGAATCTGCATGTTGTGCTCACAATACAGGCAGAATTGAGACGTTGAGAATGTTTATTAATATCTGGTTTAAATGCAAATGTTATGTGGATGTGGAAAACTGAGCTTCTCCAAACTATAAGCCTGCACAGTTGTCTACACAGTGTTGTAGCGATGTTAAGAGGATGGATCCCTTTTATTAAACTTCAACAAAGCTGATCACACATCTGTCGCATATTTGTTCAGGCAGACTGCATAAAAAATTGGTTTGACTTGTCATGTTTTAAGTGCAGCAACTCAAGAACTGTATTTACTTTGGTCAACAAGTAGCATTTATGAGTCACGATATAATAACAGTTTTGTGCTTGTTCAGTTGTGTGGCAACAGAAACCCAAAACATATGTCAACAAGAACATCTGAATTGAGACTTCAGCTAATGGCATTAATGCACAATTATTGGGTTTGCCAAACAAAAGAGGTGGGAATACAAAAAATGTCATATTTCTTTGGCATTTCACTGTGGATTCATTTTGTGATGTGATGTGATTTCATTTTTTAGAAACTACCCAAAAAGGCTTGTGTGGACACGTTTATCCTCCTTAGTGTGGATGTAGTGTACTCTCAAGGGAACCAGAGCATCTGCACATTTTGTTAGTGACCATTAATGTCATTTAAAAGCTTTGGCAGGTGGTCCGCCTTTAATATGCACACAATTTCTGTGTGCAATCCGGCCAACTCTGTGCACACATGAACACACACGGTCACTTGTAATCAGCTGGTCACATTTGTTAAACAGGAAGGCATCTTATTCAAATAATGAGGTGGTTTATTATCACAAACAATTAAATCTAAGAGAACGCTGAAGGCTAATTCGAGCCATACCTCCCTTTATTCAGCTTTAAATGGATCCTCCTGTGGTTTGTATCTTTTTAACTGTCTTCTCAGAGGCAATTATGTTACAACAAATAATGCTGTGAGGATAAAATGCAACATCCACAGATTTATAAGTACACAGTGTGCAATTCTGTAACCTCTGTTGATGTTTTTGTGTGTTTTTTAAGATGCTAAAACTACAACTTATACCAGTTCTACTATTTATGCCATTAACAGTGAGGTTAATGTACACAAACAGGTTTAACAGGTCAATATATCTCAGTTTAACAATGGCCACTGTGGGGAAAACTGTGAGAGATGTGGCCACATGGCTAGCCAGCTTCCTGAAATTGCTTACATACACCATTTCACAGCATGCCTTATACGCTTGAACACTATCTACACCCCTATACCAATTCTGTCAGCCTGCAGCTTATTCAAAAATGGTTAGATAATATGTAGTCCAGATAAGTCATAACTTATAACTTAATATTATCGAGAGTGTTTGGGCTGTGAATAATAACTTTTACTTTTGTTTGTGTCTCTCCTCCATCTCTTTATCTTGTTGTTTGTGTTGTGCGATGGTTCTAAAATATACAATATACTGTACACACACCCACCACAAGTCACTAGCAGCCGGAACCTCTCTTCCACTTTCATCTTTCCCTGCAGCTCACCGATGGAGGGGTTCATATAAGAAATGGTGACACTGGTGATGAAACATGGTTGAAAATGTCCCAGTCCATTACATTTTCAACAGTGGCATTCTGCTACTCTTACATGCATAATCGAGGGGGCAGAGAAATGTGCAAATCCTCTCAACATGAGTCTTGTGTGTTTAGGAAAAGTAGATAACTGCGCTCCATTCTGCACAAACAGAGTCAGACTGGTTTTATTGTGTCATTAAGTGACAAAACAACACAGGTCATTCAAGTTTACCAAAGTCCTCAAACATGTGCCTTTTTGCCTCTACAGGGATTGATTTTTCTTTCTTTGAGCAGATTTGATTTGCAGCCTAGCGTATCTGCATCGGTTGCAGTGGTAACGGCATGAGTCACTACATGATATGCTGGTGACGCAGCTTCCTTTACTCTGGATTTGATGTTATCATTGCGTCGCATTTGAGTGACGCAAAAGACACTTTGAAATCCAAGTAACTGGACGGATGACAGCAGCATTCTTCCTCTAACCTTACTACTAAATTGAGACTAGAGTGTTTTGAATAGTTCCTCAGTGCTCTCTACTGATTTTCCAATAATATGTCAGGATGAATTACTACCTTTTACATTTAAGTTCAGTGGGCCAAGTTTTTCAATTTCAGTCTCCTAGTTTGACGTCAAAGCATCCAAATGTCAACATCTGCTCTTGGAGGTTTGGAAATGTTGGTTGCACATTGTACTCGGAGATAGGCCAGAGGAACTCTGGACTTTCAACAAGGGAGCAACCATATTAAAATGTTTAAACTGGCATTGTAGTGTGTTAGCCCTTATTGAAACACAGCAACATAACGCATAGCTTTAATTACAACCGTAATCATTTTTGACTAATTTCTTTTTTTTTTAATCTTTTTTTAAGTAGATTTTTCTTCTCAAGCATATATATATTTTAATGGTTAAATAATGTTTAAAAAGTGTTTCTTTTCATTTCATTTCTTCATACAAGGCAAGGTCATATGGATATACAAAAGATTCAGTGAAAAATATTGCTGATTGTATCTATTCTGATAAAAAGTGATCATGTGATATGGGAACAGAAGGATGGTATGATATTATGGTGTCAGACTTGCACTGATGCTCATGGAATTCATGAGCAGTACACTATGCAGTAAGAAGGCAAGAAAAACAAAAACTAAGATAGTATCACTTATTTTACCTTTGTGTGTCCACCCTGTAGTAGAAGCAAACAATGAGCAATCTTTTTCCACTTTATGTCCTTTTAAGCACAGAATGATGGCCAGAGCAAAGCTGTTTCTTTCTGTTATTTATTGTCAGTGGGGTTTTTTTGTAACTAATTCTCCCTTCTGTGTCAGGTGGTATCCCCTTTGTCCTGACCGGGGAACTGTTTGAACAGTCCTACCGACCTGCGGCCTTCATGATCGCTGGAACCGTAAACTGGCTGTCCAACTTTGCTGTGGGCCTCCTGTTCCCATTCATTCAGGTGAGATACCTCATGTAAACGTCTACTCATGTACACATTGTGCTAAGGTTGGGGTCCTGTTTTGGAGTTCACGGTTACAATGCCAGTCGAGATACATTAAATAAACAAGTGACCCTATTATAAAATAGAGCATTACGCACACAGTAAGTTATGAGTGAATTGTCAGTTAAACCAAACTAACACCAACTATGTTTGTCACTCCAACGTTCCCAGTCCATTAAAGCTGTCAGCTCCTCCTTAATCCCAGCAGTAGCTTCCTGCCAAACCAGTGTTTGTGCTGCCTCTGATGTTTCTGTAGTCCTGTCACATAACATTATGCATTTTGTATCCTAATTATATGCAACTACTGAGCTCTAATTGTTAGACTGGAAGGGTCAGTGATCCCTCCTTATTTACAGTCTTTTCACAATAAGGGTTTGAACTTAATGATCAGAGTTTTCCTGACTGAACATGTGCTGTGCTTTTTTTTTCTTCATTGAATCATACTTATTAATCTAACTGTAAAAAAAACTGTAAAAATTCAACTATTGGCTCAGCTTTGGTGCAGGGTGCTTTTAAGGTCAGACCTAACCTAACAGTAAGATGTGGAAATGAAAAATCAAGCCCTGCTTCCTTAGTGTAAGTCAGTGTGATCAGCACCTCAGCTGGAGGAGCAGTGAGGAACAGCAGCTAAGCCACAAAGGATGTTCCAGCACACATTTGCTTTCACTATTTCCCATGTTTTTTTATTTCCCATGTTAGTCTGATAATATATTAGAGTTTCTTCTTGAAGCTGCAGGATAATGGCAGTAAAACATGGCATTGAAAACAAGATTTTTTTTTTTTTTAAATAGAAATTCTGCATTAAAGGTGTAGAGTTTGAAATAAGTGGACATTTATTAGGCGGGGATGGCAGTCTAATGAAAGATGCTGTTGAGTTGCATTATGGTAAATGTAGTATCTTGGACTTGCTGCTCAATTTTGCCTAGTGATATGTTGTTCATTAATGAGTCGGCTCTCTTTAACATATTTGTTAAATACAATCCAGAAACATTTCACTTTGGTAATTAGACCCAAGAGTGCTGAGACTTTTATATGTTGGGCCAGTAACCAACATACAAAACATGGTTATAAAACATTAAATACACATAATTTAATAATTGCATGAAGCTAAAGGTTTAGTATAAATACATTATTAATTGACGTTATATATGCACACACATACCAATCAAAGGTCAAAACATTGCTAAATTTGGCTGAATTACAAAAGCCAAATGATCTGGATCACTTAAAAGTAAAATGAACCCCCATCACTATTTTTTCTCAAAATGTATCTCTTATGTCTTAATCACTGAGTCTGTTGTTTGAGTACGTTTCAGATGTGTTTTTTAGTCATTCATTTACTTCAATGCAGCTATTGTCTCTAATGGCATAATGGTTGGTGCTTTAATCAATTTAGACATGTAACTGTTAACTGTAGTGTCTTTTTAGGCTTTTCCCCTTTTACGCAGATGGATTTAGGTACATGATTTTGTGTTGGGCTGTTATCTCTTTCAAATTGCCTTTGAGAGCCCAGCAGTACTGTGGCTGGACAGACCCAGTGTTGAAACACTGACTGCGGCTGTTGTGGTGCTGACGTGTTACTTTTGCTGCTCGGCCTTGTAAGCAAGGTGTTGCGGGTGAAACGTGAGACATGACAGGAATTCTGAACATAAAGCATTAGACCCCGAAGCACAATTAAAGCTCCGTAGCAGCAGCTGTTAACAAAATCACAACTGTTTTTTTTTTTTGGTTTCAATAAGGCGGCCTTCAGGGTTTTTTTTTCAGACAGCAATGAATTAGATACCTGCTTAGCCCACTGTCATCATTTTAGCTTGTTGAAAATACACTGAGCAATTAAAAGTGGTGATACAGAGGCTAACACAGAAGTGGGTCAGACTTTCTATTGTAGAATCCTTTAATGCACCATTTCTGGTATTAAAATGCTAAAAATGTCATAAAACTTACTTGATCCTTGTTTGTTTTGAATTATAAGCATGTTTAGAGTGCTTCACACTGGACCGGAGAGACCTTCATTTTAAGGAGGATAAATGTGCTTTTTTAGGAGAGGGGTAATAAGCAAATACAGCAAAACAGTTTCCGACAGAAGAGCCTATTAGTGACTGAAACTGGATTTCTTTTCTTCCTGTAAGCTGCAGGTTCCTCTTTCAACTTCTAAAACCTGACTGTTGCTCCAGGTGGCTCCACATCACTGCCTCGTCTCATTTTACCTGCTCAGTTTCTTTCCCTCTGTGCCTCTCCCTCTCTCTTTCTTTGGCCGCACAGCTTGTTTTTTCTCATCTCTCATTCTTAACTTCAGTGTTTGGTTTTTTTACTTTACAGCCTTACCGGAGTACAATGTGTTTCTACACAATTGGGTTTGGTGGTGTTAGAGAATATTGCTTGGTACTGGTTTTGGCCATTTGATGGATTGGTTGTGTATTGTTGAGTTTCAAGTTGAGTTTGGTGTATTACCTTATATGACAGTGAAAAAACCTTTTTCAGTAGTCTGTTTTTACTGTTTCCAAAAGGTTTTGCACTCAGACAGTTCACTATAGGCTACACATACATACAACTATAATAAAAAGTCATATGTAGAACAATAATCTATTTCTAGCTTGTTGTGTCTCTGTGTTTGGTCTGAGGCTTGACATTTTCTGCTGGAGCCCTATAAAGTCAAAATACTGGAGAGATGGTGAATACTGGTATATAGACCTAAGCAAATTAGCCAATTTCACTGCATTTTAAAACATAAAGGTATATTTATATTTATATTTATCTTATATAAGATAATATATATATAAGGTTTTCTAGTTAACTGCAAATCCATCTTGCCAGGCTTCAATCTATGCATTTGTGGCCAAACTACAGCAGTACTGGACCAATCTGTGTCCTTTGGGGAAGTACTGGCAGCTATGGTGTTAAAAAAAAAAACTCCACGTAAATGTCTTGGGCGCTTGTTTGTCTTCTTATCCGGTTATCGATCCCCAGTTCTCTACTACCTTGTTGCATTTCATTGATGTGACATACATTAGAGAACCCCTTAGATATACACTGAGAAAAAGACATAGCTGACTGCTTTATCTTGTCAGTTACTAGATTTCAAAGTAAGTAGGGAAACAAGTAGAATCTGCCAAACACTTGAAAAGTACAAAGTCTATAAGTGCAGGGAACTGCTGCCTCATTGTAAATTAGTTCTATTTCTGAGTGAATTCAGTGTCTGTAGGATATAGGGACAGCTCCTGTATTGCTGCACCCCCAAGCCAAGAGGACCTTTCAGACAGACAACCCCAAAGAGATTAAGCAGCCCAAGTAATCTGCTCTGAGTCTGAGGAGTCAAATGTCCTGAATTGACACCCCCTTTAACAAGGCCTGGGATCCTGCCTGTGTAGAATAGGATCTGTGGCCCATGAAGACATTCACTCTTTTACACCTATAAGCCAAACCTATATCCTCCACAAACCAGTGGGAGAGGCTCTGATGAGAAATGAGCTTAACCTTGCTACGTCCAGACCACGGTCAGTGAGAGTAAAGCAAACAGACAGATCCGGACTGATTACGTTTATTTACTCTCCTCTTAAGAAGAGAGTAGACAAGTGGAACACCACCAACTTCCCTGACATGTTGAGATAGGAGGAACTCTTTACCTTGGGCACTAAAGCAGCTCAGACAGCTCTGGGACAAACTAGTGGACTGTGGGCTGCAGTTTGCCGGCCAAGGCAAATGCCAGTAGTGGAGCTGTCTTTAGCAGCAGCACCAAGTTTTGATCCCAGATTATTACCAAGGAGATGGAGAATATGACTCAGTGATGTTCCCTCTCCATGGAGCAGCACAGCAGAGGATGCAGACCCCCCTGTGTGGCTGCTGTTATGCCACTTTGTGCGGCAAGTATGAATACTTTGACTGGTTTCCATCATGCTGGCGGGCAGCATCCTGATTTAGCCTCTCACAAGCCAGGCCCAGAGGGCTAACTATTGAGTGAGAATGTTAAATTCCTCCGTGTGCCTTGAATGCAAACTCTGTCCCTCTGGCTGTGCTGGGAGAATCAGGCTGAGAGGGAAATCATACAGCAGTGTGAGCACTGAGCGATTGGTTGTGAAGAAAATGATCCACAGTGGCCTGCAGGTACAGTATCTCTACCAGACCCGGCTGACAGCCTGTGAGTTTAGAGGATTCACCCTGGACAGGAGGTTTGCCCCCATGTCTGTGGCTCCTGGGACTCAAGTAATGTGTAGTGACAGGAGATGTGTGCTACTCCACACTCTTAACCAGTGTGCCAGCTCGTCAGGGTGGGTAATGCAAGCTACTATGGTGATGTAACCTGTTGTTAAGACTCATTATTTTTGGATTTTATTTTCCTTACAAATCTGTGAATTTATATGTATTGTGAATTAATATGTATTATTAAATTCAAATGTGAGACAATCAGTTTAAAAACTTTGAAAATATTATTCGAAAAAATGCAATTTGCAGAACAAACATCCCAGTACTAGTACTGTCACTGTTTGCCTTTTAAATTACTTAGAGGTACTCTGGTGCATAACCAGCAGCTCATTTGTGTTTCTCCTTATTTTTCTCTTCACTTTATATTATTATAAGCATATTCTGAGCTGTACTTGTCACAAGGGGACCTTGTTCACTGCAAACTGCAGTAAATAGTGTCTTCATGTGGCAAGAAAACACTCTTGAATAAGCCATAAAAATCAAGTGAAAATCAGTTTGAACCCATTTGCTTTTTTAAAATCTGGGTATGTTTCTGTGTAAATCTGTAAAACACAAAAACAATGAGCCTTATCTGAACATCCACCAGCAGTTTTGCAATGTCTCTTCATTGTTTAACCCAGTCAGGACTCTAAAGTCATCATGCCCATGCCTACTCACAAAGAGAACAGTGTTTTTTTTTGTGTAGCATTCAATTCTAAAATCCTGCTTGGTTGCAGAGGCATCTGGTTGACTACAGTTTGCTACAGTTTAACCACTTGTCTGACAAAGAAAAGCACAGGCCGGACAAGAGTACTGGAGCTGTATTTCCTCAGGAGACACCAAGCCATAGAACTGGATACAGAGCTCCTATTTGTTTCACAACCCCAAAGTATCAGGACTGAAAAGCAATTTGCTTGTTGCAAGGAGATTGCTCATAACTCTTAACTGCCAAATAGCTCCAGAGGAGATTATTTTTCATGAATTCCTATTTGTTGTGCATTTTATTCATTGTGTATTCTGTACATTACAGTCCCCTCAAGCCTTTTATGCTATATTTAAAAATCGCACGTACTAAGAAATTAAAGGACAATTCCGGCGC
>NW_023339740.1:8630184-8639863 GCF_004916995.1 Morone saxatilis | reverse complement strand
CCGGAATTGTCCTTTAAGTTATTAAGTGCTACTTCATGAGACAAAAAATTGCTCTTTTTAGTGAGCTACTGTAAATGATTTGGACGAGCTGTTGAGAGGGAATTACTAACAAACAGATTGGAGGATTTATCTGATCTGCAATGACGACAAGTAGAAAATGAGCCTGATTATGTGCTTTTTTATAGAGCTGGAGAAAGAGGAGAAGTTTTGTTAGGAAAGTGTACCGTTGCCTTTGTATGTATTCTTTATTTACTGTCTCTTAATCTGTCTTGCGCTTTCTTTTCTCTCTCTCTTTGATGCCTTGTAGCAGTCTTTAATGTCTCAGCAGGCATCCTAAACGAGTACATTCTTCATCCTAACTGCACCAAGTTGGATACAACTGCCTGCAATATACTTTGACACTTCATCAATCGTCTTTCACAGATCTGTTTCATCTCCGTCAAATCTTTACACTCATCTCGACCAGTACATGATGAATACGCGTCATTACCTGTGAAGATGATCCAATGACCACACAGCCACATGAATCATCACTTTATACACTAAATGTGATATTTATTTTCTTGCCTTGACCTATACAGTAGTATACATCAAACTCTATAAACAGCTCTATCTTTTTTTATAGAGCAAATGCTACTATAGACAAGCATAGATGTTGTTATTGGATTGCAGGGAAGAGAAATTAATGTGACATTTTAGTTTGAAATGGTCATCTAAGAAGTCTGGCTCTTCATTTTACTGCCCATGTATTTGTGTACCAGCCTTGTGCTCCTTTTAATGTCTCCCTTCTCTCAAAGTCTCATCTTCTGCAGTACAATCACATCTTTCTCTCAAGGACTTTAGCTAAGGGATGCATCTGCCGTTCCTTCGACCTCTTTTACATATTTAAGCAACTATAAATATAACTTGTTCCTTTCTGTGTCTTGATCCTTAACTGTGGCTTTGTGTTTTTCCTTTTCACTCTCTCTCTAACACATCAATCTCCTAAGGTCACAAATAAAGTAGTTTGGTGTGTGAGCTGTGTTTTAAATCAAACATATTATTTAGAAATTAGTTGCCTCTTTTACAGGTTGCATGTTTATGTTTTTGCTTGAGGAAAAAACCTCAAGGTCCAGAGGCCTAGACCTTGTGCATGCATTCGCTTTATAGAAATGTAAGGTGTTGCTTAATGTGTTGCTATAGTTTCAAGTTGATATTTTAGCAAAACTTGTTAGCAAACAGTTGCACATTTACATATTCAGCAAATATGGAGCAACATTAGCATTCATTTGAAGTCATGTTTGTGTCTTACTGATTAAGTCCAATATTCACTGTAGCTCTGTTTTTGGTCTCCACCAACTCCTGAGGGAAATATCTGTCTCTGCTAAATGTGTTCACCAGCTACTGACGTTGGTCTGAGCAGGTACAGCCTTTTTTTGGGGGTGTGATTATGCACTGATGAAAACATACCTATGAATATTATACAACTAACCTCCCTAACCTTAAACCTAACCCAATAACTACAGACTGATTTCAATCATCCGTTCTACTGCAAGTATTTGCTCCTCTAGTTATCAGTTGAGGCATTTTAAACTGCTCAATAACAAAAGGTGTTGTATGAAGTGCTCTTTTGGTATCGGTATCACTTCAAGCGTACTGGTATTGTCATTCTTCAACAATACCCAGCCCTAGTCAAAACTGATTTCGCTATGCTAAGCTAGGCTAATCAGTGCCCAACTCCTTTAATCAGGGATAAAACTGTGTAGCCACATTCCACTGTAAAGATATCCTTACTTAATTAAACACAATGATCCTTTGTCTGAAAAGTCGATAGAGATTTATACTATAATTGTTACACATCTACCCGACAGTGGATATCATTTTACATATTTATTTTTTATTTCAGAGTGAAGTGAAGTCCTACTGTCTGTTATAATTGCCCTCTGTGCCGAGGACATAGTTCAGCTCAGCTTTTTATAGAGGCAGAACTTTGCCCTTGGTCATTATGTCCCACTTGTCCCTCATTAGATCCTAATGGCATTTGACATTTCAGTCTTCAAGAGTTGAAAAAATATAGATATGTACGCTGGAGTTCATGTCCTCTTAAACCCGCAGTTTTCTCAACTTATTCAAGCACTTTTTGCAGAAAGAGCCAAGGGCTTGTTTTGACCAGTTCAATAACAATAATTTACTGTTAATAGAAATATCTGGTGCTGGTATTTATTCAGAGAGTTTACTGAAGAGATATTTTATTAATTTTTTTAAGTTGTTTCTCAGTTGTTTGCATACAACAACAAAATACTCTGCAGGTAGGAAATATCTTCATAATTTATGATTAAATAAATACATAAGGTACACAAAATGTACTTCATATTGAAGGGTGGCTTGTTCCATACCGTATTAAAATTCCAATCTTGGGAACATAATGGAGTAATTTTTCCTGGAAGACTCCCCCCAAAAACATTGACTGACTGGAGAAACTGAATGTAGGCAAACATCCATTTTAACGCTTCAAAGCTCTAAGTGGCATGAATGGCGAATCTACACACATATCTATCTGCTTAATAAATAGACTTAGAGTAAATGCATTTAATTGCATGTTCAGTACTGAGGCACCATAGATGGCATTATAGAATCTATAGGTACAGGTGGGTGGGTTGGTTTTGCACTCACCAGCTTAAGCGCATGCTAATCACACAGCATTATTGACAGACTGTGATGAAGCCCAAGATGTGTCATTTTATAATTCCTTTGCCTGTACCTTCACTTAAATTATTCTTACTGCTGGCAGTTTGTTTAATCCAGAGGCTATCACCCTTTTGCATGCCTTATCTGCATGTTTCTTGTCTTGAATTTCCCTGTGCCTAGAAATGTTGTGCATGCGTGAGCATCATGCTGTGTAACGCAGAAATGAGTCTGACCTCAATGCAGTTGGATGCAGGCATTTAGCCCCAGGCATTCATCAGGACATTTTCAAGCAGTATTCAGTTACAGTCACACTCTGCTGAGGATAAGCACAAACGACATGAGCACAGGACGTTTCAGGCATAACCTTGTTAAGTTCTGTAAAGGAGTAGGGACTCAATTCATTAACATATCACTCTGCTGTATCCAACAATAAACCTAATGTGATGGAACTACACAGGAAATTCAAATTACCTTGTATTACAGTACAGTATCTCTATTACAGCATGACTTCATTAAGTGAATAGCATGTCTCATTCTGTTCAAGCTCAAGTGCACACGTACAGTTTTCACATCGCGACTTATATCATTAAATGGCATACTACTATGCTACAGCTCTTTCATATATTAAATGCTAATCAAAATGGTCATGGTAAACACTGAAAAGTTAAATTGAGCACTGTATATATCTATCTAGCATAAATGCAGTTTCCTTGGAGCTTTACTTTACTATAGATATACCAGTGGCATATGCAATTACATGTCCAGTGAAAATCATGTACCTCCAAATAGCTTGTTTGCAGTCACATGATTCTGATGACGGATGAAATTAGGAGGGCAGGAAGCGAAAATAAGAATGGATGCTGTCCATGCTGTGCTAGTTTACACAGTATTAGAGAGAAAGGTACAAACAGAATCCTATTCAATGTTTTCAACTGAACTGAAAGACTTTCCACTCAAAAATGTGTTCCTATAGTTAGATTTTTGAGCTTCACTGTGAGGAATGATGTATGTGCAAAGTTGGTCCAGAAAGCAACTTAGTGATGTAGAAACTTGAAGCCACCAGTGCACATACACTGACAATGAACTTTACAGTGAAGTGGGAGACAATCTTGTGTCCAGCAGGAAAACTGAGCAAAAAACAATTTGCGCAATTTGCATATTTATAGATTTTTGAATTTTTTGAATATGCCGTTATTTTCCAAGCAGACTATTTGTATGGGTTGTGATACATGACTGAAAAAAATATTCACAATGTGGTATTAGTAATTGTAAAGGATCTGAATACTGATTACACCACTGTACAGTACAAAAAAATGTCCTTCACTGCTGTTGCAACTTTAATATTAAAATGCATTATTCCACACACACATACATTTTCTTACTGTAGCTTGAAGGTCGTGGTCATAGAGAGAAACAGAGTTAGACAAAAGTCAGCGCAGAAGTTCGAGATCAGAGTGAAACTTTGCTTGCGGCATGCTGGACATTGTGGTGACGTTAGGTTGACCTTCTGTCAAATGTTTTCTGCCTGTTTTCTCTGCAGCCCCTGCAGATAAACCTAATTTTGTCCTTTCTGTCAGCTGCACCATTGTGTCATGTGTGGGAGGCAAGAGTGAACTGAAAACTAAGATAGCTGAAAAGGTCATTTTAAACACTCAGATACTGGTTTCTTGGAGAATGAAAGCTGTTCTTATAGAATCAGCTGGTTTTTAACCTTTTTACTTTAGTCTCATCGATTTTAAGATGAAACACAAACAGGGCACAAAAATATAACACGAGAACAGAACAGATCAGGGGCAATACGGTACTTTGCTCACAATGATTACAGGTTTCCTGCATGTGATGGGTTATCTCCCCAATTTTCACAGGAGGAACAGATGTGTGTGTTATTTCTAAAGCCTAAGTGTCCAGATACAATGTTTTGATGAGCACACCCTGGACTGGTTGTATCTGATGTTCTGCTGCAAGTATGTGATGCACATTTCAGCTGAAATGATCAAATGTTGGTGCTAGACGAAAAGTAAGGGGATCACAAGTTATTGCAATTCATCCTCTTGAATATTTGTAGCATATTTCACAGCAAGAAAGATCTTTGACTCCAAACCACAAATGCTATGTCATGGTAGTGGAAGAGTCAGAGGATCAGCAGGCTGTAGTTGTTGAGATGTTTTAGTCTGGGCCAAAGCCAGACGAAGTATGTGTCTCTGCTTTCCAGTCATTCCCAATGTACACAATTCCAATTCTGTTTTGGGACCCCAGTATGCAGAAAGATTAAAATACACCAGACGGAAATACCTCATTTATACCACATGAAAAAGACTGCATGTTATTAGCATAAATTGGGCATGTATCCAAAGGGGAGACTTGTGGGTTCCCATAGAACCCATTTTCAATCAGATATGGTGAGGTCAGAGGTCTAGGGATCCCTTTGAAAATGGCCATGCCAGTTTTTACATCACCAAAATCCCAACCTGCAGCTAATTGTACCACGTTGGTACAAATGGATGTGTATGGTCTTTTAGTTTCATATGATACCAGTATATACACTCTAGCTTTAAATGCCTCTGAAAGACAAGTAGAGTGGCAGACGTAATGGTTTATAGGGTGGCAGATTAGATTTCAGGGGTGGCCAATACCACCCTGTGCACCCCCTGCCTAGAACCCTGTTGCTAGTGTTGCTAAAAAAATAAAACAATTTAACATTTAACATCAAACAAATTAAAAAGTTAAAACTGCCAATAGTATACTTCTATCCTTGATTGTGTCACTTTTCCAGTGTAAACATACCAAAAGAAAGAATTATTATGGAGTGTTAAATTAAGGCACAGTTCTTTAATAAAGTAACAAACGTTTTGTTCAAGTTTTTATCCAATATTTAACAACTGCTGTAAAATCCTGTCATAGAATCCTTACCAGCTAACCCTAACATGAAGCATCCTGTTCTCCACTATGAAACCTCTGTTTTATGTAGATTGCTCATTTTTATGGATCAAAGTGCCCTGACATTTTTCATTACTCATAGCATTCACTTTCCCTGTTGTGCCAGATTAACACTTAACAACCAGGTGGTGGATATCTGTTGCCAGGAGTAGACAAATGGTATTGTGGAAGTAATTGTAAAACATTTACAGATGTGTTGGTTTCAGTGTGTCAGAGACGTCTGGTGTATGTATTCCTATCAGTCAGTATAAGCGTTCATTAGTTTTAATGATCAGAGGCGGCTCACTGTGTTGTCAGGAAAGTACCAGATATAAATTGGTATGTGAAACCCATCTGGAGAGTGTCAGCAGCTCCACAGGACACAAATTATACACCTCAACATAGTCTTCCATAATGCCAGATTGGTACTCATGAGCTTACATATATGTAGGCCCACAAGTGCCAATATGAGCACGCCTGCCTCGCTGTGTTATGGACAGGTAGGAAGACAGAGAGGGAAGATGTAATGTGATGATAAAATAGAAGGCTCCTTCAATTTGATGGATGTACAATGAGATTGGTGGTAATAGATGTCAGTCAGTGGAAGGGCAAGCAGAAGTGGAGCTGAATATGTAATTAGACAGATAATAGAGGCATACAGCAAAGAGGTAGCGATGGCACAGGAGGAATGGATTCGGAGAGGCAAAGGGAAGAGTGCGGGAGATAAGGCTGACCAAGGCGAGGAAGGAGCAGACAAGTATGAGAAACAGAAAGCGACAGAGGGTTATTTTTAGGTAGCCAATGCCACAAATATTGTAGTGTTGGATTTGTTGGACCCACTTACTTCTAGGCACACACTAGGCACAACAGATCACAGCAGTGACTCACTGGTTGCTGACTGGCACCTGAAACCAGCTCTGACCCCTGTTCAGACAAAACACCACTGCACCGTCACATCCCTTCACCTCTATGACACGGCTCCTCTGAGGTGACACTGAGGCTTCTGCCCGGGCGGGTTTAGAAGCTTTTGAGAGTTAAAGAAGGGGGCACATGTGGGAAGTGAGTAAAAATGTGACTAAATGTGAGGAAAAATACTTTTTTTAAACCCCTTAGGCAATTACAAACTGTAAATGAATAATTGTTACATTGTTTGATCAGTGTATCAACTTTAAATGATAAAATAATAAATAGTTGCTATTTGTAACTCGAAATAGCCTACAGCCATGGACAGATAATGGTAAACTGGCTCCCGGGCACAGGCATGTAAAAGGTGACACAAAGACACAAAATACACAAGACACAGTAACACAGCAGAGAATAACACAGCCGGTATTGTTTGTTGTTGTTTTTAGTCAAATGGTCGTATTTTTGCGTCTCTTTGTGGTCGTTCAATTGACTTTGCAGGAAATGTCAACAGTCACGTCGTACAAAGGTTGTGATACTAACAAGCCAACTACCACCTTCTGTCTCTGGGCACCAGTGCAACCTGTGCCACCCCCGACCACCCCCTGGCCCTACCTCTGTATTACTGGCATCAATAATTTAAGCTGATTAAGTGACTTATTGCCTCCTATTTTGGAGCTATGAATTATGTTTTTATCTTTGACTTCTACCCAGACAGTGCTGATCATTATTATGCTCCATGGTTGCCCATTTAAAAGAGCAGCAGTTTGCTCTGCTTAATATTAAACACTTTGTCATAGTTTTGAAAGGACTAATTATCTATTTAGATAACTAGAATGAAGCAGCTCTAAGGTGAAGCAAAACCACAATATTCCCATGTAAGAGGATGAATTTAAATTCATTTTTTTTAATGTTTTTATTCAAAGTGGAGTGTTTTGGCGATATCTCCAATACAACATAGCACAGTAACATCTTACATTTTTCCCATGAGGAAATCTTCAAGTCTTATTCAACAGCAGTGCAGCAGCTGACCTCATTTAACCACTGTTGACGCATATTTTGATGTCATAGCGCTGTGTTGAGTATCAGGCTCACCATCAGCTTGTTTTCAGCTGACACACTGTCTGCAGCCTGTTGTAGTTTGCCACACTGATAGCCTTATTTAAAATTTCCTCAGAGGTCTCATACTTAGCTTGGCCTCTTCTTGCTTTTCTCATGGCTTTTTGTGGGTACAAATCCACAATTGGAAGAAATAGGCTGGAAATAATGGAAACCTTGGATTGTTGTACACAGTCTGTGTAGAATACTAGCAAAGCAAACTTGTCGCCAGTGTGTAGGATCCCCTTCCAAGCATGAATGAGAAACTACGGTGGCCTACAGTGGTGACCCGTGGCGTCTGTGGATATAAACAGCTCATTCTGAGGTATCAAAAACACAATTCTTATTTCCAGGTGATTATACACTAATAAAAACATATATATTCAATTTCTGCCAATAAATCCAACTAAATGTTACACACTGGACCGTTAAGACAGAACTGATTTCATGACATAAAAAGACTATTTCTATAAAGGATATACAAATACTGCTCATTAGCCTTCAATCCTCTGAACAGGCATGCATTACAGAGTGACGTAAATTACTATCACTATCTGTATCCCCCTGAGACCCTGCACTCAGCCTCTATTTTCTTGTTTTTCTTATTATTTTTGCTGTGTTGAGGACGTTTCTAGGTTTCGCCCTTTGGGCAACACAGTGTGAGGTTGGGACTCCATAACCAAGGGCCGGGCTGAGCTACACACACATGCACATACAAAGCAGAGGATAAAGCATGGCTTCAGCTGCCTCTATGGCGGCTGACAAGGGAAAACGTGCCACAACTGCCCAAAACATTTCCATTAGGAGAAACGTGCCTTAGCTTCAGAAACAATGCCAATGCTGCATATTCAGTCTACCGCAGAAGTTCTCTGGTCTCTAGTAGGAGTGCTAATAGAATAGACTAGAAAGCCTTTATTGTCATTATTATTATTGTACAGAATACTACAAAATAAGGAGAGCTACTCCTGATCAGTGCAATAAAAAGAAAAGTAAAGTAGCATGGTGGCTCAGGATTTGAACTAGATAAACAGTCCTCATATTGCATTTAAGGGGTCATTTCACTGCTTGTTGGAGTTAAGTGTGCTTATGGCCCAGGTAAAGACACTGTTCTTAAGTCTGGTGGTCTGTGCTTTGATGGTCCTGTAGCACCTGCCTGAAGGCAACAGGTCAAACAGGTGGTGACCAGGATGAGAGGAGAAGAGCTGTCCTGTCTGCTGCTGGACAGCTGGTGTACCACATTGAGATATAATACACCAGTAGCCTACACTCTCGATGGTGGAATGCTACAAGGACACCAGCAGCTTTTCTTCCAGCCTGTTTTTCCTGAGCACTCTTAGGAAGTGTAGACGCTACTGTGCCTTAAGAGGAACAGCTATATTCTATATCTCTCATCTAAAACATCATCAGAGAAAGCAAAAATGACTGTCAGTCAAAAACTTTTATCTGGATCAACAACATAACATGCAAATACACATATAGTGTAGTATTGTTTCCAATGGTTGTATGTCATTGGTAATATCTTTGTTATATTTGGAAACTATAGACTGATGGACGTGATGGATAAAGAAATTATCTCTTTTCTCTTATGACTGCATTATTTTACCTGCTCTGTGCCTTAGATTACAACCAATCCAGTCCTTTTAACAGTTTAAATATCTTTAAAGCAGACAGTAATCAGTTTTTGGCAGATGATCACTTGTCCTCCCAAGAGTCTCTTTCACAATCCGTGCACTGCTCCACAGGATCTTCTCATGGATGTATTATTAGAACTTAGGTCTTTATAATTAATACATCCATGTATGCTTCTTCTCTTTTTTTAACTGTTTTGTATAGTAGTATAGTAGTTATTGCCACTTTTATAGTGTAAAACTGTCTGGAACATGTATCCTCATAGAGTCTGTGTATTGAATGAATAAATAAATAAGAAAGGCTACTCTCAGGTCAAAAATCAAGCTGTTCCTCTTAGCACTCCCCATGGAGACAACGTCTGCTGCAGACTGGCTATGTAGCATTTTTCTGTTGCATTTGCTTTCAGGGGTTGGTGAGTTTTTTTATTTGATTTTGCACTGTTTCTGTATTTGCAGCATGTTTGCTG
>NW_023339740.1:8624881-8630159 GCF_004916995.1 Morone saxatilis | reverse complement strand
TGAGTTTTTTTATTGATTTGCACTGTTTTCTGTTTTGCAGGAGTGTTTGCTGTCTATTGCAGTTGTTTTGGCTTAAGCCACGTCTCTCTGCTCTCTCTTCTCTCTCTCTCTCTCTTTTATTATGGAATTATAATGCTAAGTAAAAGTACTAATACCACAAACCATTGGTATACCAATAGTTCAAAATTAAAAATGATTAAAAATTAATGCAAATTATTAAAAGGGAAATCAGCAAATCCTCACATTTGAAAAATTACATGATTCTTTTGCAGAACTGAGTAATTTACTAATAAACTTAAACTGAATATTTTTTTTCTTAACTTGTAAAGTAACTTAAGGTACAACATTTTCCTCTGAAATTTACAATTACCAGAAGATGTAGACTACAACTACAAGTAGAAAGTGGAAAGAAAAGACCCTAAAATTCGTGTACTTCAGTACAGTACTGGAGTAAATGTAATTAGGTACATTCCATCACTGCCTTTCCATCTTAATTTAAAAAAGTCCTTAAATTCTCAGAAAAATAAACAAATACATTAAATAACAACTGGGCTACTACTACTAAGAAAGAGTGTGTGATATGATCAAAAGCTCCAGAACAGCTACTAAATGGACCCTGAGGTGAGACTGTCAACATTCAGGAAAACAGACCTGTTTTTATTAATTTATGAAATATGTTGGTTTTAGAGATACATGGTTTTTATAGGACAGCAATGATGAAATAAATATATAATGGAATAATCTGTTGTAATGTATTGATCAGTGTGGGTGGTCATGGTAATTGATTTGTTAGTTATTTGTTAGATATTTTCCAGCTATCAAACATTGAACTAAATGCAGCTGACATACAGATGATTTATTGACACTATGAAATATAAAATGGGGCAATAACAACTGGCACAGTTTGCTTATGACATTTATAAAGAGTAATGAACCATCACAAACAATCACATTGATTAGTATACTGTGAGTTTGTATGCATTTGTATGTGTTGCTAATGAGTTGTCTGATCCATAACTGTGTTGCTAAATGATTGTTTGTCTTTCCATTGCCATGCTCCCATGATGTCAAGCAATGACATATGGTAATCCATAAAATCTCTAAATGCATTGCAGAAACTGACCTTGAATGTGCCTCCTATTGTGAAGATTTGACACAATCCATAAAAGCCCATACACATGCAAATAATCCACACACACACAGCTTGCACTCCTGCCACCGATGATGACTTAGTAGTGCCCCAGAATTGAGCGTGACAGTATTTCCCAGCAACGGACAGTCACTGGACCAGGACATGTTTTTCAGTGTCTTCATCATATTTATGCCCACAGTGTGTGTTTAAACATCCTCTTCTCCTTCACTGTTCTGTTCTGTCCTGTCCGATTCTATACCCTTGTGTCCTGCCCTATCCTTTCCCATTTGACACTACTCTGTCCTCGGCCGTCTGGTCCTGTTCTGTCTGTGGCACTGTTCCATATTATTTTGTCCTGTCCTAGACTGTCTCCTCCTGTCCTGTCTTGTACTGTTCTGTCCTATCCCTTTCTGTTCTGTCCTGCCCTGTCCTGCACTGGCCTTTCCTATTCCAGCCTGAATTACACTGTTCTAGCATAGCCATCCATTCCTGTCCTGTGTCATCCTGTGCTGGCCAAACCTAGATTGTTCTATACTAGACTGTACTTTCTGTCCTATCCTGTAATGTCATGTCCTGTCCTTCACTGGCCTTTCCTACACTATTCTGTCTTGTCCTGTCTCATCCTATCCTTTTCTGTCTCAGCCCATTGCGTCCTGTCTTGTCCTGAATTGTTCTGTCCTGTCCTGTCTCTTTTGGTCCTGTTCTGTTATGTCCCATCCTGCACTGGCCTGTCCTATCCTGTCCTGTCTTGCATTGTACTGTTCTTGACTTCCCGTCTTGCGTTGTACAGTTCTAGACTGTCCAGTTTTGAGTTGTTGTGTCCTATCCCACTCAGTCCTGCCCTAGACTGTCCTGTTCTGACCTGTTTTGTCTAGTCCTACTCCTGTCTTATCCTGCCTTATCCTGCACGGTGTGGCTTATTCTGTTGTAACTTGCATCGTTCTGTCCTAGACTTTCCTGTCCTGTTCTGCACTTTTCTATCCTATCTCGTCCCTTCATTTCCTGTTCTATGCCATTCCGTGCTGTCTAGACTATCCTTTCCTGCACTGTTCTGTCCTTACCCTTGTCACGTCCCCTGCTGTCCTCTCCTTTTAATCCCATCCCATCCTGCACTGGCTTGTCCTATCCTGTCCCATCCAGATCCATACTGTTTTGGCCCTGTCTGGTACTGCACTATCCTGTTCCGTTCCCATGTTATCCTTTTCCATCCAGTCTTGCACCGTCCTGTTCCATGCCACCTACTCTCTTTATGTCACACCACTCTGGGTGCAACATGTGTTTGAATATTAAACATACAAATATGATTCATATTCGTGTATGTCTGCAGCCTCTGATGAGTCTTTGCATGCCTAATTGTTTGCGTGTGCAGCAAACTAAACCCAGTGCAGTCACCACAGCAGATCAAAGGCTTATCCTTGTGTTTGTGTCAAAGATGGGACTGTATCATTCTCCTCAGTCCACGGGGCTTGCAATTCGATTAATCACAGACAGAGTGGACACAGAAATGTCTTGTTTATACCATGACTCATCTCAAATGACAACTGGGAGAGAAATGCACTGTTTTCTGAGGAACTTGCTAACTTTGCAGATAAGTGTTACGTCACAGAGATGACATGGAAACTGGGTCAGGCCCTTTGCACGATGCTCTGTTTTTTTAGTGCTATTATGAAATACACTCAACAGAGGAAAACCGTGTCAGAGACTAACAGCAGTGGTGACATAACAGCTGAAATCCAAGCAGTAAGTAGTTCTTCAATGAGGTCATGGTTGTTTGGACACTGCATTTCTAATACCAGTTACATAGCGCTGCATTTGAGTCCCGTCCCCTCATGAGCAAGGTATTAAACCCCCTCACACTGAGGGTCAGTCAATGTTCTCTGCCTCATGCAAAATGTCTCTCTTACTCTTCCTCTCTCTCTTACACACACACACATATACACACACACACACACACACACAAGCAAACCCTCTCTCCATCTCTAAATCTCCCTCTGGGTAATCAGTCAGTGTGTATTTTTAAATCTGTCACTAATCTCTATTATTGGCATAACACACTGGACAAGGTTAGCGTTCATACTTTGGGTGCTTCGATATTTTTCTAAACACAAACATGCATGCATATATTGTTCAAAAATCTGAAACACACATTCTCTAACTTACAGTACCCTCATAGACAAGGCTGTGCACAACCTTTTGTGTGAAAATTGTGGAGGTGTTATATTTACAAACACAGATGACAGAACAGATGCCATAGACAACGTCTCTCTGGAGTTGGCAAGAGTTTAGGGTGCCTGAAAAATTGCAGGATTTGGCGGGAGAACAGTAATGCTAAAATAGGAACATAAAAATTAATGGAATGACTGACATTGTGTGCTCAGTTCAGTTTACTTTTGAAATTATGTTAACATTTTGAGCTTGATTAACACATTTTCATTCCTTTTCCAGAGTTCAGAGAATGTATGCTGTATCTTGACATGGATCTGTCTAATTCCTGCCTTTTCTCTTTACGCAGGAGAAGCTGCAGTCCTTTGCCTTCCTGGTGTTTGTGGTGGTGTGCATCTTGGGATCTATCTACCTTTATCTCGTTCTCCCTGAAACCAAAAATAAAACATTTATAGACATCAGTCAGAGCTTTTCCAAGATCAACAAAATCCCTGTCTTCTCCCCTGGCCATGAAATGGAGCTGGTTTTGTCCATTAAACCTGACATGAACGGAAAAGTCAAACATGTTGCTAAAATGGAGAGCTCCTTCTAGCTGGACTGTGAAGCAGGGTTGAAATACAAACCGAAAGTCTTTGTTGTTTGTACATATTTATTTAATGACGGTTATCAATGAAATAAAAATTTGTGCTTTTGGGTAGTTTCAATGTATTTTGTAGACCGACATGTTTTATATGACTAATGTTTAGGAATATCACAGTATTCAGTTTACAGCAATTATTTGTTTGTCTCTTATTAAAATGAAACAAAACATTTGTGATTTCATGTTCTGTTTACTTGTCAGTATAGAATATATCATCACAAATTGCATAAACCCTAGATTGTTGAGGTCCACTCATTTGGGGAATAGAAAAAAACAAAAATCAGGCAAATATTGAAAACACCAACTCTATGCTGATAACGAGCCACGGGTCACCAGAGAGCTAAAGTCTCAACCACAAAAAAATCATTCATAGAGGGGGACAAAAAAAAGATGAACAGAAACAAAAAAAATTGAGCTGGAGCACAAAACTGAGCTCTGATGCAAATATCAGATGGAGTAGAGGTTCACCAGGTGTAATACGAGGAAGGCGTGGCAAGGTGTCAGTAGCCCAGATACAGTGACTAGATTCCGCCTCCTTTGCAGAGCAGATCTTCATTACCAGGTATCACACGACTGACCCCGTGGAGCACTGGACCCCAACCAACATCAGCAATGTTGATGGTTGTTTCCATCCTCTCCAAGTTCCATTTGATGAAAGCTCCTTGACAGGACTGTCTCAAGGGCCAGATACTGAAGGAGAGCAGCTGGACGGTGTGGTGGTACAGTTTATCCAACTGTTCCTGAATGGCAGCTTCGTCCCTATGGAAGAAGGAGACAACTATCATCCCCCCCTCACAAAAAGCCCCATGCCTGGTCTTGGTGGCCTTCCTGACAGAAGAGCTCTCCCTGTCCACTTACTGCTTGATTTCACTGGGGACGGCTGTGTCACGTTCCAGCTGCAATGTGGAGCTTATCGCTGCTGTTCTGGACAATGCTTGTGATTCCACCAAAAGCGCCACAGCGTGTTTCAGAAACGTCACGGAAGCAGCTCTCCACTGGCTGGTTTTGACGGAAGCTGCACAGAGAAGATTGAACCAGGCAGGAAGGCAGACACAGAAAGGGCATAAAGAATTTGGTAAATTTTCAAAATAAATGCTGTGCTGTCATAAAAACAGAAAAAAAGGGAAACCATTTAACTATGTAGCCTACTTACCCGCAGTAGAAGCACAAAAATCAAGGAAAAATGACCAAATCTGAGCAAGTCAACAAAATCAGGTGGGATAGGAGGAAAAAAAACACCATGGTCCTTTAAAGGGGAACTTGGCAACTCTAGCCATTTCTTCACTGGTTTTCACTTTTTTTTTTTCTAGAAAATTCCTAAAGAAATGTTGAGTGTGCCTGCC
>NW_023339740.1:8608444-8624781 GCF_004916995.1 Morone saxatilis | reverse complement strand
GGGGGGTCACCATTTTCCCCGGAACTAACCATCCAAATGATTTCTAAACGGGTTTATTAAGCTGAAAAAGTTGCCAAGTTCCCCTTTAAAAGCTCCTCCTCTGGACCGCTTATTCACATTGCATTCTAGTACAACTTTTTCACAAGGAAAATCAAGAAAAAAACATCAAGCATGGAATTCTAGTCGTTTTAATGTTGTTTGTAACCTATAACAATTTTCATATCATTAAGTGATCGACAATAGTTTTTTGAATCTTGAACAATGAGCCAAAAGAGGCTGACACGCTCAGCAGAACTGAGCGGAACTGCAAGTTTCCTACAAAGGTGTGCCTGACCAACTGGGAGCTGATTATTGTCTAAATGAACTAATCAAGATCCAGCAACAAATGCAGCATCTCTTCGTCTCCATTTTCATCTTGCATATTTCATCTTTTTCATTGTCTCAAAGCAGCTTCATAACGAGGGGGGCGCAGACGTGTGTGAGGAGAGACATATTTTGCAGGATTAGAAGCCTAATGCTGATGTCTTGGTTGACTTCCTAATAGAGACAACAAGACAGAGAGAGGACCCAGAGAGAACAGTAAAGCTGACAGGGACGGTTTTCTGGAGCCTCTCCAAATTTCAAAGCAGCCAAGGCTACTTTCTACCAGATGGCGGGAGCCAGCGGAGGAAGTGATCTGAACAGAGGCAGACAAGCATGGCATTGGATAGCAGTCACAGTTTGCTCCACAGTAGGGTGTACTCAACATTTCAAAGTCCACTGCCTGAGGGGCTAATACCCAACCCTCTCATATAGCCAAGACACACACAGACACAAAGGTGTATGTGTCATGCAATGATAAAGGAGTGTCCAAGTATTCAAATGACATTTTAGAAGGGATGTGGGAAAATTTCAATGCATCATCACTTTATGTTTAATTCCTGGTCATATCCAGTGAGTTAGCGCCACAGATTACATTTGTCCAACTGGTAAGCAAGCAGGGAAGTGAATGGAACAATAATTTGAAGTGTTAACTGTCATTGCTCTCTTCCAGCCTGTTACTGTTGAATTGATTTATAATCTCAGCAGCATTAGTTATTGGGTAATTGACAGAAAGATTTGCTGGTGATTGCTGGTTGGAGAATAATTACCTGCAAAGACATAAATACTATATGTTTAATAAGATGCAAAGCTGTGTTTAATAAATTACTGTTTGTCCAGCCTCTTAGATATCCTCTTAGGAAGCATTGGAAAATTAACTTTACATTATGCAAAGCAAGAAGTGGGCACAGTGGGGGATGCTGTGTAAATCCTGCTTATATTAGCTCAACGAAAGGCTTAGTTGAACAATTTTTTTTTACTCTTTGGCATTCAGAATACTGTCATTTTTTAGTAAACCATTCCTTTAAGAAGAATATTCAAGGGGCTCTCCTAGGTATCAAAGGCTTATAATAGGGAGAGTGGAATCATTTCATTTGACACCTCTCAGCTTTTAACAACTTTCTCTTTCTCACAAGCAATAACACATGTATTCTAAACCATGGTTGCAAGTGCTAATTTAATTTTAGAAGTGGTTAACAACCCTCCTTTAATGTAATGTCACATTGTTGATGTTCTATTCAGTATCCCTGCTGGACTAATTCCAGCAGGACCTTAATCTCAATGAAGTGTGTCCATCAGACCCTAAAGTAGGCCACCGGAGCAAAACGAACACAAATATTGTCTCTGTGATCCCTCACTTCACATGGTGATTATCTGTTTTATATCTTCTGAGTTCTCATTGATATTTAACAGTGAATTATGGAGGTTCAATCGGTGCAGTGAAAGCAACTCACAGACTGATACACCAAAAAAACATTGAGATTATCTACAGTAGTGCTTTGCAGTATCAGGAGGCTGGGCTCTTTACTCTGCAGGTGTGTCACTTCAGTGATGAATGGGCAATTTTCTGCTGTGTTTTCTTTCCCCTCCACAGCCTGTCTCAGCATTCGAACTGTGACAACTATACAGGTGTGTTTACTTTGTTCATAATGCAGAAGGCTGCCTGTCTGAGAAGGTCACACGCTGTTCATGTAAAATACAAAAGAGTCCGAATATATCAATGCTGTTCTGTCCCTTTTCCTGTACAGTCATCAAAACCATGGACATTAGTTATGCTCTGTAAGGATTGCTACTTACAGGAGCCTCAAACTAAAACATTCTATCAAGCAGTCCAGGCATGCAACGTAATTTATAAGTGCAATTCATCTTTACCATATTCATCCTCATGCTTTCCCAAGTGAGAACATTTACATGCAAACTAATGTCCCTACATCCTACCCAGGTTTTGATGTTTACTTTAAACAAGTAAACATCAAAAGTTATTTCTGTGTGCAAGCATGTGTTAGACTCCTCACCATCCCTGCCCCATCCCACAAACTATTAGTTATTGCAGCATGGGAGGATTAACCCACTTTGGTTTCTGCCTGCCTGTTGCATTCAACACTTTCTGCTGAATTTGGCTACTCCATCTGATCACCAATAATGGAAAACAAAAGTGACAAGCAATAATCTGTTTATCCTCCAAATTACTGGTGTCAGACCTCCAATTTCACTGGTCTGTGCAACAGTCATTCAAAACCATGAACCACACTTCTGGCCCTTGTATGCCATATCCCAGTTATATAAAGTATAATCAAGTTTAGTTATCTGGGTATCCAAGATCTGGTGTTTACATTCACAAACTCCTACACTGGATTCTGGACACTGATGTTAATAAACATCAGCGATGTAAGACTTATTTTCTGTAACACGATACAATCTTTGACTGGCGCAACTCTTGCTGCCAAGTAACATTGACCTGTTAAATCCCAGCCTCCCACACTTGTGTCTTGAGGCACTTTGCTGTTTGCGTGGTATATTCATCTTCTGATTCTCTTTTGCAGACTGACCTGAGAGCTGATCATTTGAACCCTGTCACCCATGGTTTGGGGGGATTCTTGATACAGTGAGATTTTCAGTTTTTTTGGGTTGGTTGTGGCTTCAAGCCCTTTGTTGACATTTGCACTTAATAAAACAGTGATTTGGCTAAAGGGACCTTCTACTGGCAGTTCTATTAGAAGGCTGGTGTGTCCCTGAAGCACCTGCTTTCCTCTTCCAGTCTCAATGGTGGTAGTTTACCACAAGTGAGCTTGAGTACTTTAGACACCCTCAGGTAAATATTGAGACAGTAAATGTGTCTGGGAGCTGGTTGTGTGTTTGTTTAAGTGCAAGTGAGCATCTTAGAGTGCTGGAGACAGGTGCTGAGGTAAGGAAAAAGTTGGCCTTGCTCCAATGAATTTTTACTTTCTCTGGTTCATTAATGTAAATTATAAATGTAAAGTTTAATTTCACTTCAAGAGAAACTCTCTTTAACAAATCTTGAATTATTATTGTCTGTCATGTGAGTAACACAACCATGAGCTGATCTGCTTTTGGATTAATTAACTGCGCGATAGCTCAGGCACCGTGTTAAGTCCCGTGCACTTTTATTACTTCACACTGCGCGTGTGATGTGAGTCAGTCTGATACAGTGAGAACTACTCACAGTCCATCAACCCAATTAAATTCTTAACCCTTGCCCCTGTCATTAAATGCAGCATTTGTCTGACACAAATACAGACAATTTACCCAGTGGGGCCTCAACTCACTGACATAAAACTGTAAATGTGAATGTATAAAGTAAAATATTATTTTCATCATGGCACTACTTTAAATTGACCACAGATCAAAAGAGCTAAATGTTAAAATCTACTCTTAGGAACATGAGAACAGCTGGAGCCCTTAAACAGATTATTCTGTTTATTATTAACTCTGAATTTCTGTGATTCAAATAGATATGTTGTTGTTAATGGGAGGCGCTGATTGGAGAAACAATCTGAATTTTGTGGGTCAGGTTAAGATTGTCAACGTCACCTGTCTGCATAGCTAACTACCCAAAATACTGCTTTTTACAGTGTTGTGATTATCCAATTCACACAGCTTTGCTCTCTAGTATGCTCTTCCATTTTTATTTATAAAGGCTTAGTTTGCTGAAGCTCAATAGGGTATGTAATTATTCATGAATATCACCTGACGTGTCACTCACATTCTAACTTGTCTTGCCGCATGTTAGAGTATGATTCGCGAGATCAGCTAAGCTTTGTATGCATAACAGTAGTTGGGTAGTAGGCGTTGTATATATGGGTACTAATAGGCGTTACTTTTTCAGTAACAGAGTAAATCAATGAATGATTGTTCAGCATCGTCTGCATACGGTTACGGAGTACTGGTGAATGTAAAGTGGGCGTTACTCTGCGTTATACAATTGTGGAATTGAATATGTATAGGGGCGGTGTCAGGCTTCTGACAGCCACACATTCGATGCGGGGAATGAGCCAGTAGGTGGTGTACACAGTTGGATCTATATCTGCAAAAACACTCGTCTGTGAGTGGCTCATATTTGATCCTGTGGTGAGTGTGTATTAATTGTTGTGATTGTTCGCTATGACGTCAAATTTAATTAAAGATGATAAATACGAATCTTTCACAGTATATAATTAAAGCAATCAGTTGTTAAATTGGTTTATTATACTGTCTAAAGCATGATCTAGCGTCAAAGTGTAAGTTATCGTTTTAATAAACGTTTACAATATCGGTAAGAATCACATCATCATTAACTAGATGTACAGATATTTTTCAAGTTAGAACCAGTTAGATTATGAGCGAAAACACCACCATCTTCTTTTGTGTGTGTGTGCTTTATGGTTTTTAGTGTAAATGATTAAGCGCATAGCCTCGCCCTCTAATCTCCATCTGTAACGTTATTTACACATATCTCAGCGAATAATTATTCAGAGCTCCTAAGACTGGTGACATAGAAGTGGTTAGCTAATCTTTTACACCATAATGTTGCAGCCTAACATGGATACTTTTTTGAAAGTAGAGTTTCTTTTCATGCAGTCGAGTCGAATGTTGTTCTTTCGTAGCATTTAGTGTATCCATACGAATCTAAATCGTAGCAAGCTAGCTAATGCTTGTCAGTATGTCTATGCGGTCTACGGTAGGATACTCAGAATAGGTGGGAAAAGAGGCCATTACGGTTTGAAAATGTAATTATTTTCCACGTTTAAATGAATGTTCCAATTTTAAATAAAGTGACATCCCTAATGGATACCCACTTCTGACAAGATGAACATCGTGAACATAATGTCAGACTGAATGAAGTTAAAAGTAATGCTAATGAGACTGGTTATGAGGGTATTAAACAGCAGCACTCTCCTCTGTGGGGCAGCATGCTTGAATTTACATTTACTTACTCAGCCAAACAGGACATGCCTGCTTTCCCTACTTAAGGAGTAGTGCAATCTCACTCTGCTAGCACAAAGTCAGCAAATCCTTGAATGACAAGGTGACAAGGTGAGAGGGCTCCACATACACGCATAGAACCAGGGTTATAGCACACAAGCAAGCTGTTTCACAAAGACGTCACCCTATAATGACTTGTTGGCATAAAGGGGCCGAAATGCCATGACACAAACACAACATAATTGAACATATATGCATTAGTCACCATGGCAACATGCCACCATTCTATGACCCAACAACCTGGGGCGGGAAGGCAGAATCCACTGCTCCAGTTCATGCCTGATTGACCTTGTACAGTACAGGGAAGGCAACTCAGTCAGGCAGCAATACACTATCTCTCACCACTGCAGTGGTGGAAGGAGGGGGTTGTCACACTAATGAGCCAGTCATGCTAATAGCGGACAACACTGCTGCTCTTATTGTACACTGAGACACACCATCATCAAGACCTCCAGCCAGCAACAAATCCAATTTGTGGGTTCAACCTACACAGAGTGGGTGAGGGAGATGGACATCCAATGCTAACGTTCAGTATTAGCCCAAGAAGTAATGGCCCCTTTATGCAGCAAAGTTGAAAGCAAAGGTTTGTTTATTCTTCAGTAAGGACGTGCACAGCTGTGGACTTGCACACTGCACTTGTGCTTCTATACATACTACAACTACAATACATACTCAGATGTGTTCCACACATGTGTACTAGAAAACAAAATGCAGACCTCACATTACAAAAAGTCAAAATGGAATGTCTGCATGGACCTTCACAGACATGGGCAGATTACAAAATGTATCTCATGCAGAGCCGATTCTTGTAGCCACACAGTGGAAGCAAGCATGAATTGGGATCCTTGGTGTGGAGGTTGGGTTGGAGGCACTGCAAGAGATCTGCTCGTAGACATGTGAAATACTTGCACAGAGTCAATGTGCCACCTTCTGTTTAGGAAGGATCTTGCTATGAGCCCCATTGTTATAACAGATGAACTGCTGCTGTGAGCATCTCTGAGAGCCTGTGTTGTTCCACTTAGTATGCCAAGACATGCACAAGACACAGTGATGCAATTTCTCCCCTGTCTACCCGGCATGGTTTATGGGGGAAAAGACTTTCAGCTGAGCCACCATGGACCTAAAACAACACCTGATGTTTTTAGGCATAGACCTGATTGAACAAGACAGTCAGTCAATCCTATTTTTCTTTAGACAGCCTATCTACTCTGCATTATAGTCAGAAATGGAGGACTAAGAATGTGTTCTCCAGGTCAGCCACACTGAAAGGGACCAGCCTGTTTCACTTTGGGCGCAAGGTCAAGCTTATAAAGCCCATTAGAGGACCAAGCCTGTGTGAAATAGACAGAAATTGCCTGTGACATAGACAGTGTCGATCACAATTGACTTGGCTGTTCGTCAATTAGTTTTCTGATTTATTGAACTGGGTAAAAATATTTAATTTCTGATGATTTTCCAAATCACAAATTATATATGCATTTATATGTCTGGAGACCCTGTATAGAGAAATATTTTTTTCATGTATTAAACTCCTAAAATAATATATTTACACACCAATTTGCCAAGAAAGTGAAAGAAATTCAGCAGCAAAGTTGAGGTCAGCATGTAAACAGACAAGCAGCAACTCTAACAAGCTGTTGTCTCAGATACTTTTTGTGCAATAAATTGCCTCTGACAGTGCGTGGAGAAATCAAACAATCATTCTGTAGATGGAGCAGCAGATGGATCATTTTAAGTCTTTCCAAAGTTACTCTGGGTTACTTTTACTAAAATCATAAACCATCACATCACATGGCACATGTTCAACTCTTGATATTGTCATTATACCAGATAATCAATTTTCATTTTGTCTGCAGTGAACATATATATTGTCTGCTCTAATGACAAAAAATCTCTATAAATGAAGTTCAACCATCAATCAAATTCAGCCACAGCCAAGTGGAACCCACCCACTGACTTTGATGTATTATGCTGACATTTATTGATTTCATGACACACATGCCTTGTGATTACCTTCACACCAGAAGTCTATATCCAGAAGATGTCCATAATATTTTTTACACATATGCTCTTTATACCCTCTGTGAATTATAGGATCTGCCTTTAATGAATTGGATTGCATTTTGATTTGAACTGACCTTTATTTAACCAGGATGATCTCTCGAGATTGAAGTCTCTATTTCGAGAAAGTCCTGTCCAAAAGGGCAAAATAATTATGTTGCACAAACCAATGGACAACCAACACCCACAGAGAGTAGCAAGATGTGAAAAATGGTATTTAAACACATTAAACATATCTGTGCTAACTTTTGCTAATTAGCACTAAACTTAAAGCACAGCTGAGGATGATGGGTATGTCACTGGTTTTGCAGGTGTTTGCTAATAAAACAAAGTACAGGACTATTGGAAAAGTTTGATAAGATGATGATGCTAGATCAGGATCACCAAGCCAGGTCAAGTCATAAAGATTCATCCTCTGTGTACCATGGACCTCTGTACCAAATTTCATGACAGTCCATCCAATAGTTATTTAGATAGACCAACATTGCCATCCTTGGAGCCCTGCCACTAGCATGGCTAAAAATACCCATTAAAACAATTACACTAGCCCATGTCAGTGAGTCAAGATTTCAATGACTTGTGTCAAATTAAGGTGACTTGTGTCTGTGATTTAAGTGGTTGGTATTTCTTTGTTCTGTAGACACCTTTAGAGTCCTGAGAGTGCAGTTTGACATTGATGGTTAGTAAATATGAGGAAAGCTGCTGAAGGATACACTGTGAGTGTGTTTGTCTGTGCACCATTAATGACAGCGCTTTCTTATATAAAACTCAGTGATGGGAATAAACTTCCACTGAGTAGCTGACAGTAGAAATGCTCAGCACACTGCTACTTTAGCTGTTAACTAACCACTGAAATGAAAGCAGGACAAGAAATGATTGATGACAAACTCTCCCACAACAACAGTAATATCAAGTCTCTGTCTGTGATTAGAGTTATATCTATATACAGTGTGAGGGAGTGGTAAACTACAAGTAAACAAACCAGCAGTTTAACTACATTTTGCAGTAGCTTGCTGGTAGTTGAACTATATTCATATTTGCAAAGTGATTCAAGTAGTTAAAGGTCCAGTGTGTAGGATTCAGTGGCAACTAGCGCTGTATCTGCAGATCGCAGCTCCTTCGCTTTACCCTCCTCATCCAAGTGCAAAGGAGAAACTACTGTGTACTCAGTAGATCTTCCTAAATCTTACACATAGTACCTTTAAATTACTTTTTTTTTTTTTTTTTTGCCTTTTTATGACAAACAATTTTGGGCCATAAAAGGAAAGGAATTATTTTTATTTTTTATTTTTACCATTGGTTCTTTACAGTTTTTTGTTATAATTATGAATCACATGCACATTGTCATTTTTTTTTTACATAGTTGTCTGAACTACTTTTAAGTAGCTTTAGTTAACTAAACTAGATTTCTCCCGAGGGTCGCTTTGCTGTAGTTCAATTTGTTCCAGTGTGAAGTTAATTGGCTCGCAATATTATTCAAGAGGTTTCCATACAGGTTCAGGAGGTTTATTATCATATGTACAGTAAGAAACATGCACAATGAAAATCTTACTTTGCCCGGCTCCCTTAGGCAACACACAAGTAGAAGATTATGCTTTATTATTATGCTTTGAAAGTAGCTTCCCCAACACTGTCTGTACATTATCATTTTAAGCAATGCAAAAACTAGGCTGTCAGACTGCACCGAAGGGAGATATGCTTTTATTTTTTACCTGTAATTTACAACATACTTTTAGCATTAAGAAATAGTGTTGACAGCTTGTTCTCTAAAGATCACAGAGTAATCATTTATCGTGTTGAGATAACTCCTGATGTCTTCTCATGATAAGAAACAATATTATGACAGGGTTAGGACATGCATTTCTTGTGATCACAGGGAAACCTCATGTTTACTTGTTTCCTCTCTAGACTGGACCATCATCTTCATATCTCAGATCTCTCTTTTTTTTAGATATCCTTTTCTCTTCTCGCTGCCATCTTTCCATCCTATCTGCCAGTTAGAATAAGTACATCTGATTTCCATTTCTGTGTTGTCTCAATCAGTCAGTCAGTGATTCCCCAAACTGCAACACTGACAGGACCAGAGTGTTGGAGCTCATTAAGAAAAGACAGAATCAACGCCTGTGGCTGAACTGATTTAATGCTTGAGTGACAGGTCGGGACGAGGTGTGTGTCTGTCTAAGCAAGTGTATTTCTGTGAGCTATTGTATTGTGATAAGGGAGGCACTGATGAATTGTGGGACAGTGGCAGTAGTGGATTGGACCAGTGACCCTTCCCGACCTTAATGTTACCTCTCAAAACAAATGAGTTCAAATGTTACTGGTGTGCAGGACAGAAAGGTGCACTCTCAATCATGTTGTCATTTCTGAAACCAATAACAGCTGAAACCATACACTCAGAGCTCAAACTGAGAGAGGTGTACAGCGCTCACATCATGGGGTTTCTTCTTCAAAGCTATGATACTTTGCAGCTTCATCACCTGTCAAAATATGGTCAAGTATCTTTACACATAATCATGTATGTCAAACAACTTAGAGCATTTTGTTTTACTGCAATTCTGCTTTTAGGCGTCATCTCCAGTCTAGTATGTCTGAGATATTATACAAAACAATTTGGCACACCTGTGAGTGCTAATGCAATTTTTTTTGAGGGAGAACCTGAGGAAGCTGCAAGCGAAACGCGTTGTTTGCTGTTAAATGAATCAAAGTAAAATCATTCCAGTGTGCAGTGGTGCTTCAACTGGCAGTGCATGTAGTGTTTTGTTTACGAGATAAATGTAATTTTATTTATAATTATTATAGTCGTCAGCTTTGTGACCCTTCACAAATGTTTTAACTTAAGGTGAATTAAAATACAGATATAAGGGAAGTATTGTTTAGATTATAGGCACATAAAATGTTTATACTTCATCCAGAGACCCGAGATTTAACATACATAGAAAGAGTTGTTGGTCACAAAAATAATAAACTGTGAACACCAAGAACATTGGCGCAGTGTATGCATTGCCTTTAGTCAGTTTAATTTGAGTCTTCTCACGTCACATCTACTGAACCAAATTTCCATAAAATCGTCAAAAGAAAATGTCAATGAATGCACGTTACCATCCACTACTGTTATGCAAATAGGAGCTGGGTACATAAAGATAAACAGCCATTAAACAATTGTAGAAGCAGAGGGGGCAGCAGGATGACATAATTAAAAGGGCAGCATTCAAACCTTAACTGACTGATACCAATGTAGAATACATGATGGAAACATGGCAGACGTGAGTAACGTAACGTTTCTGTATATTTATATTTTTGGTCTTTCTAGGGGAGCGGAAACATCGGTGGATCTTCACATACTTCATGTACATCATGATTGTTTTCCACTTCACCCACATGTAAAAAACATTTCTGAAATATTTATACTTTTTTTTCTTTCAAATTTCCCACTCAGGTTTTTTATGCATGAGATTGAAAATGTCAAAAAACAAAAAAACAGCTGGATGGAAACACATGGTTTCTGATACTACGACCAGTTGCCAGAAAATAATAAACGTTCTAATTAACTATGGCAATTCATAACTACTTTGCAGCAAATAAAGTAATGAAAAACTGCATTAGAAAGAATCACACAAACACACTGTCCAATGAGAAAAACTGCTGATACAAAGAGTGAGCTTCCACAGTATTTTGATTGACTTGTCCATCCATGCAGCACATAAAGGAAATGTGATGTGGTCACATGTATGTTATTTAAAACATCCAATCCATATAAAAACTGATCAGCAATCTGGGACCACATTTTCTGCTTCGTTGTTTTTCTTGCACAGCCAAGTGACCCACTTGTTCATTATTTTACCACTGTCCCTTAATCATCACTTGATCTCATGTAAAACTGTACTGTCCTTATTTTGCAGTATAATATTTCACTGCAGTGGAGAGCAGTTAAGGGGAGCCAAGTAGAAAAGTATCAAAAGCTGAAACATAAGATCCAAAGCTGGACATTACATGTCGTTCACCAGATCTTTTTAACTGAATCGGCCCCAAAGCGGGGTTCCAGCACCACACGAGGAACTCAATGTTTGAAGCTCAGGGAAGTGATTTATGTGTGTCATCGTGTTTTACTTTCAGAGTTTGTGCAGTAGTGGGTGAAGCAGGTAGATTGCCACTGCAGGAAAAGCCTGTTCATGCAGTCAAGAGCTGCTGACATACTGTAAGTAAGAAGAGGATTACACAGACATGGCTCAAATGTGCACTGAAATAGAACATCACAGTTTGTAGTCCTAAAACTCAGAAACATTTGTGTCAAAGCTACTGTCACCTGATTTCCAAAGCTTTTCTTCCAGCGGACTTTTAACTTGTGCTTAAATAAGGTTTTCAGTTCTTATGAGCCCACTTACTGTACCCATTTACTGTGGTATAAATTACAGGCATTAATACAGCTCAGCTGTGAAATTATAAACTGCACAGTGTCAGCATTCAAACATTGTTTGTGGAGATTATCATAATTACCACATATCATAAAGTTTCTTTGTTACAGAGCTTATATTCTTTATATAAGAATACACAAAATCTGCAGCGGGAACTCTGGACAGATGTTGAATTCTAGGGGGGGGGGGGGCGGGCGGGGGGGGGGGGGGGGGTCCACAAAACGCTGTATCACTGAACAAATATCTTCCTAATAAAAAAAAACAAAAAAATGGTTACACAAACAAATGGTTACAGACTTGATTGGAATTTAAAGCTTACTTTGTTTTTGGCCTCTTAGGAGCAGTGCAACAAGCTTAAACACATCACAGATGTATAATCAGCATATAATGCTCTGGTGGCTAATGTGTTAGTAAATGGTTGCTCATTTGAGCACACACAAAGCATACATTTGGAGTCCATACCTGATAAAAGTATATCCAATTTTCACTCTGCTTTTAGCTCTACTTTGGTCTCCACCGAAACCTGAGGGAAACATCTAGGATCATGGCCGCTAAAAGTTAGATTTTGTTCTCCAACTACTTTCTATGTTTATATGTCTGCTGTTGGTGCCAGGCAGGTAGCGTTTAGTGGAGTTTTTTTTGCCTACTATGACTGGAACTAGACACTAAACTAAAATATCCCATAGTGCTGAGGGGGACTGCAGAGTTAGGTCAGGGTTTCCCACTGATTTTGAAATTCATGAAACAAACTGATTGGGGTGCTGGTAGCTCACCTGGGAGACTGGTGCCCCCACGTACCAAGGCTGAGTCCTTGCTGCAGCGGCCATCCGGTCGATTGTGACATGTGGCCCTTTGCTGACCGTCATCCCCCCCCCTCAGGTATGTTATCAGAGGACAGAAAGTTATCAGAGGACAGAAAATCAAGTTATAAAATGGAGATGTCTGCAGTATAAACCATGAGTACATCTCTGGACTCAAAGCAATTTAAATCAAGAAACACCACAGGGCAATGTGCATTTTCTCTTAAAACAGTCCTAACCGAGTTGGGAAGTTTGAATGAGTGTATCAGCTTTAATAAGTTAAAAGGTTATGTGGAAGCTTTCAGAAGTCCTGGTGGTCTAATAGTTAATGCTTGCTTCCTTGACCTCCACTGAAGACATGCTCGTCCCAGTAGAGGAGATACAGTAAATATTTTCATTCTGTTATGAGATCACATTTTGCAGAATGATCTGGGCATTAGCTGAGTAAGGTCACCTTGGACTAGTCAACATTGTCTGCCCAATTTAATTTCCCTGCCTCTTTGTTGAGAGGAGAGTAAATATGAAAGATCTTTTCATTCTAACTGTGCTCATAAAGGGTACAGCTATTACGCCCACCTCTGTCTCATGAGCTATTTCTGACTTTCTTCGGGGCAACCACAAGCCATAACTCTTTGAGAGCTGAAACTTATGCCATGACGACAGTTCTCTATGAGCATATTAATGATAGGAATAAGGGCAGTGAACTGTCTGTGAGACGGATTTTCAGTTTCTGACACATGTATAATTATGTCTGGCTTATCTACTGATCTCATCATCTGATAATGTTTGTGTGATTGTGCTTGTGTTCTGCTATTCTTTGAAATTCTCAACATCTGATTGCGTTCATTTGAAGATAGAAAATAAGATACATTTTTCGACTTTCACAAACACTACATAATCACTTATGCCAATAAAATCCAATTCAAGCTCAGCTGCCAGACACTATCAGTCTCAGTTGGTGAATTCCTGAAGATAAGCATCTCAAAAGCAATAAACTACTGGCTGGCAGACAATTTTTCTGCACTGTATTGAAGTGCTGCCATAATGCCCATAAAACAGACATTTTGAATAAAAGTGATAATTTCAAAGAAAAAACACAATTTACTTATATATGAAACACTGTCAAATCAGCGGTATTGAATAATCCTGATGCACAAACTCACAAATTATAATTCTATGCTGGTTCAGAGACAGACAAATGCATATAGGTCAGCACGTGGGTTGCTGGCCTGATGAGAGAGAAAAATACCGTTCATCTCTTGTAAAAGTTTCAATATGACAGTGTGCCAGTGCACCATCTGTACAGCTGCTGATTGCAGCAACCTACAAAACAGAAGGTTAATGTGGAACTGGGCCACATCTTTCCTTCCAGGTCCACAAATAGACTGGGCAATGTTCAGTCACAGGGAGTCTTTCACTCACACTCCCTTCTGAAATCTCCAAATGCCCTACCATCATTATCCCAGCAGATGATACGCTTGTATGCAAACAGACTTTTAACCTGAGACTGTCGGATTCTATTTCAAAGAATATTTAATAAACGATGATCATAAATTGTTCAATATAAAAATATCTTGAGTTAAAGGTTCCTAATTGTATCAGATGAGCATTATTTGCCTGATGGATGGCCAGCTGACTGGAAGCTCTCACAGTGATTACACTGGATTAGCCTTTGTCTACACACTAAATCCCTGCCACATGTGACGTGTCCAAAATTACAATTATTTTGTGCAATATTCTGCTAGAAATGCCCTAAATGGAAATTCACTCAGGCGGTTTTGTCGCCTTCCTAACCCCCGCCCCCTACAAATGAAGGAACGTGCTGAACTCTGAAATGAAATCTATATGACCATATGACATACAAATGGTAAGTAGTACCATACCATGCCAGTGTGTTTATTTACCTTTGTTGCACTGCTACGAGATGCTGGGTTGATGCCTTTTTCTGTGGGTTCTTTGTTGGCATATCACAGTCTCTCTTCTCTGATCTTCTCAAGCCCTCCTCGTTTGTCCATAATGTTAAGCTCCGATTGCCATTTCTTTACAATAATTTGCGCATCTTCAACCCTGAGAAGTAGTCTAAAAACATCTGAGATAAGTCCTCCCACAATATACACCAGGTCTACAGGAGAATTACTCTCTACTAGGGATGCTCGATATTGGCTTTTCTGCCGATATCCGATATTCCGATATTGTCCAACTCTCAATTTCCGATACCGATATCACCCGAGCCGATGATGATGAGGCTTTTTAGCCATCAAAAGTGTTAGGTACAACATCATATCCCTATTGTGAATTAACACATATGCCTAAATTTTATGTGTGATGCCCCCACCTGGAGGTGGCATCTTCCTTCACCATCAAAAAGGAGGCACACTTTGCATACGCACTGGGGACAGCGCCCAAGCAGATATTTTTGGTATGATCCGGTTTTGAAATTTTTAATGTTTTTTTTTTCCAGCGCAGATTACATAAAAAGGTGCATAACACTACCACATAGCTAATAATAAATATACAAGATACAGCTCCATGACAACGTGCCCCTTCTAATTCCAGATTACATTAGGTCTATATCAAACATCATACAGAAACTGTTCTTAATGGTTTTTATCTGGATAGATAAAGGGTAAAAAAAAATACAGCACCTTCCGCTCTTCAGATGTTTAGGCTTTGCTTTACATATGATATGAGCCCATATTTCAGAATTTCAGTCCAACAGAGACGTTGGCTGCCCATGTTTACTCTTTTCCCCTGGCTGAGAGTTTGATTGACAGCCTGGTGGTAACAACTGGGGATGAGTTGTGGCAATCAACACATGGCTCATTTGAATATTAAAATTAGCCATGTGTTGATAGGTCACGAAATGTAACCAATGAAATTACTTATTTTGACACAGCTTTTTTGACACACATTTTTAGCCAATAAGTATTAAACTAACAAGGTAATGTGTCAAAAGGCGGACCTTTTTTGTTATTTTCTCAAAAGGAGGACAAATGAGTGTAATGTAATGAGGGCATTTAAAAGCCGGACGAATGGCCACCCTAGTAACGGCTGGCTTGACCGCAGTTAATGAGCCTAGAGGCATACACACAGGAAGCACAACTGCCTGTACTTAACCTAAGGTTTCTCGTGAGCACGAGATACTTTCTGGTGCTCACGAGAAAGTATCTCGTGAGCACGAGAAACGTTTCTTTTTTCTTTTTTTTTTCCCCCATGTCCCTTTAGGGGCTCCGTATAAACCACCCCCTTCATGTACAATTAAAATAAGAAGTCAATTAAAACAAAAGTTATGGCAAAGGTCAAAGCCAACAAACGTGTGCAAATGGTTGATAAAAAGTGAGCAGGTTTTGCAGCTTATGAAATAAAAAGTGTGCTTTCTAATAGTCATTGAACAGTGAAATGACACTCCTATGAGATGACAATATCAGCTGTGGCCCCAATTCAATTTGAGTTTGAGACCTCTGCCCTAACCGTAACCTTAGAACTGGGGAACATAGGACCCTGGAAACTTAAGAACAACCCCATTCAAATTATGTCCAAACCTTTACACAACTGTTCTACATTGACACTACTCTCTCTACAGATGTATTATACACAACACAATAGGACATTATATATAATGCTACAATAAACTACAAGGAAAGCTGTGTTGTTGCAGGATATTTGCATTTTTTAGAGCTATTCAGACATATGTTGGCTCTACTGTGTTTAATGTTGA
>NW_023339740.1:8591350-8608344 GCF_004916995.1 Morone saxatilis | reverse complement strand
CCGATATTACATTTTTTAGTGAAAAAATCGGCCAATAATATCGGAGGGCCGATATTATCGGACATCCCTACTCTCTACATCTTCAAACGTTCACTATATGACTGCTGCTTACGTTTGAGCTGCTGAATAATAATCTTTGATTTGATATGACCCCATTAGCTCGTTTATATAGAAAGCATGTCTTCTTGTCTGAAATTGTAATTTGTGAATTTATTCTCCTCCACTCTTTAAATCCCAACAAACCCACAGACTTGGGTAAAAACAGTATGTTGGCATGTCAACGCATCAGTGTTGACTTAAAAAGACCTCAGATTCAGGCTGATACATTGGGCTCTACCCCCTCCCCCACGGAAACTGGTTTAGGAGGCAAGCAATATCAGACTTTATATGCAAATGCATGTAATGACTTGATAATTCTGTCCGATATCAGGCAATGCCCTCCCTCCCTAAAATATTGGATTTGAATTTTAACAATATTTTTTAGTCTACATTGTTGGTGGACAGCATGAAACCTTAAGCAGAAGTGTACAGTATGGCTGCATCCACATCCCCATGCATGGGACCTACTCATAATAACTATCATGCCATAGCTCTACAGTGGTCAAAAACTCCTTTTACCTTTAAAATTACATGATTTTTGTTTTTATTTATCTGTTTTTATTTTAGTTATGTATTTTATTGTATAGGAGCTCTATTTCAACAGCAAGAAATTATAATTGTAAACTAGAAAGACAAGATTTTAGTATGGATAAGCAATGGGACTTCATTTGATTATACTCTTTAACACTGAAACAAATATTAAGCTTAATTTACATGTAGCATGAGTCCAGAATTAAATGTTTTATACTGTCAAGATCGCTGATTTGCAAATTATTAAGCAGATTTTTTAGATGTAAATATTTTCATTTTGAGACCCAGTGTGGAGCAATTATTCCTCTGAAAAAGCTATCTCCTGTAATAATAAAACCTGGTTTAGGAGTTAATTCCCTGGACTTGGAAATGACGACTGGCAGCTCCACACCAGGTATCAACAATGAGAGACTGACGATGTGGAAATGTTCCTGGAAGAGACGAAATAAACATGGATATTTGCCAAGTGATAAGGAAAATTGCAGCAGGATTTTTGCTTCTCACATGGTATGGGAATGTGGGAGTAGCTCTAGGGAAAGGAATAAAAAGCATAACAGACAGTTTCATTTGGACTTGATCAACAGGCTGGCTTCATGCCAGCAATATACAACCATTTGTCATCTAAGACAAAAACAAAAAGTCACATAACTTGGAAAACACAACTTTCTACGCAAGCAATTCTCTTTTACATAAATTCTGACAAAACAAGGCATGTTTTTCCAAAGGCCTATCTCCTTTCCAAACTCCTTTTTAAACCCAAGACATAACAGCACAAACAATCAGAGAGCAGACCTAGAATGACCCTATAGACAGGAAATGTACAGTTTCCTTAGAAAGCATGACGAGAGCTTTACAGCCAGTCTAACAGCATTTTATAGCACTTTGTCATATTAACACCACAGGTACTAAGCTTCAAGCTATACATACTTGATATAGGTCTTTGATTCTTCTTAGAAAAGGCACAGTGAGCTGCTCTAATTGATCTTTAATGTTTTCATCTGACTTACTCCTCCCTCTACTGCCTTCTTCAAACCCGCAGGAGTTTCTCTCCATGCCACCTTCACTCAAAAGAAGAGCCTTTGAAGTCAAAATATTATTATTTTTGATAACATATGTTTCTATGTCTTGATGATGCTACAGTAGGAACTGTATAGATGATGTGAAACCACCCCTGAGCAAAAATTACAGTAGCAAAACTATTTACAATGTGAATGGAGAGTTGTGTAACTGTATCTCAATCCGTGTATGTGTAATCAGATTTTTTAATCTGATTACGCATTTACAAATCTGATTACACACACACAGACTGAGATAGAGTTACACAACTCTCCACTCACATTTGTAAATGGTTTTGCTATAATATTGGCTCCATACACCAATCTTTTGTTTGCTAAATTGTAAAGTTCATATTGTTCTCATTTTCAGTAATCCTACCTTTACTTTCTGCAGAGCTACAGTGCATGTCTGGAAAAAGTCCCACCAACACTGTAGGGTATAACTAAAATGCAATATCTCCAGAAAATTAACAGGAGGATCTTTGAAAATGGATTCAGCCTCAAGTTCTCAATCAATTTGATACAGGGGTTCTTTCAAGGTAGAGACTACATCACCAAGATTGCTTTTTTCTCTTTCTGATTGTGTTTCATTAAAGCAGGTGCTTTCCATAGCAAGAGGGATTTATTTAAACCTATAAGAAAGGGAGTTTCAGCGTCAGCATTACTGCAGAAGATACAACAATCGGATGATCTCTATCTGCTGTGTCAATAGATAATATTTGCAGATGTCGAAATGACACTGAGAAAGAAAGAAAATAGAATAAAGATTCCCAAGAGGAATTTAGTGTAATGTAAGGAAATGGTTATGGACTTCCTGGGGAACCCATGCCATGCATGTTTTTAGATGTTTTCCTCTTCCAACAATCCTGATTCAAATGATTAGTTCGTCATCAAGCTCTGCTGGAGCCTGCATTTGAATCAGGAGTGTGTGAAGAAAAAAACATCTCAAACATGCAGGCCGTCCCTCCCTGACAAAACAAAGCAAAAGGTTTATATAAATGTATTGTTTAGTTAAATAGAAGAAAACGTACCTCGAAGCCCATTCCTCACTGTTTCAAGGAAACATGTCGATGTACACTGTTTTTAGATTGAACATGCCCCTGTTCATGTGTGTGTCAAAATAGTACAAGGTTACCAGCTTTGATACCATTTGTATGATACCTCCTATCCAGGGGCACGGCTCTGCATAGACCTCGGCCGTTGGCATTAAAGTGTATTTAACTCAACAGTTGCCTTTTGAAAAATAAAACGACATATTCTTCTCACAAATGAAAGGTTGAATTCTTAAACAATACAACAAACCCTTATGAATTTACCATTGTCCTGTAATTTCTGGTGAAAGGTACACGTCTTCCTTACAGATAAACTCTTCACCACACACTTTAAGAAGAGAAGAAGTGTTTGATCAAAGCATATTTTTTTCAGTAGTGTCAGATTGGCACCACTCTTGGCAAAGGAACAAACCACTCATCCAGAATTAAAGACATTGGCATGTTACTTCAAATAAAATTCTAATATTGATTTCAGTGTCACGTTACCTGTGTGTGGTAGGTCCAATTATGAAGTAGTAGTCCTAAAAAAATCCCCTTGGGTATCGATTGAGTGTCAGTGCCTTTGCAGCCCATTTCTTTTCAAATGTTGTAAAGGTCTCTGGGTGTTCGGGCCAGTCGCTGGGCCTCCGGAGGGATTAAAGGAAAACAGTTATAATTTTCTTCTGGTCAAGAGAGGCTCAATTCTGCACTGCATCAGGAAGCAATTGAAAAATGTCAAAATACATTTCCAGCTACCTGATGTGTGTTGGGACTGCTGTGGAGGCAGAGAGATTCATTACAGGAGCTGCTCTCCTCATTAACACTACCTGCACCTTAGTGGCTCTCGGCTGCAGAAACACAGTTGTATTAAATGTTGTATATTGGGTTGCACATTCAAAGGTGATAGCTAGTGTTATGCACTGTGCTTCAGGACAAATGGCCTATTTGAGATATTCTGGATTAATTCTGCCCCACTGGTCCCTGCACTGCTATAATGAGTTGCGTCTCTTCTCTTAACCCCAGAAAAATGCTGACACAAGCAGGTCTCCAGCCTCGCAAGGGATTGTTAGAGCTCTAAAATGAGTGTTCCTTAAAATCTTCAATTTACAATTCAGTAAAAACTAAAAGGTACTCTAAACTTTATTGACACTGATATAAAGTGATATAAAAACAACTTCCTGATGTGGTGTGCAAAGTTGTGCAAAGTTTTTTTTGCAAAACTCTCTTTAATATTCAACTTTTCTTGTCTAATGTTTAATGTAGAAACAGTTGAATATTTGTATGAACATGGCACTAAAAAGGGAACAGAAGTCTTTATATTTTTTGTGCTGCATCTCTCAGGGTGCACTATGTTGGTTTTATAGTGTACAAGATTAAATCTTTTACTGGAAGGTGTATCAAGACACTATAGCAGTGATGAATAATAGATTAACTGTATTTCCGGCTTTGTTCTGTTTAAAGGGAGGTGCAATTACACATGCATTGGCACTGGAGGACAGAAATAAGGAGAACCCATGCTAATATTAGCTCAAGAGGCAAGACACTGTGTAGATATATCAAAAAACATGTTGGGTTTCCCTAAAAATAAAGGACTCCAAATATAACCACCTTTATATCCACCTTCAACAAAATCAAGACATAAGGAAAAAGAACCAGGTCAATGGCTGCTTCAAGCTTTGCTTATCAGTACAAAATCTTTCCCCTGTATCCATTTCATTAACCGCTGTCAGAGGTTCCCTACAATAAACACATAACCATCCATTGATTAGACAGCACAGTAAACTCCCAACTGATGAGCTGGATAACAAATGATGACCTGATTTGTTATAGATCCCTCAGTTAACACACAATACTGGTGAAGATGCCATCAGAGAAGGAGAGAAATTTCTTTAAAGAAAAAAAAACTAGAGCCTTGCTAAACCTGCCTGGGTCCAACCTTTTCCCTCGGCTTCAATTGCCCAAGGTCAGCAGGATTCATATTGGCAAAGGATGACTGATGGCAAGTTAGAGATCTGCAGCTAACAATGTGGGAGAGAATGGAAAGAAAAAGGCCATTAACCTCTGACTTTCTTCAGAAGGGAATGATGTAGGGAAGCAATGTAGCATACAGATCTTGTTGACTATTGGCAATAAGATAAGATAATATGTCCTGTGACTTGAAGAAAAGAGACTGTCGGCAGACTAACAAAGCATCTGATTTCCCTTTAACCTTATTTGCTTATTCTTCTTTCTTAAGTATCAGCTACCACTTTAAATTAAGTAATCCCAAAATTAGACATGATTCTGCCTCCAGGTGACTTCAGTTTTGTCACAGTATCATTTTAACTTTGACTAAAACTTTGCATCACGTCAGCATTTTGACAGTCTATGCCTAAAATGTATTAAGGGCTGATTAAATCATTGAATTGTGGTCCTGCTTTCAACAGTAATTAATGTCTACTAAGAGCTCCTTCAGCAACACATGGCGTTTGTTTTTTCTGCTCCTTATTGTCTTCCACCTCTAAGAATAAATAGGGTGTCTATAAATAAGCAGGTGAAGCTACTGAAGACAGGTTGAAGGTCTGCCTCCCACAGGGAATCCAGACAGAGGGGAGCCCTTTTTTCTTACTCATGCACATCTCCCTCTGTCTCTGTCTGTAGAACAGGCCCAAGGCGCAGAGAGAGGCCTGGGATTGAAGCTGTTTGAAGTTTTACATTTAAAAGTCGTGCACCTTGACCTCGATTAAGCCCAAAGCGAAAAAAATGTTACAGTCGGGTAGAATTTTCAATGATGGGAAAAGATTGGTATGCAGTGCTCGAAGGCTTTTAGCTGGCAGACGGGAAAGAGATCTGTTGGTGGAGGGCATGAGAAAACAACAGCTGCAGGTAGTTTGGTTTTCAATCTTGACGTACAGAAAAAACAACAAGAAACTTTAAAGGAGTAAAAAAAATATTATTAAAGGTGAGAAGTTTTATTCAATATGTGCTTATTTTCTTTCATGCTGACAATAAGATGAGGAGATTGAGCTGGAGCCAGGAGGCAGTTAGCTTAGATTAGGAGGCTGGAAAGGGGGAAACAGTGAGTCTAGCTCTGTCCAAAGTTAAAAAATATGACTAACTAAAAGTTAAGTAAAAAGTAAAGCTCTAGCTATACTCTAATTAAAACTTTGCTAAAGAACATTTGACACGTTATGATTTGTAGGCTAACTATTTCTTTTACACTGCTATTCATCAATAAAGCAACAAAAGGACAAATAGTAATTTTTACATCTTTAATTTGTCTTGTGCCTGGATGAATAACTAAGGTGTGCCAATGTAGTTGTACCCCATGCTTTCAATATTAATGCTAAGCTAAGCTAATCGCCTCTTACCTCCACCATCATTCATCATGATATTATATCATCTATCTCTCAGCAGGAAAGCAAGCAAGTGTATTTCCTAAAATGTCCAACAAGTTTTCCTCCTTGGGTCATCAAATGATGATGCTTTCACTAAGGTGTTGTACAAACAAAATTCAGTTCAAGCTAACAATGACACAAGTAATTTCTGTTGACTAGATATTAGATGATCTGAAAAAATACTATACTATATACACCATACTATCTAGGTCATCGCCAAAAGAATATCCACCCTGTGCAAGCAGTAATGGGGTAGATATTGCACCTTTGGAGTGACACACTGAGATTTTGCAGCACAGGCAGTTATTTAATGGTCATTTTCGCCTATTGTGGCACACTTAAAAAACACTTCTGTTGTTTTGGAGAGAGCTGGAACAAAACTGTGTAAGTGAACTCCAACTGTGTGCTATATGCCATAAAAAACATCATGGTGTTTCAAGCAATCGAAAGGAGTAGAAATTGCTTTTAGGAAAGCAATTTTGGATTCATTAAAGGTATAATAAATACTATCACACACTGATAGGTACAAAACACCACATCAGTTCTGTATAAATAAACAGAATTGCAGAATGACTGAAGATATACAGAGAGGTGAAAAATTTAAGGAAAAACCCAGACTGAGTGAGTGGAGAAGCACGACAATGAGATATTGCTATATAGGTCAGGAGGGTTCACTGAATGCATTCATGAGTATGATAACAATGTGAATCATATGGCTTTCATCACCAGATCTTAACCCAGTTGACCCCTTATTACTTTTGCTCTGCCTGTCAGCGTTTCCAGTCTAACACGAGATATGCAGTTTACAATGATAAAAGTGCCAGTTTTGTCCCCCGAAATAATTGTTCTTTAAAACAATGGTTCCGGTTTCAGACAGAAGTTCGCAAAAGCAAACTTTTAATTTGTAACCGGTGACTATCGACTTTCTGGCTGTAATGGAATCCGTTGGTCGCAAACTTTATCAGCTCGTCTTAAATTGAGAAGCCTGCAAAAAGGGTCATAAACCAGGTATGATGCTAAAAGACTTATATAATCCTATTGGATGCTATACTATAATGTTACAAAAGAAGAGGATTTGAGGATGAGCACTAACCAGTGAGTTTGGTGAACGCCTTGTTGAGTAACAAGTTTGACTGGATTTGCTGGAATGCACGACTGAGCCACTAACATTAGTCAAGTTATTACCATAACTTCCCAGTTTTCTGGTTACCAAATATATAGACGGAGATCAGAGCCAAGTAATCCATAAAATGTCCACAAGCATACCTGAAGGTTTATCTTCTAGATCTTCTAGCATATCAATACTTTAGGAATGTATTTCACACCCACCACAGGTGAATACAATACGGACAGAGCGGGATCCGGGTTGATGATTTGATGTCTGCTTCTGCAGTGTGAAATATGTATTTTGTTAGTTTGACTGACAGAGCATTAAAGTGAGTTGTTCGGAACAAACAGGAAACGGACAATTATGAAATGATGTTCCACCACGCCGGGCCGAGGGCTTACAGTGGATAGAAAGAGGACACAAACTAGCCTCCAGCATCCCAAGGAGCTGTCACATTGATGCAGTACGCTCAGACAAAATGTTCAGAGCACATAATTCCCTGGCCTCTCCAGTTTCCTGGCGCTAAAGTGAGAAAAAAAAGGGTTCCCTCTAAAAGCAAGCAATCAACAGAGAGGATTTTTTCTTTTTTTTTTAAGTGAAAACTTGCACCAGAGGCATCAGATACAGTCCCTTTGATCTTGTGAGCTGTGTTCCTGTTCTGCCATGTGTGCTGTGTGTTTGTGTGTGAATGAGTGTGTGCATCTCTGGAAGATGATAAGCCAGGGATTTAGGCCATGGTTTTCTAGGTTATACCTAAAAGCCACCTGTCTGTCTAAAACACAGTCAGATGATTTAAAATATTAGTACAGAAATAAGTGCTCATGTGACTAGAAGAGGAAATCTCTCTCTCTACGTATCAACGCAAAAAGCTAAATAACCTAGCCTGCCCAAAATAATAAGCCGGAGCTTTTTGCTGACTGTTGCTGGCTGTCCATCAGATTTTCAATAGTAATTCTTAAATTATTTTTTGAAGACCGTACTGACAAACTGCAACTCTTAAAGCAGCTAAGAATCCAGCCATTAAAATTCCTCCGGGTCTGTAAAGAGACAGAGCTAAATGAGCCCATCAGGAGCTTGTGTGGCAGCATGTGGAGGAATTTGCTTCATTATTGTACCGCTGTCTCTTTCTTGGCACACAATGCAAATTTAGACTCATTCACAATGAACTCCATATTTTCCTTTAATGCGAAAGTAAAACTTGGATGTTTTACTTTTTTACCACAACACTAACAGCAGGGTTGGATGTTTCTGTCATTTTAGATATTCTTTAAGTCTTGAGTTCAGTATTGATTATATATTTAAGACAAGGATCTCAGTGGAAGGGAGTGGATAGACACAAAAAAATTTGATAAAAGAAAATCATTATCCCATAACTTCTGGGGAAATCGTATCAGTAGTCAAAGCATTACAACAGAACAAAGGGTAATTAAAAGGGAGGCACTCAGTTTATGTTTTTTTTTTGTGGGGGGTGTTATTTAATGAATTTTTAAAGAGGTGGCCATCTCACTGACACTGAATCATACAATAAAGTTTAAACAGAAAACAATTAGTTTTCTGAAAAATAGACAAAAACAAAAATAGTCTCACGTTTTTACTGTTGGCAACAGAATAACAGAGGACTTATGAGTCAGAGTGGAGGGTGTACTCCTAACTTACATTTCTTTGGTTTATTGCTCTATGTGTGAAATGCTAATTTTGTGCCACTTTATTTATGTGTTTATGCTGGCACAATGCATTATGTGCTGGCACAATACACCAGAACAAAGGCCAACAACAGACACAATGCCTTCTGTCGCTTTACACAGGATTTGCGTACATACACACACACTCTCACACAATGATGTAACATAATCCACAATCAAACAGTGAATCCAGAGGAAGAATTCTGTATGTGCAAATGAATTACCGGTGAAAGGACGGCACAAACAAGCCCTCTATATTTTTATTAACAATAGTCCGATAAGATGGAAAAACATGATTTTTTCATGACACACATGGTACAAATGCTGCCCATTCCACTGCTATATATGAAGAGATGTACTAAAGCCTGAAAATTTTTTTTCCTTGAAAATCCATCTTTTTCGTCATCCTGTGCCCAGGTGCCCGAAAGCTAGTTTCAGCCTGCACAGTAAACATGAGATTGACCTGTATAGTGAAGATAAAACACTAGACACCCAGATTTGCAATGCAGATTTCCACCACAGGATCCAGTGGCAGGACTGTGAAGGACACCCACAATCAGCGTAAATGGATTAAAATTGTATTCACACTCCTCTCATTTATATTGTCTTTGGTTGGTTTTTCACAGCACCTTGGCCAATCGCCTCAGCCACTCAGAGCTCTGTAACAGCCACATGTCACTTGCAGTGATAAAATTCCAATTTTTTTGCATAATTAATAGAAACTTCAGAATGTCGAGCAGAAATCCGCCACTGATACAATAAACCTTTCAGTGTGCAGAAATAAATCAGCTCTCCCGACCATTCAATTGTTTGTAAATTCTCCAGGATAGGAGGAATATTAATATGCTATTACAGGCCAAGAGGCATTGCATGAATGTCAAGGTGCGCACACAGATTCTTCACATTTAGATTCAGATTCAGCAGAAGTGATTTGAAGCTCACCCTCAATCTTGCATGCAGTGCTGCAGGAAGAATCTCTCAGAGCAAAAAGTGTCTCTGAGCTGCCAAGAAGGCTGTAATTGAAGTTCACTCTTTTCATTCTGAAAGACAACTACTGCAGAGAGGCATCCTAAACACACTGCAACAGTCAATCAACTTTTTGTGCAGTTCTCCTCTCCAAGTTTTCTTTCGTAATCCAGCGTTTCTTCTGCTCTGCTCAGTTGAGGTGCGTATGTATTTGAGGTCCTACCTGCATTCATGCAGTAGTGCCTGAACTGAACTGTTTTTCCTCATTACTGTTTGGCAAACATAAATTCAGCACCACAGGAAGACTGATTAGCTTTGGGAAAACATTTCTAAACACCTTGCACTTCTGTCAATGTGTTACTGCATAAAGTAGATTTGGGGAGTTATAAGTATGAAGTGGCTATATTTGGCTTTTTAAAGAACAGCAATTATGCACTGCTAATGTGTGCCTACATTGCAAAACAGAGACTTCACTAAAAACAACTGTTCAGAACAGAACAGTTTGAAGGGAGTGACTCAGGTACAGACCTAAACTTTCAGTTTTCAGGATGTGACAGAGTCCCAACGACAGAATCAGTTGATTCAGCCCCACAATAACGTGTTTACTTGAATGATCAGAATAAACATGCTCTTGATTTCCTGTTTCAAACCAACAGTCAACTTCTTGTTTTTAAAGCATGACCATGATCATTACCTACCTTAACTAAGTGTTTATTATTGTAACCATGATGACAAAGGTCCAACCCAACAAGGTAGTCACTTTCCTAAAACCCAAGGTTTTTCCCAAGTCCCAAAGTCATTTCTGTGCCCAAAGCTCACCAAACCTTAACCCGAGTACTGTCACATCTTAAAATAGATTTATTTTCCAACAGTGAATTGTATTGGTTTTGGAAGGCATACTGTGGCCGGTTGGAAACATCCCCCAGATTAACCCTGGACTAGACAATGAGTCGGGACTGTTGAAGTAAAAGTGGGAGACTGCACCTACCTTCACCCAGTAGCCCGTATCATCCGCCTCCCTGCCCTAGACTGCTATGGCCTTTTTCTGGATTGTCCAGATTCCCCTGGGAAATCTAGGGGTGGCTGTAGAAAAGGCCAGAACATTCTCTCTCCCTCTCTATGTAATTGTCAACAGACTATCCTTGCTGACACAGTCTGATCACGTCCTGATGTTCTCACCTGAGGAAGAGCTGCTCTTCTGTTATTCCTTTTATATTGCACTAATGCCCGAGCATCACGGTTCAAATGTGCGCTGTCAACCACGATTTTCTATCCTGTTTACTGATGTCTTCCCCATAGATCTAAATGCAGATGACAGTTCATCTCCAGGGCGCTGCTGAGGTGCCGTTGGGCAAGGCAAAAGCTTGCACGCTGTGTGTGTGTGTTTGTGTAAAAAATTACTAAAAGTGAAGATAATGAATTTCCCCAAGGGGACAAATAAAGATATTATTATTATTAAGGCTGGTTAATTAGTTAAAGCCAATAGTCAATTAGTTGTCAAACGTTTATGGTATTAATTTAATTATTTAAGCATATATATTTTTAACAGCTGTGAATGAAAACAGAAAATAATGATTCTGAATGTGTTGGAAGAACAAGTAAGGAGACTGAACATTTATTTCAACACAGTATAACATCACACAAGTCTTGTTGTTCAAAACACAAGAAGATAAATAACTTCCAACTTCAAGCTTGCTGTCCGGGTACAGTCATCTGATAAGACCTAACTAGCTAGTGGCAGCAGCTCCTACAGTTAGAACATGCAGCAGTGCTGCGTTACAAGAAAAAGAGTCAGTGTTGCAACGACCCCGCCATCCCGGTATAGTTATTGATGAACAGTTTACTCGACTATTAGGGAATAATAATTATTTTATTTTTTAAATAATTATTATTATTATTTGAGTCAACTGTAAACGATGTCTGTGGGATGGTTATATCACTCCCTACTGATTGCAAATTAAAACAAAGTACCAACTCCTAAAGAAATCCGCTAACATGATCAAGGTCTGTCTGAAACAACTGTTTCTCTGACAGCTTTACCACCAACCAGATGTTGACTCGGGTTAAGTTCAGAGACGCAGAAAAGTGATTCAGAAAGAAAACATTTCAGCAGTAAGAATGTGATGCTCATTTTCAGTGTTTTTCATAGTTATGTTAAACGTCGTGAAGAGAACAGAATATGCTTTCACTTGCAAATTGTGGACAAAATGCAAATGAGGTTCTGTTCATCAAGACTCCCTGAAAGTACGATTATATTGAACTACAAAGTATGGCATTAAATATTCAACATAATTACAAAATTAATGGATTTTCCTTTAACAAAAGCTGTAAATAAATAAATGTAACAAACAAACCACCATACTGGGCATTTAGGATAAGTAAGTACACCATAAGATTAATGTTTATCACTGAACCAACACTGAACAACAAATTGTGTTATTATTAATTATTATTAGTTATTAATAAATTATATTCACAAGTAACTTTCTTGTTTGGGAGCCCCTCAGTTTGCCTCTGCTTTAGGACAGCTACTGTATGAATGATGTTATATTTCCAGCCCTAATGCAATGCTGTTTGTTTGGTGACTCTAATATGTTAGAGTCTGATGTCCTGGTGACGTCCTCTGACTGATGTGACACTTCACTGACCCTCCAGACACTTCATTTGATGAGAAGCTGTTATCGCTGTCAATACAAAGCCCTCAAATGAAGAGTTGCATGAAGAGGTTTTGAAGACATGGTGTCATCCACACTAAAAATTATGCAGTTAGACTACCACATACACACACACACACACACACACAAACAAACCTAATGATTACTGGTTTTCAGCCAGCTTTGTCTTGTTTCTCACTTTTCTATCTTTCTGTCTTAAATCATTCAAGTCAGATTCTGCCTACAGCTGCAGAACAACGATCATTGTGATGATGTAAGTCCAGGTCTGCTTTTGAGTCATGAAATCAATTCTCCCTCTTCCCAGACATTCTTTCAAACTTTGAGAATTGATCCATCCATTGAGTAGAAGGGTGCGTTCCTTATCTCTTTTTTATTGTCTCATCCTGCCATATAACCCCACTGCTCACTTATCATCCCTTGGCCGCTATATGGGTCAGGGTTACTTACTTGAGCTGTTAAGTTGCCTTGGATGCCACCTGATCTTTACAGTGGACGTTTGGGAAATAATATGCTTCTGCGAGTGTAATTTGAGCGGAGCGTCCCCTGCAGCCTGTTACTAGTAACCCTGTAAGACTGCAGGATGCAGAGATGAAATGACGACCGCAGACGGAGTACTCAGGAACTTGCTGCTCTCCTTTAACCTGTGGCCTACTTTTAGTGAGACAGAAAATGACGCCGCCTCTTTGGATGGATTGTTTACAAGAGTTTGACATTAGAGAAACTTCAAAGCCAGCAAACTGGATGTTGCATGTGGTTACATCACAGATGGCAAATAAACAAAGAACATTTACGCTTAATTTTGAGCAGAAGTTGATGCTAGTGGTGAACAGCTGAGTATTTGAATACATCACAATTGTACCCTCTGGTGCACATGATCTAATGTCATAAGTAATGCTTTTTATTATGCTCAAAGTTGCGTGTTTTGTCCCTTTTTAATTAGTTTTTCATCTAATATGTACATATTTTAAGCAAGTAAAAAAATCTTCAATGTAGGAGAGCAGAATGGCTGGATCTTAAATAGCATTTGCAAGGTGCTGATAAGAGCAATGTTCCTTGGTGTCTACGCTGCTGAATCATCATATTGTACAAAACACTGCTGTTCAAAACGGTTATTCATCAAAATACCTGCCTTACAAAAGCAGCAGCAAACAATAGACATGACAGAGTACACTGGAGGATAAGCAGCATCAGCACTAAAGAAAGCATTAAAGCTATAACGTTCAAACCTAGCTGAAATTTAAGAACCGTGGAAGGGTCGTGAATCGCCCTTAATGACGACTGTCCAAACCGCGGTGCTAGTAAAAAAATAGAAAAGAAAAGAAAAGATAAAGCCGACAGCCATGATGGAGACTGAGCTGAACAATAGAGTTGAGGTGACACAACATACTGCCGACCAGTCAATTACAGCTGTAGACAGCTGAGGTTTCAGTAGGGTGTTGTTGCCCTTCTTGCTGAATGACAGGTTAGGTGGTGAGCTCTGAGCAGCAGAAAGTGATTAGGTTAGTAGTGGTGAGGTTTTAAAGGTCAAACAACACAAAGCGATCATGATCAATTACCACTTTGTGTGGCCAGGTTTCTTCAGTCTATTGTGGAAGGTTTTTTTTGGTTTTTTTAAAGAAGTGCCAAACAATACACTATAAACATGTGTTAAAAAACCTGTGGAGGAAGATGTATTCTCATTTATTAAGTAAAAGTAATCTCATATAAAAATACTCCAATACAAGTAAAAGTTCTCCATTCAAACATTTACTTCAGTAAAACTATTAGCAACAGATTTTACTTAACATATCAAAAGTAAAAGCACTCATAATGCAGAATGGCCCCTTTCAATATTATGTTATTGGAGCATTATTGTTGGTGTATTAACATCTTAGTTTACCATCTAAGTGTGAAAATGAATTGTGAACCAATAAAAATTCAGAATCTGTAGTTTGTATGATCCCCTGTTCCTCTTTTAATCAAGAATGGAAAACTTTTCATAAGCAACCTTTTTGAAGGGACTTAGGGGAATATTCTGTTAAGTAGACGCTGGAAGGAGATTATCTTTTAATACTATGTTTAGTTAATCGAAAATGTCACTGTGCCCAGGCTGCTGATTGCTAGGAAATAGTTACCACGTGTAACTCTAATCAAACAACATACAACAGAATAATTACTGATCTTTAGAGGTGCATTCTTTAACTTTGAACAGAGCCAGGCCTGTTGTTTCTCTGTTTCATCAATCTTCTCATGTAACTTTCAGCAAAAAAGCCAAAATGTCATATTATTCCTAAATTACAAATTAATTTTTAAATCGCTATCAGAAACTGAACTGAACACTCCAGTCTCTTGGTGAGGTGAATTATGTACCAGGACCTCCTGATACCATGATGCCAGTGTCACACATACATACATACATTTATTTTATACCTGGTTCCTTGGCATTGATGCGTGTGTTACTACTGATACTCTGGAGAACATTACTCACTGTTGTACTGTGGGTCAGTCTACATCTAATTACAGGCTGCAGGAAACAGGATCTGTTAAGTGCTTACACATACAGTACATGCACACATGGATTTGCACACAAGAAGATGGTGTCATGTTAGGTCACTGTGCAGCCATAGTGTGTCTCTTGGGAAGTACTCTAGAGGGCAGGAGTTTCCCTAATTACAGCTGACATAGCAAGCGATACACAGTCTATACATTCTCCTAATGATTTTCTTGAAGCACAATGACCTCCAAGCAAAGCAAACTAAAAAAAAGCTTTCCCATCAATTAACATGTCTGATGTAGTTAGAACTAAATTATTTTACATTGGGACATAGCTATTGATCATGACTGTTAGATACAAAGGGCTTTGCTTCGTTTGTGGGCCTTTGTTTGAGTGTTATATCAGATTGTGGGGGAAAAAAATCACTGAATATCAAAAATCCTGGTAAAGCTTAAAAGATTGTTTGGCATTGGGGAGGGGCAGAGAAGAAACAAAAGCTGAAAGCATAAGGTCAAAGGGAAAACAATACAAAGGGATTGAGAGAATCAAAGGCACAAAGATTATCAAAGCATCCAATGTCAAAGAAACAGAGAAACACCAAGAAACAAGAGGATCAATGATAAAACCTGAATGCTTGGAGGACATAGACATTAAAGAGGCCAAAAGGGATTCAAACTGAAAATAGATCCTTAGAAAGCAAGAATAGCTCAAATTGTCAGACAGGCAGCAGGTTTGTGAACATGATATAGAAGTGTTCCCACTGGTAGCATAAAGACATTTCAAATATCACAAGTTACTAAAATCACTCGGGCAAAAAAGTCTCTTCTGTTTCTCGGATCAGAAGATCTTGATCAATAGCATTAACATGCAGGGTCACCTTGAAACCTCTGCTTTTATTTAAGACAAGTTTCAGAGTTAAAGGCCTGCTAGAATATTAGATGACAATAAACCGATTCACTGGAATGCAGGTGGAGATTATGAGCAGGAAATTGTAAAACCTTGATTCAACGATGCTGAAAAACCTGCAATATTAACTCAAGTGCTCATGAACATGAATATTTAACAGAGTTAGAGGGATAGTTCCTTTTTTCACTTTCTTGCCCAGTGTTAGATGATTGATACTCTTACGTCTGTGTGTTAATTATGGAGCTGAAGCCTGGAGGCAATTAGCTTAGCATAGCATAAAGACTATAAATAGGGGGAAACAGCTAGCCTAGCTCTGCCAAAAGGTTAAAAAAAATCTGCAAATAACCCCCTTCAGAGTTCAAAGAAGTTATATGTCCTTTGTTTAATCTGTACAAAAACATTGCTGAAAAACTATGTAAGAACAATAAGTTGCAGTTCTTGGCCAGTGTAGGTACCAGTGTAGGCCAGAACAAATTAACTAATTATAATTGGCTGTACCTCAGAAAGTGTATGGATATGGGCATGTCCAACTCTCAACAGAGATGAGAAGGAAACAAGATGGCTCACTTGGTAATTACTCTCATAATCAGCTCCAAAAAAATGATACATTTTTTAAAGGAAAATGTTTTATTTATTTATTTAGGATTTGTAAATAATTTTACCATAATTAATGTAATATGATGGAGAGCTACCTTTCACAAATAGTTGAATAATGCTTTAAGACTGCTGTTCACTGACCTGCAGTCCCAGGTTCAATCACATCAATGGCCATATTACATCCTGCCCTAATGTCCTTGAGCAACATCATACATCATGTGCCCTTGAGAAAAGGTAGAAAAAAATTCCTCTTCAACAAGAGGGGTTTTTCAATAGTGATCCCCAAGCCCAGGCGAAGATTGGAAATAGCATTTTCATTGACCAGATAATTTAATCTCCCTGCAATAAATTGACAGTTAATGAGATATCCAGTTTAGACAATTAGTTCAATTGATAGGGTGAGAGTGAGGAGGAGTGAAAACTGCTTGACCACATGTCAAGTCAGTTTATTTATACATTTATTATACATTTAAAAACAGCAAATGTTGACCAAA
>NW_023339740.1:8590647-8591317 GCF_004916995.1 Morone saxatilis | reverse complement strand
TAATACATTAAAAAATAAATAAATGTAATGGACTTATTGTGATGAGAATCAAAGTGTGGGAAGACATGGCCTTTCAGAGGAATAATTGGCAGAGTATCTGAGACATTTGGGGGTGGAATAGTGGTCGAGGAGATCAAAGATACACGCTGGTGCCAATTTGTACAATGCTTAAAAAACAACAGAAACTTAAAAACTTAAACTTCAAACTTAAAATCAATTCTGTGTTTGAAATGAGGCCAGCACAGAGAAGATGTTGGTCTTTGTTTCTGGTATCAATTGCAAAACAAAACTAACTGAAAGAATATTGGTCAAACCTCTGAAGGAATTTAAGAGACTGAATATGAAGACCTCTGTCTTGCTTTTCTCTGGCTGGAGAAACATCCTCAAGGAAGAGAGGTGTACACGTGTGTGGTGTCAGTTATCATGCTCCTGTTTAGTGAGTCACACAGGCCATACAGGGATCTTCTGAATGAGGACAACCAAAATTCATGTAGCTAAGCCCCACCCCCCTTTGGTTACTGCTGAGACACCTGTTGCACTTTCTTGCATAACAGAGATGCAGTTAACAAAGAATGGCAGACCTACCCCTTGAAATTCTATATTTTTGAAACAACAGCTTCCTGAATTCTGAATCTTGAACCTTGAGAAGGGGGGGGGGGGTCTTCAATAG
>NW_023339740.1:8585504-8590547 GCF_004916995.1 Morone saxatilis | reverse complement strand
AAAAGTGAGGTCAGTCATTCTGGAGAAATATAGTTGAGTGTTGAGTTTCATTCCCAGCTCTTCAAATATAGAGGCTTTGGGTTATGGTAAATTGGAACCGAGCGTCACAACACACCAGGTGGCATTTGTGCTCAAATACAACCCGCTTTGGGTGGCCAAAACAAATTCGGCGAAATGGGATTATTTTTTTTCCTGAATGATTGATCTCACCTCTTCTGTATTTGTGATATTGTAACGACTAAAGAAACTGAGGCTAAGCTGCATGTCACTGGCAAAAAAAAAGAATCAATTTCATCCTCACCAGCTGATGACAAAAAAAGAAGAAAAAATAAACAGGGCTGTGAGAGGATTTTACCACATCAAAGACACTGTGCTTTTGACTCAGCATCACTGCCTGCCATCATGACTCCAAATTTAATGTATTCAGGGTCATATTTCCTCACCGCAGGCTTTGGAGCTTTTACTGGTGCAGGGTTGTCTCCCACATCACTTTTTCATTTCAGAAACCCATTCCCAAAACTCCATTTTGTGTCACTGCATCCAAGGGAAGCCGGCTAACAGTGGCATAACAAGTTTATCTAATGATGTGTCATGACTGCCATGGTGATATTCAAACATAACTGGACATTGAAATTATGTATTTTAATGTTGATGTTTTTTATTTCTGTGAAATCTTGAGCACATTTAGATATAAAACTAGTTCACTTTGTAAATTACCAAAAAAATTCCAGACAGCGCTCTGATGCTGACTGCTGCCCACTACTAGCCTATATCATTCATAAACATAGATAGTGCACTACTGTTTATTTTTATATACACATATTTTTATTGAATTGATTTTATTCCTGTTTGTCAGCAGTTTGTGTTTTATCTCTGTAAGCACTTCTCTCAGAGTTTGAAGAAATAAAATGCAGAGACTATAATCACCCAAGAACTGGCTTAGGGGACATGGCACATCCTGAAACTTGAGACCAGCAGGTATGATTTACTGGCCTCGAGTAAAGGAGCCCTGAGATTTTTAATATGACACCATTCCTGCACATGCACTTCTATTTCTGCTCAGGATGTCTGATTGGATGTTTGGTGCTGGGATGTGGACGAGCAGCGCACTGACTGCAATTTTTACACTCTTTCGTGCTGATTAAATCCAGTATTCAATGTACTTTGTTGCTTGTAAAAGAACCACAGAACTGTCACAGTAAAGTGGATTTTTCAAAATCATCGCCTTGACCAGACTACTAGGCTTTAACCATTGTGTTAATGCTGTGATTGACAACTTAACACTGTCTGTATTCAAGCAGAGTCATGTGGATTTTGCACCTTTTTTCTACAAACGATTTTACAGTAGTACGGTAATCAAATTAGTCAGATACATGGTGACAGTCTTGTCATTATGGGCCTGACAGAGGCTTTTGTCTCAGTTCAAAATTGTCATCAGACATCCTGATGTAAAATGCATGTTACGTTTCCATTTTGTCATAGCTATAGTTTACATGAAATTCACTTGACAGCTTGATTGAAACACTGCACTGTGGCAAAGCAATATCAAGCTCTGTTTGTCAAGAAAATGTTTTGCATTACTAAGCATGTTATATTTATGGTGGCACAGACTAGAAACACAGAGTTTTATTGAAACAATTCATTGAGATCTCATTTCTGTCATCTTTTAATTTTTCCTATGCCGTGGCTTTTGACTTATGTCACCTTAAACTGATCTTTTGGTTGTCATGGGAAAATTGCCATGTTCAAGCTCTATCAACACGTAAAGAAAGATTTGTTTAAAGTAGTCCCATTAATGATTTCAAGCAGAGCTGATTTGTACCAGTTTACAAAGATGGCTTTCCCACAGATGACCTAGATGTGAATCCTCCTTGGATTCACTTTAGGGACCTGTTTCCATAGCGATCATATATGAAACACATATTTATAGATATTAACAAACAACCCTGTCTGCAGTGATGTCTTACAATATAAGACTTAGATGAGAATTCAATATCACTGTCATGTTCTGTATGTTAAATATAACGCCAGCCGAAGCTTGTTAGCTTAGCTTCGCATTAAGACTTTGTGCCAAAATAATCTAGCACAGTAAACAAGTACAGAATTATCATCAGTAAAATAAAATAAAAAGTAACAAAAGTAAAAGGTACTCATTATGCAAAAAAGGTTCCCATAATAGTCTAAACAAACTAATGCATAAAGCAGCATTTTACTGTTGTAGCTTTATATACAGTTAGCTAGTTTAGTTTTCTAGTGCTGTCCAACCTAAGAGGCATGCCCCATGAAATAAGTCTAAGGGGAGCTGAGATGATTGACACAAAAGAGGAAAAAACAGAGAGACACATTGAAGAGTTTGCCCTCTTTTGGCCTCAAACACTTAAATGAAAACATTTCATAGGTCTAAAGGGGAAATCACTCTTTGGTGGAACTATTAACAACACACAGACATCTGAAACGTGACAAAGGTTCCAATCAGACATTGTTTTTGGGGTTACTATCCAAAAAGGTTGGAAACCACTGAATTATTATATAACAATGGATTGTATTTATAGGTTTATCCAATTGATCATTGTGTAAAATCTTAATTTAAAAAAGTAGCTTTAACATAAATGTAGTGGAGTACATTTCCCCCTATAGTATTAAACTATATGAAACTGAAATGCCAAAATAAAGTATCTCACATCTGAGGGCACATAGAACAAGCTGTGAATGCTGAAATGATATGGCAAATATTTAAAGCTATTTTCTGCTGAAAACAGCTGCCTGCTGCTATATACTGGTTATCTGACCTGAAGCCAGCAGCAGGTGAGCGCCACAGCCAGAGTTCTTGCCTCTGCTGACTGAGAACTGCCTTACCTTTTCCTGACCTTGCACATTTCCCGATCACCACTACGTTCTCTTTGAGCAAAGAAGACACACTGCCTCCGCTACTCCAAAAGTCACACACACGCATAAATATCTGCTGCTGTGTCAGTTCACAGGACTTGCAACCTGATTCCTCGGTTTCAGAAGGCAGCAAAGCACTAGCCACTACCCACCTACCTGCCACTGATAAAACATGGCTGACTCCCCGTGTAGTCACAGGTCAGCACTCAAAGAGACAGGACAGCACCACGGATTCAGTTACACTGCCTCTACTCTCCGTCCGCTCCCACACCAACCTTACTGCTACTTCAAATGATGATACGGTGTGAGAGAAAAGGCCCCTGCTTATTTTGTGAGGGGATTCTCCAAGAATAATTCCATATCAGACATTTAATTTGCTGCCTGGCTGCAGGACCAAATTAATTATTTATACCCAACACCATTCCATAAAAAATACAGTATTTTTTTTTTACCTGCTGTCTTTGCCATATTCTTGGAGGTGTTGCAAGGACTTTCAAAACAGCCTATCACTTTCTCTGATGTTGACGTAGGCGTATATGGTGGAAGAACTGCACATTTCTTGGAAGCTTCTTCCTCCAGAGACCAGTTTCAATTATTCTGTCTTCAGATAAAGAACGAGAAAGCTATATATATATATGTACAACAGATGATAAACCAGTTTTTACAGAGATCATCCAATCAGCATGTGAGGCTTGTGTATGTATCTTACCTGTGTTGTATATGATTAAAAAAAGATTAGTCACCCTCTGATCATTTGCTTGGCTGCTGGATGATATTACAATGTGTACTCCCACCCCCAAAACTAACAAACAATTCAGTTGTTAAGGAATCTAATATAAATCCATCATGAAATGTTATGTTGTTTATCAGTGGATCAGAATCTGATAGTAATCACTATGGGGATCAAGGGAGACAGGATACAATGTGCTTGTCAACCTCCCACGTCTATAAACTGCTTTCTCAGTTGTGTACCTGATATAATGGTGACGTCATCAACAGTGTTCTTTTGGGACTGAATGGCAATTAGCAATGAGCAGGAAAATATCTCGGGTTGTAATTGCATACATGCAGACAGCATAAGCTGCAGACTAATCAGCCTTTTGATTAGAATGCAGGTCTAAACAATCACTGCCTGAATGGAGTTTGGAGAGCATAATAAGAGTGGTTTTTTGACATGATGTAACCTCTCTATACATCTCTGGAGGATGAGTGCACAAGTGTTTATGTTGTTTCGATTGTGTGTGATTGTTGTGGAGCAGCTGTACAGCTGAGGTCCAGCACACAGACCGCAGTTATGAGCGCGAGACTCTCTCACAGACCCAGAGAACGAAGACAACATGAAAAGCAGCATCTGTGCACCTCATCTCAGACTCCCGCACAGAACAAGGAGACAGTGTTTCTGAAGCTTTCTGAGACGTGCTTGCACAAATTTGCCTAGCTCTTTGTTATCAGCACTGCTTGACAAAAGCAGGGTTGAAAGCTTGACAGTCCAATCGCAGCATGTTGTACTGAATGAGCTGCTAATGCCCTGTGATGCATACAGTACTTCCAACAGCTTTGATAGTATCTTAGCCAACCTGTTTCTGTCGAGAGCGATAGTACAGAACAATAACGTTCTCTTCATTGTGAATAACTCCCCTGAATATGTATATACATGGAGGTATGGTGGGAAATTACTGAAATCAAACTGAGGTGATCTGCCTGCATTAAGCACCATTTTCTGATAAGGAAACTGGTGGATTCAAACAAAGCCCAGGAAGATTCAATGTGAACTTTCATTTCAAACTGAGATTATTTCCAATTGAGGCCATTGTCTGGATATATTGTTTACAACCCATGCTGGGTAGAACCCATACGGTATGAAAGATTAATAAAGGTTAGCATGATACTGTCATATCTGTCCCAGTTTCTGGTATAATAAGCCATTTAACAAGGCCTATAGTTAAGACATTGTAAAAAAGAATTATGATGCAATGTAAATTTCAGTATGTTTAAAATGACAATTACATGTAAGAGGAACCTCAGAAAGAGTTATCATATCAAAATGATAAATGTCAAGCTGACATTAATAGCTTGAGCTATTTAAAGACGTGTAAAGACACTGCAATATTTTATACAGTTAGGTTGGACTCTTCATCACACTGAAGTGCAGCATCA
>NW_023339740.1:8564526-8585410 GCF_004916995.1 Morone saxatilis | reverse complement strand
CGAAGCAGGGTACAGCTTATTAGGAGCACCGGTGGGATTTGACTTTCACTCTTTTGTCATTGAAAATATCTGCACATAGATCTGCAGAGGGGAGATTTCCCTTAAAGCAGCAGCAGAATTAATATGTACAGAGCACTTTCAGTTTCCTTCCTGGAAATCCACGAGGATCACATTTAACTTTGGTCACATTCAGAAATGAACAGTGCTACCGCTGAAAATTGTATGATGAAGCAACATGTTTTTGTTCGAAACAATTAAAACATAATGTAGCCTTAAACTATGCTGCAGAATCGATGGTGTGTTTGTTCGAGGTGCCTCTGCTGCCTCATTTGAGCAAGAAGCTAACGTACCTGTAAAGCAGTTTTACATCAACAGTAAACAACCATACCTCGATCCACAATTTTCCCACCTGTGGTGTTAATGTGTGGTGTGGTTTTGTAATTCTTAGATGTCTTGATTATCTGCAGCCTGGCTCCATAGTGTTTTTCCATTTTGTATTAGCACAGAAAATAACTAGCTGACTGATGCAGTGGCTCTGATCAATGCTGCATTTTAAGTACAGCCTGAGAGAGAATTTTGAATTCTAATCTTAACAACTTGAATATTCATTTTTTCCCATGTTTGAACATTAGTTTGAATCTCCTGGATCAATTGCCATGAATTTTAATACAGCTATGATCCACAAAAGATTGGTGATCTGCTGGCCTTTCACGTAATACCACCAGCAGGTCAGTGTTTTCACTTATGCAGTGAATTATCTCATCATCACAACATTTTGCACAGACATCCCTGGTCGTCAGAGAATGTATCCAAATTACTTCTTCTTCAGACTTTTCCTTTAGGGCCACCATGAGATGGATATTTGTGGTTTTCAGTTAAATGTCTCAACAACTAATGGATGGATTGCCATAATTTGGTGCACATATTCATGCCACGTTAAACCAAGATGGTGACCATGATAAACATTATACCTGACATTGTGTGACAGCACGCTGACATTAGCATGTATCCCAAAATACTGTTCCTAAATACAGAGCTGCTAGCATGACTGTACACTCTTAATCTTGTTCATCTATAAATGTGGTCCACATTTAAATTATAATGAAATCATTTGGATCACTGAATCTGCTGTTGCATTTTGTGGAAACAGATTGTAGCACAGCATATGATCAAATCTTCTCTCTGCAGGCTCCTTCTTCACCCACATATTCCCTAAATGCTAATAAAAGAATGCTAAAATATTTACAAGAAGTCTGCTGCAGCCAGAATAGATGTGGCTACCTGATCGACTGATGAGTGATGAATGTGTCAGAAGCTAAATGAAAATTGGAGTAGAAAATTCCAAGCACTTTGTTAACTAAAATTAATTTTAGAACCAAAAGACTAATTTATTAACTGCGGCCAAGCATATAATCATCCTGGAAACTGCATATTGTTCACAAAGTCAATTTCCTTCAGCCGCTCTCAGTCTGGTCTCTTCAAAGCAGTTGCAACAGTCTCAGTCCTCTGCTCCTAAATCAACTCTGTCCGTCATTATAGGAGGAAATCAGAACAGTGAGAGATAATGACTCATGCAGGTCTGCTCTGGAATAATAGCTTTTATGATAATGAATCATTGTGCTTCATGGCAGTAATTGCTGTCACATTTGTCATTGTCTCATTTCAGGAACGCACTACCATGTTTGTGTGCTGTTAACTTAAAAGAGATGACCTGTCTGACAGGAGGCGCTGACCTCACACCGCTTTGGGATAAACACACGGGATAGCTGGGGTAATCCTTGTCCTCTAGGATACAGCAAAGTAGGGATAGTCACTTTCGTTTTATAGTCCATAATGGTATTCAAAGGGAAGATTGCCATTCTCATCAAATCCTGACAACAAACATGACAAATCAAAGATTCATTCAGTGGATTAAAAATCTGTTTTAAAAAGTTATGCTACTACGGTGAATTTTACATTTTACTTCACACATAGCACAGAGCAGTCAGAATCACAACATGATAGTAGATGCACATTAATTAGATAAATAAGCACTTCAAACTAAATAAGGCATTAATTAACAAACATTAACTGATCTCATAATCAGCAATCAGTCTGAGCTGACAGACAGGCCTCTCACTGTTCAGCTCCTATGTGCGACAAATGTGCTTGTGACCCAGTCATATGAACTCTAATTTCCAGCTGAGCAGCAATCCATTATCACTGTCTGATAGATGATAGAGAGGAAATGCTGAGAGATGCTGAGTCAACGAACAAAAGATCCCCACATGATTGATTTACAACTGCAGGATGTGTTAAAGCTGGTGACCTACAGCTCTTTGTACCTACAAGTATTCAGACTCTGCGCATGTTTGACCTCTTCAGCACTTTCATTGGTCAGTAGGGAACATTTTATACCTCATACTGTAAACGTTTTCATCCTTCCCATAAAACTATATAACTCGCCTCATTACCTTAGCTCTCATATAGAGTCTGTGCAGGTTATTTGCCCAGTGGTCCTTTTGATGGAACAATTCACTGATGAGCTTTGAAGGCCTGGTCACACAACTTTTTATCTGATAGAATTGAATGGAATAGAGCACTGTTTCTCAAAGCTTTTCACACCACCTCAGAAAATATTACTCCAAGTACCACCATTATGACCAAAATTAAAATACAGTAACGTAGAGTATTCAGCTGCGGACAGTTCAAGAAGAGTTTAACACTGTTTTTGTTTTTCTGCAACTATCACACTAATGAAAAGTGGTAATGTTAATGGTTTAGTCGACTGGGGGCAGTCCTAAAAAACTCATATTTATAAAATCTTGCGATTATGAGAAGAGGATCTGAGAATTTTCAGCGTTCTTTGAAAGTGCTGCTGGTGATGACTGCAGCAGGATCTTCAGGCGCATAAGAATTTTGACCTGAACAACCCCAAAGATTTAAGATCCCTTTACAACGTGAATGTCGACATTATAGAATAAAAAATACATCTTTTTTAACTTAACTAGACACTGAAAGCATACTTCAATCAGCTTCTTATACTGTGAGTGATGTTGCCCTACGTACATGCTTCTGAACACCAATTTAGCAATATTTGAATCAAAATCTGATGACAGTTGGTTGCTCGTGTTCCCAGACCACTGTTAATGAAATGTGATGATCAAACCACATCACATACAGTCCTGATGCAGATTTTCTGAGTGTTAAATTCTTAATAGATAATACCCAAGGATGTTTTGGTTTTTCAAACTCTAACTTTGATTGATGCATATTTAGTCATGAATATTGAAGCTCATAGAGAAACTAAAGGATAAATTCCCCACTGCCTCAAACCAAGGCAGAAGTAAAGGAAAATTAAGTTAGAGAGAATGGTGATTACTGCTATAATTCTGGCTGTTTTAAATATCTTGATTTTTTTTCTTATAATTTGCATATGATTAGTTTTAACACATATTTTATAATTATGAGATATGAAGCTCTCTGGATTTCTGAATTCTTAAAGACCTATGCATCCCTAATTACATGTATATTTGAGGAGTTCAATATTGCTTTACATTTTACACATGTAGATTTTAGGATGGATTACAAATTAATTCCAAGCCAAAAGTGCAACATTAATGCCTAATCATCCTTAAGCTTTTATGTTCACAATTTGTACAAATCATATAAAAAATGTTTAAAAGCTGATTTTCAAAGACCGTTTCTATCAATGTGCCTTCTTCCTTTGTGCCATCTCTGCATTATTAAATAGCGCATGCTGAAAAGTAACAGAGAAGATGTAAGAAACACAGTGAAACACAAAGAACAAATCCTCCCTTTGCACATTGGGGCACTCTGCATCAGCAGGACAGAGCAGAAGGTTTAAGTCTGCCCATTTGAGAGTTTGTGCACAGAGCTACTATACAGAGTGGACCAGTGGCCTTTTGGGAAAACAGACACCAGCCTTTCTCTCCATTCAAGCTCACTGAAAGTAATATAAAACCCGAGACTGCGTCAGAGATAGGAAGCGGATGGGATGGCAGTGAGAGGTGAAAGAATGAGTTTCAAAGAGCAAAATGTTTGATCTTCAAGGCTGAACTATTTTTATCCAGATATGCAACAACGGTTTGGTGATCTGAACAAAGTCTCTCCTTTAACGATGCATGTCCATAGACTGAACTGCAGTAAGACAGGTTCTTTTATCAGTGGAATAAAACATGCAATCACTAAAATTTAGGCTCAGTTGAAAGAGTCAATGTGTAAAGTGTAACATAGAAGTGTAGTTGTGTGAGGAGGTGGCGTGACACTAATATTGGCGAGGTTATTGCCAGGTCAATCATGCTGATAAAACAGGTCAGGCTTGATTTACAGTAATTAAGGGGTTCATTCACCCAGCGCTCTTGATAAGCTCAAAGTGGTGTCACTCACAGTGTTCACCTTGCTCTTCTGAGAGGTAAAGGAAACAGGAAGCTAAACTGCCTTCTGCCTCTCTTCTTTTCCTTAGATGGCTAAACTATTTGAAGATAAAAAAGGTAGGAAGCATGCTGAGAAGCGAGAGGAAATACTGAAACAAACAAAAGCAAATGTGTTTTTTATGTATGTGTAGGTGTGTGTGTGTGTGTGTGTGTGTGATGAAAGAGACAGTGAAGAGAGATTCAGACCAAATCTCTTGAAACAGTAAGTGCATCAGTGTTGAAAATGTGTGTGTTGTATGTGCGCGCATGCATACGTGTGTGTGTGTGTGTGTGTGTGTGTGTGCAGGACGAAAGGGAGTGATTTTGATGAATGTGTCCTGACGGATGGTGTAACCCCCCTAAGCCTGCCTCCACTTCCTCTCCAGCCCTCCTGTCACGGCTGAATATCGAGGTCAGACCACCTTTCATATTTGTTCCACTGCTGCTGGGACACAACACAGAACAAGTAAACACCTCATCCCCTGGGAATGCTGCTGCTTCCTTACTTTTTCCTCATTTAGTCAGTGATTGCTAAAAAAATACTTAAGTGCATCATGATAACTTGTCTTAAAAAAATGTAGAAAACGAAAATAATCCGGGAAATACTTGGTATCATCATTCCAGTTTCAGTTAAATTAGATAAGCAGCAGCTGCTTGGTAAATTATGGCAATTTGAAATGCTGACCTTCAATTATTCCTTCCGATATGAGGCCAACTTTTTTAAAATGCAGCATCAAAGTGCACCAATCCTTCAAGTTTGATCAAAATTGCACCACTGTAGTCTGCGATCTTGAGTTTAATCACAGTTTGACGAGTTGTCGCTGAGATATCACCTCATTTCAGGTCTGACAGACACAACCTGATCCTTAGATCTTCCCGACCTCGCACATCTGTCATCTCATGGGAGAAACTGATCAGCATCAGGATGGAGGTGGCTCTGGGTCTCACTTACCAGCCTTTCATCCCAATGTCATTTAATCTAATTCCCCTGGCAGCTGTGCGAAATTTGTGAAAATAACAGATTGTCTTAAATTCTAGAAAATGTGTCAAGAGAGACACTTTACAGGAAAACAGCATTTAGAGTTACAGCTCATTTGAATGTCTTTGCCCAGTTCCTCACTTAATTTCAATGCATGGGTTATGTAATGAGGTTTTATACATATTTTCATCATTTAACTGCATTAACTGCTGTCTGGTCAAAAGAACTGTTCATTCTAAAAAGGATGACCTTCATTTTTTTAACATTATTTCTTAGGAGAATCTTCTATCTGTCCTTGTGTTCAAGCATGAAAAGTAAGTGCAGTTGCTCAAGTACTGTTGCTTACAATTCTTAAAAGGTATTTGAATATTTCCCTTTCATGAGAATTTGTACTTCTACCCCACCACATTGAATGGACAATAATAGTAGTTAGTAGTTGTTTGAATATATGTATAAAACATAATAATCAACTTCATGCATTATAGATTATGGTGCCCATCACAAAGTGTCACAAGGAATGTGTCAAGAAGGAAGTCTGCAAAAGGGATTTAATTAAAACAAATGTAATTTATTAAAACTAAGGTAAACACAAATGGACAATGGAGTGTGGATATCAGTAGTGTAACCAATGCCTGCTCTGGAAGGGTTGACAGGGCAAACCAAAAGAAGAGGACGTGAGGTGGGTGTGAGTTGTAGGAAGAAAGACAGAGTGAGCACATGGGCCAGCATCTTTAGCCTAGATGTCCCAGGTGAACTAGATCAGCTAAAGACCCTCCCATGTCAGCCAACTGCCCACTGAGGTTGGACGAGACTGCCTGGCAGAGAGACAGTGGGATGGGCATCACAATAAAGTAATTAAAATGAACCTCACCTCAACCTGCTACAACAGTAACACACTGCTCATCTATCAATGCATATGTCTATAAATATGATTTGTAATAATATATCACTCACAGGGGGAGTTTACTGCAGAACGAGTACTTTTACTTTGATACTTTAAGTATATTTAGCTTGTAATACTTTTACTTTATGTATGATTCTAACACAGGACATTTGTAATGGAGTGTTTTCTATATTGTTGTATTGGTATATACTTTACTAATTATCAACATTGCAACTCGACTTCCAATAGTTCAGTCAATAATTCTGGCATGTTATTTTCTTTTTTAAATAAAAGCTTTTAATACTTCTTCCACCACTGCCTGTGTAATTAGACATGGATGACAGTGAATGAAGGAGAGGGCCACACATGGGTTAACATGAAACCATTGGTTAAGAGAAAATTTTTAAAATGCAAATTAAGTTAGATTGTATTGAGTTAATGATCTTGTTTGTACATGAACATACTGAAGCAAATGGCTTCCCTATGGTTTACCATGTGGACAACAGGGGCACCTCAGATAATTGGCACAGACTTTGTTTTTCAGTTTTTTCTTTATTCTGTGCAACTGGATTATGCATGTTTTTGCTCTCAGTCAGGAAGTGGATTGTTAATCGTGCCCTCTTCTCATCAGTTTGTCATATACTCACTCATCTCTACCTTTAAAACAAAATGTAGGAATGGAACATAGAGGCTGATATGTATTCATTTATTTATTTATTCACATAAAAAGTTTTTTGTCTGTTAACTAATTTGTGCCAAGACCTATATAGGAAACGGTGATGGGATTTGCACACAGTGGGTTTTGTTTTTTGCTGGCAGAAAGACTGCACTGACAGATGCTCTTGGCAGTTCAACAAAGAGTGGTTACTGAGGTATTGCCTTCTTTCATTGGCTTTAAGTACTGGTATGAGGGGAGAGTTTCACATTAAGTATAGATATTTTCTTCAGAGAGAGAAAATAGACCACCATGAAGAGCAGAGCTGCTTATTCAGGGAGTGCTTTGCTTCAGTGTTTTCTCTTTTTATTACTTTACATATATATGAAACTGTGCCGCTCTGCCAGAGGAAATATATCAGCTGTCTCAACCTGTGGAAGACAGGTCAGTCTCAGGAAATGTCCTGGAGGAGCACATAACCACAATGTCCCCAGTTTGAGTCCGCTGGGGACCACTGTTGCATGTCAGCCCTCGCTCTCTATTTTTCTCTGCCAACCTTTCCTGTCACTCTCTCTGCTGTCAAACTGTCCGAAGAAGGCAAAATTCCAAGAACTAAATTTTAAAAAGAAGAAGGGTCACAGGTGGGCATGCATGAAAGTAAAGTCAGTGCTGGTGTACCGGTAAAATGAAAGTAAAGGTGAAAATCCTCCAAGCCTGCAAAGTTTGTCCATTTGGGAACCCATAGTGGTAAAATGTCACCTTCAGGAAGATACCAGAGCATTCTGTTCTCTCAGCATGACAGCATTTTATTAGACAAATGATGACACACTTCACTGTTTAAAGGACAGTAGTATACATTCAGATCAGGTCATCTGTACAGTACAAAGATAAAGAGAGGTGTGGGAGAGGTAATGTATGACATCCAGTTTTGTTGGCCCAGTTGCCTCGCGCGTGTGTGTATGTAGGTTTTCTATAGCAACAATTCCTCTAGCTGACAAACTGCAGTAGCCTTATTGTGTTGAGTTATTGATTCACACCTGAAAATCTTTGATCATTTAGGACAGTCTTGATTCTTTCTTTTCTTTTGTTAGTTCAGTAAGAGCTGTGGTTGATATAGCACAAGCATTCAGTCGTTTTGGCCTCAATAAGAAATGAAAGATCACAGAAAAGAGTTTTGACTGTTAAAATGACTGTGGCGAATTCTAGTAAAATTATTTGATTTGGATTAGTGATTCCAGTGTAAACAGGCTAACTTTTATACATTTATAGCATTGGATTTTGTTCCTTTTACATCAAGTTTTGCTCCATCAAAGCGTCAGGCCATCTGAACCTGGACCAAACTGCATGTAGTCCATGAGGTGCAGAGAAGGAGTGCTGGAGGAGTCACTGGGGTGGGTGCAGTGGGTAAACACTTTAATACTGCATTTTGGCATCATGTAACTTAAACTCCAATACCACACATTCCTTTCATGTTTCAAATCTCTTCTTTGAATAAGCTATAAGGCGCTGAAATGACTGCATTTGACTAGAACTGTAAGGCTGCCCTCAGTTTTCAATACTCAGTGGAAAGACGGGCACTGGATACACATGAGGTTTTCAAGCAGCAAAAGGTTCTCCATTATGATTCCTCAAGTGAGTCTCTACAAACATTTTCCCCCTCCAAGTGGATGGGCATGAGACACAGACGCTCCGAGTGACGCCTTCGAGTAAACAACAGCTTCAACTACACTGAACCTTTGAACAAATGAACAAAGACTTCACTTGTCATGTAAATAAACACCTACACATCACTTGTTTTTTGTTTGTTTTTTTCAGAACAGGACAACAACATCACATCTCATATATAACGCAAAGCGGCGGCAGGGTGGCCCGGTGGCTACAGTGTCCGTGAGCAAGTCACTATAGATCCCTCACCAGCTACAAGGGGCTCTGCTCAGTAGCTCAGTATAAACCCTGACCTGTGGACTCCATGTGGAGAGAGGCGTGTGGGACATAGGAGATGAATGAACGATGGCATTATTATCAATACATCCAATTACGCACGGGAAGACACAAAGTTGGGAGTTAGTGCAATCCATTGGGTGTGAACGGTGACATCCTCTCAAGACTGATGTCTGCCTCGCAGTCCTCCAAGTCACAAACCGAGTCGGTGGCATTTTCATTATTGTGAGAAAACTGTGAAATCCTGTCAAACGTCTCTTCATGCTCAATACATTCAACCACGTTGGGGATCATGTTGACGTAGGCGTTCGCGATTTCCTTGTGGATGAGGGTGTCTTGATTGTATGACACCAGCTCATTGCTGATGTTAACAGTTTCCACTGGCGTGCTGGAGCAGAAATTGCGACAGCCCAAGAGGCTGGCAAAGGCCTTCCTGAACTCGGCGTTGAAGGCGTAAATGATGGGGTTCAGGGAGGAATTGGTCCAGCCGAACCACACAAAGACGTCGAAAGTGGTCTCGCTGACGCACGGCAGGCCCGCGTCCCGGTCTGTGGCCGGTCTGTCGCAGAACGGGACCATACAGTTCAGGATGAAGAAGGGTAACCAGCAACACACAAAGACACCCATAATCACCGACAGAGTTTTGAACACTTTGGTTTCCCGTTTAATCGACGTTTTCAAGGTGTTGTGGTGTTGGCACTCTATTCTGTTGGTCCTGCAACTTTGAGCGTGCTCTGCTGCTCTCTCCAGGGAGGCTATTCTCCTAATTTGTATTTGTGCAATCCGGTATATTCTGGTGTAAGTCACAATCATAATTGCCACGGGAATATAGAAACTTATCAAAGAGGAGGATATAGCATACTCTCTGCTCAGGCTGGAGTCGCAGTTTTCCTCTATCTGCCGACTCGTAGAAGAGTTGTGCGTCCCGGCCAAGTCGTCATCGCTGGCTTTGTGCCAGTTTAGCTGGACCGGTATGAATGAAATGAGCACAGACAACGTCCAAGTGATGCTTATCATAACAAAGGCAACACGCTGGGTCATTTTCCTCTCGTAGCGGAAGGGGCTCGAGATGGCCCAATATCTATCCACGCTGATAATACAGAGGTTGAGGATAGAAGCGGTGGAACACATAATGTCAAAAGCGACCCAGACGTTACAGAAAGTGCCAAACGGCCAATAGCCCGCCACCTCAGCCACTGCTTTCCAGGGCATCACCAGGACGGCCACGAATAAATCCGACAGAGCCAGGGAGACGATGAAAATGTTGGTGACTTTGGTCCGCAGGTGCCGAAAGCGCAGCACCGCGGAGCAAACCAGGATGTTCCCGAGCAGGGTCCATAGGATGAGTAGGGACAGCAGACAGCCTGTCACTGTACGCACCACCATATCCTGCCTCGCGTCGTCTGTTGCCTCCGTTTCGGTGCTGTTCCACATAATCTCTCCTCGGGGTGCCGGCACAGAGTCAATCCCCTGCACCGATGACAGATACTTGGCTGGGTTCTCCATGTGCCTCTCTTCAAGTAAAACTGCAGTCCATTGCTCCGTGCGCGGGGACGGTTGCAGTTGTCAGCCACTCACCGTATTGTCCCCATTGACCCGTTCGGCTGCCAGCCTGATGTGGAGTGCAAAACATACGGAAAGAGATAAGTAAGCGCGTTAAGACTGAGCCAAGCGACGTGCCAGGTCCGCTGAGGGGCTGAAACGGAGCAAGCAGTGGCGAGCGCATGATGCAGCCTTGCTGGGTCCGGTCGTCTGACCTGGCTGCCTCTGTGAATCCCTCCAGTCCAAGGTATCCTGAGCGCGGTGTGGGTGAGGAGGGAGTCCCTGCAGCCTGACACACACTAACCTAACCAGGGCTGGGCGCAGACAACATCACGCCTCCTTTTGTGCGTGGTGTTACGCACAGCAATGCACTGCATTAGAAAAGGTGTGTGAGGAAGTCCTCAACATTTTGAGGGGTTTTTCATCGTCGTGTTTCACAGTGCGTAATTACAAACTCTAAATCAGTCGAGAGCTGTCTGCCAACTGCGGACTGTTTATGTGGCAGGGGTGACAATGTGCAGGATCCAAGTGCGTGTATCTGGACTATACAAAAATACTAATAAACAGCAACTGTGTGCATCTAAATGTATTCCATGTACCGTATAGAGCTTGCAGACACACCCAAGCAGTTCACAATGAATTATAATCAATAAGAGGACCTTTAATAGGAAAGAGAACGGAGCCTCTCCTGCAGCCTCAACTAATAGCGGCAGAGCTGTCCATGGTGCTGAAAAAGCAAACAGCCTGGAGCATAATGCCTTCATTATCGTTTCAACAAGCAGGAACTCTATCTATCTATCTATCTACTGCTGTTTTAATGCCTTGCAGCATGAATGTCATCAATTCATACTTTTATCCCCAGCACCATGTCCACCACCACCTGCCATTCCTTTAGCTCAGTGTAAAGCTCCAATGCAAAGTAAACAATCAAAAGTCTTTTAAACACATTTTATATGGATAATTATAATTCAAATGTATACTTTTCAGCCTGGTGGTATCATGCGAGAATTGATCTTTTTAAAAATGGAAAAAAAAAATCAATCGTTTGTAGACTGAATACTGGTGTTTTGCCCTCTGACTGACGACCGCCGAGTGGAGGTCATAGCTCACCCACTTTTCAGAGTTGCCTGAACAGGTGAGTCACATTCACACTCAGCGGGCATGTTAAAGCCAGGAGCTTCGCGCGCGCCGTGCGTCGTCGTGTGTTTGTGCAACAACCGTTTCCGGCTTTGAAACGTCACGGATATTTTTAGATGTGTCTGTGCGCCTGTCAAATCGTTCTGACTTGACGTCAAAATAATCTCCCGATGCCCGATGCCAAATTCTCTGGAGTAACCTATAATCTCAGGATGTCATGTCAAGAGGCAACCTGTGTCCGACACAACGTTTCCTTCTTTACATACAGACTACAGATGTTACCCCCGCCAGTGAATTACTGTGCTAAAGGATCAAAAGTGTGGTGACTGTTTTTTTTCCAACCATGGCCAAAGAGGTCGATGTCTAAAATGCGTGTATGTAGACTGTTGGTGTTGCGTTTAAGACAAAAATGACAGAACAATATGAATGAAGTTATTTTGTGTCAATATTTATATTCTGAATAGTTGCCGGAACATATTATATAGTAATTCATATGAAGTCACAACACAAAGACTCAGTTGTGTTGTTGTGATAGTTTCTCATTTATTATTCTGAATACTTGTGTTGTTCCCTAAATGTAACTGTATCTTAGGGTGTTTGTTTTACCAAGATCTTTGTAAGAAGCAGGCATTTATGAAGAAGTGATGGAATAACGATCCAAGCTGCAGATACCTATAGTACAGGAGCTGTCCTAGCAAACTCTTTAAAAAAACATAAATAGGTGGCGCCATCATGTGGTGCAAAGCTCCACTACAATTGCTGCTAATTTCAGAAGTTCAGTGTAACTGTAGATTAACAGAGATCCTCAGGGTTGAGACCAGACAACATAAGAGGATAAGAACATCAGAGATGTGACAGGTCTTGTATAAGAAAAAAAGAAAACTATTCTTTATTTCAATAGGTGAAAGATATACATTCATCACTATTGTACACTTCATTTCATATGAGCACCATTTCATTGGAATTTCACAAAATTGTATCACAGTGTCTGAATGATTTTGATCAGTATGACAGTATTTACAAAGATGACATAATATTGCAGTTTGCACCTAAAAAAACATGGATTTTACCACAAGTTGGCACATAGCGAGAACACAGGCAGTGGATAGCACCAGGTTGAGAACTTGCTGACTAAAGCTATACATTGATTTGATATAAAATTGTACAGTACAAGTATACAGTATATCTGTGTTTTATATTTAAAAGAATAATTCATGTCACAGACAGGGATGGTTTTTATTGCTGATCCTTCAGGTGTAAACATACAATCTCTGGTCTGGTGTAGCAGTTGCCATCACAACATTTGATTGTCGCCAATATAGTTTTGCTGTAATAATCCTGGAACTATTCTGATACAAGATTCCCACTTTAATAATGTAGACACATCTGATTCGAACAATATTAAACCAGTGCCTTTTCATGTGAACATACATGAATTCAGTTTTTGACAGGAAATTTGTTGTCTCACCTTGCACTTCTGAACATAATGTGGATACAGATCACAGGATTCCAGTATAATTAAAACAGTGCTACCTAGTAACATAATTTTGAACATAACTTACCATTCAATGTGGCAGAACAGAGAATCAGCATACAAAAGGACATTAATGAACCTTAAATTACTTAAATTTCTGAGAACTATAGTCCAACTCATAAAATATAGTGCTAAGATTGTCACTATCGTTGTAGCTTAAGTGTTGCATACTGTTCCATTAAACTACTAAGAAAAGTAAATGAGAACCATATCCATATACAGTATGAACATTTCACATGTCAAGTGGTATATCGATGCACTTGTGGCTCTGTTGAATACAGTACTATTACCTTATTAGATGTGTGAGACTAACAGGTGTTTCAGTGGCTTAGCTGGAGTATTTTGTGATATATTTTCAGCTACTAATATGAAACAGTACAAAATGTGCGTGTCAGATACAGCATTTACATTTAACATGATGCACCAGTGAGGAAAACCTACTGCAATGTGATTACATGACAAAAAGTACAAAGGGCCGTTTTGAAATTCTTGAAACCAACGGTTCTTTAAATCACCATCTTTAGTAAACCTTGCACAATATACAAGGTAATTTTTCAAGGAACGTAATAGGTTTGTCTTCCTCTGTAATCCCCACACTGAAGGATCTGCAGTTTGTTTGTCTCCACTGCTTGCTTTCAAGTCTGTTGGAGTGTGACCCAGACTGCCTCCTGAACGGTTGACCTGCGCTGTGAGACACTCTCGGGAGCCGTTGGTGACAAGTGTTCCTGTGCATGTTATCTGGCATTGTCAGTCATCTGCTATTCTGTCAGACCCGGCGGAACACCTCGAAGAGGGAGGCAACTGAGTGCATGCGGTAGAAAAGGTTCAAAGGAATGGCGAAATTGAGAACTGTGGTCCATATGCTGAAGCCAAATGTCTCCTGTTCCAACCCGTTGTCGTACTGTGGCCGGCAGCCAAAGGCTGGAAGGATCCACAGCTGAAAGAAAGAAATTAAATGAGTTAAGTTTTTTTTTTTGGCCACTTGGGGGCAGTGCAACAAGCTGTATACACAATTTTGACAATAACCACGATAGGAAGTTTTTGTAGCTAACTTGTTAGCAAATAGTTGTCTATTTACACATGTAGCAGACATGGAGCAACAGTAGTGTTTCAAAGTCATGTTCTGCAAGTTTAATTTTCACTCTCCCTTAGCTCTGCTTTGAAATATTTGTCTCTCTAGCTGCTAAATTCTCCACTATGTTCACCAGCTAGTTGCCAACTTTGTTTGCTATTTGGTGCTTGGCAGGGAGCATACCATGTTTTTTTTTAGAGCTTTTTGCTGGAAACAATTTTCATCTATGTTTGCAAACATGGTTGATGAGAGCTGTGAGAGTGAACCAAAACAATATAGTGGCCAATGAAACCAAGACAATGAGCTGAAAGATGCTAAACCGCTCCACAGAACTGAGGGAAATTTCTGTGATAATTCTCTGTGGATTTGTCACTACGAGTAACACCTGTCACATTACACATTTTCATTTGATACATTGTTAATTAAAGTATTGATTAGTGCAGCTTTAAATCTGTACAACAATCTTCAATTTGTGCTTCTGATATAAAGACTGAATGAAAAAAGATCTTACAGGAACATTAAATTTTTTAGTTAGGCATTCCCTTTCTATTCATGAACAGGACAGTTATTCAAAAGCTTTTTTCTTATACGTATATGAATGGGTTTAGTTGGTATAGTTGCACATCAGCTACCACAGTGATGTTATCCCCTACACTGCCACCTATTGGTCAGCCAATGTAAGTGCAACATACATTTGTCAAGATGGCCGATGCAAGGCCTGAAACACTGAGCAGGTCAGGAATATCTTTTCAATTCTTCTATAGTAGGAGACTCTTGCCGATAAATAAACCTTGATACATAGATATATTAAATGTTTTTGCATTGCACTGAATAATAAAATATGTGAACACATTAGTTTTAAAAGCATACATATTGGTTGCCATTATTTAGCCTTTTTTTTAGAACAAAACTAACTTCAATCTAATTAAATGTAATCTATATTCAATCATCAGTTGACAGGTGCTGCTTAAAGCTAAGCTAAATGCTTACCGAAATGTTGCACATTAGCAGGAAGACAGCGATGTTCTTCAGGATTTGCCTCTTTATATTTGGGGGCTCCACTACTTTGTTCCCTACAGGCAGAGGCACCTCAGAAGGTTTCCTCGGACATCTATACACCTGACCGCTCTCCTCCTGATCGTTCTCCATGGTGACACAGGCCCTGTCTGGAGTCTCATAGGCTCGGTTGATGATGCCGTTGTACGGTGGGGCCAAAGAGGATGTCACTGAGAAGATTTCTGGAGCAGCTGGTAACTCAGGGTCCTCCCTCTCTCCATCCTCTTGCTGGCGATATAGGGACTCTATGATAAAAAGGTTCTGGATGTACTTCTCCAGCACAATAAGCAGAGAGTAGACAAGGTTGGTCCAGCGGTAAGGAGGACTGCTGTTGGTGCCTAACGCAGCCACTATGCTGCACCAGGACATGAGCCAGGAGCCGATAGAGGACCCAAACAGCAGCTCTGTGTCTAGCTGTCTGGACGGGTTTTTGGAGGTGTCCAGCGGTATGTGATCCGCTCGGTATATGAGCAGACCTGAAGTACTGGCAGAGCACATAAACACCAGCATGACAATGCCGTATATGTAGAACATGGAAATGGCTGACTGACGCATTTTGAGGGATTCCTCTACATGGGTGATGTAAACCACCAGAATCCCAATAGTGCTGGCCAGTGCAAGTAAACCTAGGATGGGGCCTAAGGTCAGGCCCTGGGTTTTGGTAGCCAGCCTTTTCTGGTTTGAAGAAAGGTCAATGGTCCGTCCAATGTTCTGCCACATGACGAAGAGCATAGCGGAGACGAAGATGTGGTACTCGATGTTGAAGGGATAGAGATAGTAGAGGCTGCTGGAGAACATGGAGCAAGTGCTGGTGGTGCAGTTACAGTGAGGCTCTGAGTGCACTGCAAAATAAAAACAGATGCATATTCATGAGACATATATATATACATTTTATCCAGCCCTACATTAACACTGTTTGTCTTTTAAGACAACATTAACAAAACCACATCCAGCTATTAGGACATAATAATAAACTGGCAGGAGGAGCAAGACACTAAAAACATAAATATTAAAATAAACCTGAGTATTAAACTGTCATATGTGAATGCTTTGAAAGCCTTGAGGCAAAATTATAACAACTGAACCCTTTCTAATCTTAAATGTTTTCAATCAATTTTCAAATGCAGATTAGGTATCTTGAGTGTTGACAAGATAGTCTTATTTAAAGTTATACAGTCTCTTCTGAGAACTGCCTTAGTTCAGTGAGCACAAGGGAGATCACTTTAAATCATTTTGATGGCAGCAGCATATAAAAGGTTTAATTCATGTTTTGTGTTTTAATAAAGGTATAGGCCATCTTTTGCAGCTCAAAACGCCACAAATACAACTTTATATTGTACCTATCGATGGTATAAACTCTATATATTCCACCACATCATGCAATGGTAATGCTGTTGCCCTCTAGAGATCATCTCAACAAAACCCTGCCGTGTGCCCCTCCCTCACCCTCTCCTACCCCTCACCCCCCAAAGGCCACCACTATGGTACTGCACCCTTTAATTAAAAAGAGAACAGCAGTCAGGGTGCAGCCAGCCTCACAGTCAGCCGGATATGAGGAGGAGCAGCCGAACCCCCCAACCCTAGGCTTAGATGTATCAGTTACTGTAATTGCAGCACCCTTGGGAGTAAGCAGCCTGGGGACAAAGCTGTCTGAGGTCAAGCGGGGGGTTGCCAAGGAGGGCGGTGGTGGCTGAAGTGTAGGGAAAGGGCTGGGGAGGGGGCCTCAGCACTAGCAACACTGTGTGTCTCCTGAAACTTAATAGAGAGACGTTCGACACAAACAAGACCCACTGGGCTGCCAAGCTAACATCCCTTCCCCTTCACAAACCCTCCTCTCCTTCCGTTTTCTTTCATCCATTGAAGTGAGCTCTCAAGTGGGCTATTGTACTTTTCTTCTCAGTACAAGCCAGCAATCGACCCCTTGGCCCCTACCTATAGTGAGGTTTCCATAACCCAGGGCGGAGAGTCTTCTCTTATGGTTGTTCAAGAAGTGTTCGGCCTCTGACATCACACCGTTGCACCACAGGAGGAGGTTGGTAAAGACTGCATGGATTACACCAAATCTGAAGAGAGAAACAAGGTGACAACTAGGTTGATGACCAGTCATCTAACAGCATGTGGCAGTGTTATGAAAAAGGATGAATTGATGTGCATGCATATTCATATAGTGCACATTTTTTAATCGCTGGTTATGGCATGACTGTCATATCAAAAATGTTGTTTTATTATTTGTGGGTGCAACAAGATGAATATTAGATTAGATTAGATTAGATTAGATTCAACTTCATTGTCATTGCACAAGTACAGGTACAAGGGAACGAAATGCAGTTAGCATCCAACCAGAAGTGCAAAGCAAGTGCAGAGTAATGTGCATATGTACAAAAATATGTAAAATAATAATAACATTATAGATATATGAATATACTGGCAGGATATTTACATTATGAACAGTATTAACAGAATGAGCGGAGTGAGGTAAATATACTAAGATATATACAGCTATTAACATATTAAATATGACAACTAAAGTTAAATTATAATACCACATATTTCACATACCTCTCAAATGTTTCAAAGCTCTTGATGACATCTTTGATGTGAAACCAGAGAAAATGCACCTGAACAAAACACAAAAACAAGACAGAAAACTTTAATATAAAAAGTTAGAGAAAACATTATTCAAAATATAGCAAATTAAAGCATTTTAAATTTACTTGAGAGGGATTTAAGTCCGTTTACCAGAAGGATTTCCCTTGTCATATGCAGCTACACTCAAATAACGTGGACAATGATAGGATTATATTGTTGCAGCAACTCTGTACTCGCCTCATCAACAAAGAGCACATTATTCAAAGACCTACCTGGTTAAGCGGTGCACAGAAAAAAGACACAGTGTCTTACACTGCTGAAAGATTATCACTTTATTGAAATTAAAGCGGGGTTGTAAACTTACCTGCGCTATGGTGTGAGTTGCATGGATGACAGGATATACCCCGAGCACGGCCGACACACAAGACTGATAGCCAACATAATACCCGATTCGGAAAGCGTCCATAATCAGTGAAAGGAGTGCGAGGAGAGTCAAACCACCTACAAGAAAAACAATAAATAAATTATTTCAGGCTACATGGTAAAACAAATATTTTTTTCAGGTTTTCTTTAATTTCTCAAGCACAAAACATCCCTTAGTCCTAGCCAAGATTGTGGTTTTGGATTATTACATGCGTAAAGAAATAGCCTACAGTCATCTTCAAACCCCATGGAAAAGAATAACACCAGTTTGCTATTTTACGCATTTACTGCTGTGATCTTACAAATTCACCTCTTATCCAGCATGTGGTGGCGTGGACATCTTTCTCTGTCCGCGTGTTCTTCTGTCTGTCCCGCACCAGGATGTACCACATCATCCAGATCAGCTGTAGGATCATGAGGCAGGTGACAAAGGACAGCAGGTGCTCTTCCTTGACAGAGGGGCCATGGTGCGCAATAGCCAGCATCAACGCCGCCCCGATCAGCAACACATTGGTCCCGTACTGGCCGCTGAGGATCTCTGCGTTCTTCCTCGGATAGTCCCCTGACAAACTGCGTTTTAGTTTGGAGAAAATCTTCTTGTCCTGCTCGGAGCTGGACGACGAGGAGGAACTGTGACAGTATTTGTTCAGGCACATAATGTCCAGGCCGCTGTGCTCCACCATGGTGGGAGACATGTATACAAATCGCAGAGCCGAGAGAAGAGTCAAGTCAAAGCCGCGCGCTATAAGTGCATTTGAGGGAGGCCAGGTGCGTAACCTGTTGCTACAAGGTGGAGATTCAGACGAATAGGTACTGTGCCAAACATGCTCATTCAATCTTCAAGGTCCGGCTCAGTGGCCACGCATAGTTTCAATGTCCAGCCTCGCTGAGGATGGACTTGATAGATGCCATTGTCATCTTGAAACCCTGAAACTGAAATATCTGTTCGCGTAACAGGCTCGCTGAGTCACTGAAAATGGGAGATTGCGTTTCAGTCTTTGGTGATCCCAGACCCCCGTCCTCTTGAAACTCCCATATGTTTCAGAGAAATCACTGGGCTTGCTGTGCCAACCATTCACCACCTAAATAAGCAAAAACACTAAGCACGGAGTGATCCACAATAACAGAAAAAAACGCCCAAATCCACCTCTTCAGAGCAGCTGCCAGGCAGTCTTTCCAAGTCTGCTGAAATCCTCTCAAGGTAGCTATCGGGTGTTAAGCATGCAGGCCTGGATGAGATTAAAAGAAAGATGACATTTCACAAACCTGCGATTTTTACAGGCTGGAGGCAAATGACCTGTCCTAACAGCGCTTCAGATCCAGGTGCCACCTCCTCAAAGCCTTATGCCCAACTTGTGGTGGACATGTGCTGGTTGAAAACTTTGCTTTCAAGGTGGAAATGGAAGAATCAGATTTCATTGGTCAAATTCACAATGGCTTTTTGTGAGTGTATGTCAAGAAAGAGAGCACTGAGGCCATCAGCACTGAGAGCTCATATGGATGCGACCATGTAACCTCTGGTCCAATATAAACAGCTTGGGCGGATGCGCGCAATCAGCATAACAATAGAAGGGCTGCGCAGAGGCGATTGGTGTGATGTGAATTTAAGAGTCGATGGGGGTGGTATTCAGGACCTTTTAATCATCGATTTATTTTAAATACAAATATGGCTCCTTTTTTGAAAAACCGCCTAATTAAAAAGTGAAACACAATTAGTGAAATGGATACATGCAGTATCTCAGTGGCTTCACAATAGCTTCTATTCTGCTTTAGGAGTCTTGTCAGTCCCTCAGGACTCCTGAGTCAGCCCAGTCAAGCAACTTGGACTCCAAGAACACATTTTTTAAAAAGCAATAAGCCGCTGGGGGCAAATGGTTGGATTGATGGAATATGCTGAGGGCCCTTGGTGGTTAATTAGCAGCAGCCCAAATATTATTATTTTACTCATATTGGTATCCATTAATGTCACTTTCCCGCTCAAGTTATATATAAAAAACAAACAATGAACACTGGAGTAACTTGCTCTCCATTTGTATAAACACACAACAAACAGAGGGATAAGGACCATGCGCTAGTAAACAGCGCGCTATTGCGCATACGAGCGTGCCGCCCGCGACCCTAAACAGGCTTCAGTTCAGCATTTGATAGGCCTACATAAGTTCTTATAATTCCGACAGAAATTCTGCTTATTCTCCTTCAGTGGGACATCTGAGTTCTGCGCGTGGCACGTGGGGGAAACAACAGACACCAATCTTTAGCGTGCGCGCAGCTGTTGATTGGCGTGCAGGGCGACGTGTTTTGGAGCTGGTTAACAGCGAATGGGGATAAGACAAATGAATATCTTTCCACTTCTTTTCAACCCCTGGACAACTCCCTGTCTCTCATTAGTCAGAATGAGGGAGGCACTCCACAATAGCATCACGAGGGTTGGAGAGATGATCAAGTTATGCTCCTTAACCGCACATCTCTGCACCATCCGCTCTCTATTGATTTCTTGATCACTGAGAATCAGCGCGATAAAAAAAAGAGTGACTATCAGTGCCTTTATCAGCCCCTTAAATGGGTGACTGATTAAGTCCGAACACTTCGATTTAAACGGGAAGAGTTCACGCTATCTTCTGTTTGCACTTCAGGAACATCCCCAAGACAGCCTTATTG
>NW_023339740.1:8540510-8564426 GCF_004916995.1 Morone saxatilis | reverse complement strand
GGCATTATTATTAAAATGTATTATTATTATTATTATTATTATTATTATTATCAATATCAGTGTGATTCACTGTAAAAGCTTTGCTTTTAAAAAAAAACAAATGTGTTTTTTTTTAAGCCGAAGATCAATATGGGGTACTTTTTTTTTTAACTTTCTTTAAGCAGGCTATTCCCATTTTATGCTGCTTTATATTTCTACCCCATAGGGAAATATTCCCTCAACCACATTGAATTAATAATATATTTAGTGGTTACTTAGAATATTTTATGCAATTATTGAATGAGTAAGAGCACAACAAATTGGTTAAATTTATCTCGACCAGCTACAAGATTAAAATGAGGTGTATTGGTGCATCATTGATAATAATAATCCAAAACCATAAAACACATATAATAATATATCACTGTGAGCCATTCTGCTTGAACACTATAAAACGGAAGCTTCTTCTTGATAAATCTGAACTTTTACTCAAGCAAACACTTGGAATACCACTTGTATAATTGAACCTCTATTATCAACATTGGAGAAATAAGTCAAACTGAAAGGGACAAATTAATAATGTTTTCAGTGTGTCTTTATGACAAACAGGCCCTTAAAAGTTGAGATATTAATGATATAATAATTATATTGATTATTTCGATATTAGAACAACCTTTTCTAAATACAACATTATTGGGTTTTTTAATTGGTGTCCAGTAATCCAGTGGTTGTAGTGAGTATGTTGTTTTTGATTCACATTATATTGAGATATACACAGCTGCATCACCATCTCTCCGACAGTGTCAATACACTGAGCATTGTAAGATAGAATATATTACAGGGATACTGTATTGGATTGCATTAGATTTGACAGGTGCATGAAATGGTGAGTCTATATCATACTTATCATGTGGGATAGAAAGTGCAAAAGAACATTTTAAAATTATTAATCTGAATTTAGGAGATGTTTTTGTTACAGTCTCAGGTCCAACTTTGCATCTTGTACTGTTGCAGTTATTAAATTAAGGATTTGTTCAAGGTTGAGCTTTATCAAGAAAGGATGAATGGTACGTAGTGAAATGAGTTATAAAAGTTTATTAAAGAAAACATACAGAACATGAGAAGTCTTTACATTCTTCACCACAAACTGTTCAAGAAAAATAAAAAATAATTTAAAAACATTGGTTTACAAATGGTGGAAGTTTGCTCACACACATTTTTCTACATATAAGAACATCAGACCTTTTATACAGAAGACATTTGTTCATGTCACAGTAGGAAAAGCACAGGTATAAATTTAAACAATGGCTGAATTCCATTTAGCGGCTTCAGTTTCACAGTCCTAGTGTTGTGCATGCTGGCTTACTGTTAAATAAAGCAGATTCATTTTAATGTTATTAATAACACGTTATTAAGTAACAGCCTTTCCTACTAAAACAACTCAAAATGTCCGCTGTAAAAAAGGCCTATTCTCAAACATTCACGACACTCTTACTTCACAACTCCTAAAGTGCCGTTTGCCAAACACATAACACAATGCATCACATTTCTTGACACAGTTATCATTGTGTCTTTAGGAAAACACAACAATGACTAATCATTAACTGAAAAGGTTCAACTCTCAGCACACCAACACTTACAAGTAATCCTACAATGCTGACCTGCCCCAAAGAACATCAACACCAAATGACAACAGCAGTGTTGCATTCAACATAAGGGTCTGATATTCTCACAACGAGATCTCTTTCTGCTGCAGCTGTAGTTCTACAACAGGCAATCTCAGGAAGGTGTGAGAGATAGAGAGGGGGAGAGGACATACGAGTAACGAGGCAAATACGTTTAAAATGAAATTCAAGCCACTATTGTTGGCCATGTGGTGAACCATGGGAATGGAAGCTGGTCAGGGTGTCCAGACACCTCCCAGCAGATAGAGTTATTTCCGTAATGGAGCACACTTTCACCATAAGGACCTAAAATTGTTTGAAACTGTGTGAGACAACAATATGTCCAAATAAGTATAAATAGTTATCTTGTGTTATGTGCCATTGTTATATATTGTATTGCATATATGACATCTATATATTTTATGAATGGTAAGTGTATATTCTCTCTTAGACCCAGAGAATACTCCAATTTGAGGCAGATATCCCAATATGGGATTTTTGAGAGGGGTACCGACACTGATTTTAGAGGGGAAAAATTACCAATATGGCAACTGATATGGTTTATGTTTGACCAATTCTAGTTGACATTGCTGAGAGCTGTTTCTCTCTTACCGTGTGCCGTTTGTTACAGTATTGTAAATGGCAGTGCACTCTGCTGGATTACACTTTTTTATGCATGCATACATATATGCTGATACCAACACAATACAGATATGTCTGCAATAGGCCAATATCATCACATTGATATATCGGTCAGGATCTAATGTGATGATTCCAGTTTTATTTATTTTTTGTAAATTTCGAAAATTTTCTTTCTAAATCATAATAATAAAAATAATGACAATTTTTAATAAAAAAACTAATTTTTCTGACTTCGAATGAAGGCAGATGTGTGTGTATGTGTGTGTGTGGACTGATGTAGTAAGCGTGTGTTTGATTTTGGTGCTTTTGGAAGGTGTGTTTTCTGTAGTGATACCAGTGTAGTAAAGACTGTTAATGCAAATGTCAACTTGAGTATTGTTTAATGTAATATGCAGAAGCAATGGAGGAATACTGTAAAAACTAAATGCAACACTGTGGTTAACAAGATGATGTACAGTTCAAATTCTCCAAGTATGAAGCACTGGTATCAAATAATGTTTAATGACACAAGATTTACCTAAAAAAATCAATTTAATGCTAAATGCAGTGTTATTCATTCAATGAAAGTCCTTTTGTGAAAATTCAAATAACAGCGTTCCATCCTCACCCGTCACATTCATCCAAGCAAAGAGATGAACATGACCACACCCATGAACTGCGTGAAGAGGATGAGCGGCGTGAAGAAGGACCACACCGGCCACAGTGCCATGTTAAAGCTGCAAAGGAAGTACAATAAAACTTACAAATATGCACAACTACAATTAGTACAATAGTACTGATCAAGCTTAAAATATGAATTGTATACAGGTTCTTCCTACACTGTCGTGTTGTGGGAGGATGTACAATGCCAGTGAATATTTAGATGGTGGATTTTGATTTATTCTAGTACTGCTAGCAATACAAACACTCAAACACTTCTCACACAGTAGTGAGAAGATACAAAACAAGCTGTAGCTTGGCACTCTTCCTAAGGCAGCATCTAAAAATGAACTAGTTTTGCATTTGACAGGTACCCATTTCCTTCTAATTAGTGGCTCCAATCAACAGAGGTTCACATGAAAATGGATTCATGATTTAAAGAATTTCACATTTGATCACGTAAGCCATTAACAGTGGTAATTATTGCCCTTCGTCAACCACCGATAAGAACAGGTACTGCAAAAATGGGTCCCAGCTCACACTGTATTAAGATACAGACCCAGAAAGAGATCACTCCTACCTCATCAGTCTATCCTGATCTTCACTGATATACAGACAAATGGTGGAGTTTCTACAGGTAGAGCACTTTGTTGGTTGATGATTATATGAGGTAAAATATTTTAGTTTTTACATAATGAATATTATAGATGAGATGATATCAAATACCACAACATATAGGCTCAATTGACTAATATCAAATAATTTAGACACATGATCAGTATGTCAGGGGTTCTTATAAACTGCTTTTTATCAAATATATCAAATTTTTTATGAACCTGGAAGGATTACAGCACAGCGGGTGTGAGTGCAGTTCACTTATTCTGCTGGTGTACCTGCAAGATGCTGCAATAAAGGCTGCAGTGGTGATGGGAGGAATGGCAGGGTACTCTAGTTCATAATGCTGGATGCCTTTGAACCACTCCAGGTACACAATGCAAAACATGGCCAGAGACAGGCAGATCACGAGGAGTACCAGACCCACATTGAACCACCAACTGGAAAAATAGGGGTTGAAAGGAAGAACATTGATATACGGTATCTTACTGATTTAAATTTAAAGACTGATTTGCTTTTGAGTGTTTATAATGTTTGGAATAGAAAATCAGTGAACAAGATCCACATGGAAAGTTTTGTGTCTTCCTCATAACTCACCTTTTAATATCTTCATTCTCCATGATGTTGCGGAGGAAATCCACATAGTAGGTCACACTTATAGACGCCACGATCCAGAAAATGGAGTGTCTGTTAATGCGAGGGAGAGGTTTAGCATCTTTTTCCTTCTGACCTGAAATGTAAAAGAAAAGAGTGTCAAAAAGTGCGAGATCCAAGTAAACAATGACAACACAATACGCAACAATACGTTTTTAAAGTGTTCTACCATCAATTAGATGTTCAGACAACGAGCAAAAAGCAGTGGCACCATTCACTAAAAGAAAACTGAATACTAAGAGGCACTGAAAGGGTTACAGTATGGTAGAGAATTTACTAACAAATTAAATATGAGATTTCGCTTGCCTTAACAGAATGTGCTAAATCCCCACCTTTCAGGTTTTAAGGAGCTTTTGAGGTGAAACCGATAGCTTTCTATCAGATAATCTTACTTCTCAGAGAGCTATTAATCTCTATAATTTACTGGTTGATTAAATGTATCAGAGCCTGTTGTTGGCTGCTGAAGTGCTTCAGCATGCTGGTCTACTCTGTGCACAGTTCACAATGAACTCCATGCCCTAAACAAGAAGTTGGCCCACATCCTTAATCAAAGTTATGCTTGGTGGTCCATCTTAAGTTATAATATACCATGTCCTCCTGCCAGAAGGACCACTGATGGTATGTAAAACTGAGTTATATGCAGCCATTGATGAAATAAAGAGATGACCACTGGACAAATGTTTTGTCTGTTGCTATTAGACTTATCAGTTTACAGTGGCAGAGAGATGACCCTTGGATTGGGAACAGTGTAGGACTAGAGTTTCCCTGTATTATGTGTCTGAGCTGACACAGCGTTTGCTCACAGTCAAAACAATCAAGAATTGCTGGGTTCCTGCCAGTGAGGGCCTCAAAGTTGGACAATTGTCCACTGTACAAGCTGCCTACAGCCCCCAAAGAGTAGATATCGTTCTTTCTTTTTATGAAAGAAAAACGCCAAGTTGTTTAGAGACTAACGTTAGTCAGTGGACTACAAAATGGCCATTCAACAGATTTACCCACAAAAGTTAGTTACTCTTCTAGCTAAACTGTTTGCTCAGGTTAGCCAGCAAGCTATGTCTATTTGACCCTTACAGTGAGGATGTCAGTGTCCAAACCGGACCTGTATACCACTGTGTTTATAACGTTACCGTTGATATCAAAGCGTTCACGGTTGGCTCTGTCAGGAAACTAACCTAGCCTAGTTAAAATTGGAGAACAGCGTTAGCCAGCACAATGTTTCTGAAGCTTACTCTTTTCATCTTCGTCACCCGACGTCGTTGTTTGCATGAGAAACTCCGCATCTCTCTTAAATCTATTCCGCAACGTGGCCAGCTCACTGTCGTTGAGCATTATGTTATAATGTTGTGTTAACTTACAGTAGCTCCAAAGGCTAACTAGTGACTAGAGCGCGCTTCCTGTTAGAGACAGGGTCGCTTTTTTATGACGCACTTGAACGCGACAGTTGTAGTTTTTTTCGCATTAGAAATGACTGAGTTTAACAAATGTCAAGGCCACGGGAATCAATATGCATCAAATACACAAACGCATTTAAATTATTAAGAATATATGAGAAGTAAAAATTGAATAACTTGGGTGGTGCATTTAAAGACATTGTATGTTCAATGTTTTATCACTTTTGTTACCTAATAAATGCTAATAAATGAAATAAACTGACATGGTCTCCTTTTAGAGAACAATGATTATTTCCCCTCTGTTTACATGCATGGATACTAAACTTGGCAAAGAGTAGCTAGTTATTCAATAGTAAATACAATATAGAGCTTGTAAAGCATACACTGTAAACATTATATTTACATTATAAACACATTTTATTATTGCTACGTCAAACCTTAGCCAAAAGGGAAATATTATAGTTAATTCAGTTCATTATCTGTACCCTTGAGATGAATAGCATATGTAGGTAGGCTGTCACACAAGACAAGTCTGTTGAAAGGAACAGCATCAAACAAACTGGACCACCAGGCTGGCAGTACACTATACCCTCAAAAAGATATTTGAACAAGCATGTCTGACAGGGCACATTAACTCCCATCCCTCATAAACTTTACAGAATGCATAGTAGCTGGCTGTATTCCAGCATTTATCTTGAATGTATACTTTTACATGGTGCTGGAAAGAATCTGACACTGCTGATACCTTTGTCCCATTTCACTCTTAATCTAAAACTCTTCCACGAGGCATGTGCAGTGAAGAAAAGTGGATACCACTGTATTGTTGGTTGATATCACTTATTCTGTACCCACTTACGGCAATCTTCATTCTGTTGCCAGTTTCTCAGGTACATCTAAAACAGATTCAGTCTAACATATGAATCCTGCAATAACTCTTACCATTGTGAAGGTATAATGTTAGGCTTTAGTTAAACGTTTTTTGGAACCTGTAATTTGTGGTGCTGTTGGACAGTATTAGTATTAGTAATATTTAACCACCCTTGTTACAGTAATAGGGTAAAAGGACCTCTTGTTTCTTTAGGGAAAATGATGGACTTTTGCCCACAAACAGGTAAAGGTAAGACACACAGCTACTTAGTGTCCATGAACATTTCTTGTTCCTGTGCAGATGCAGCAGATAAGAGTGTTACCTCATACTCTGAGATGCCATCCTTTAGGAGTCTGATTCTTACTCTGGGGATTAGTAAGAGAAGAAATACCCGGTCATGTTTATCACCTCCGCACAAGCAGCATACAATAGGTCACTGCAGTACAGTGCTTTCTGTGTAATGACAACTTTTAAGTGAGACTGTGTAACTTTGGCTGAACAATGGCTACTAGTGACAGTTACAGGATAATGAAAAATTTAAAGATGTAGTGTATCTTAGTAGTATAGAAGGGCCATAAAGTCAGTATAGTTACACACAATTATATTGCATTCATTACTTCTTCTGGCATTATTAACATAATGTTAACAGTAGCACAAGTAGAGAAGGGCCATAAAGTCAGTCAACTGGCTGGATAATGTCAGTTATACTGGTTCCCAACCTTTTTCCAGACATACCGTTACAGCCCTGTCAGACAAATGTAAGCTAACTTTTTCAACTATTTATCCATTACTCTTGACTATTTTTTAGCTAAATATTTAGGCTTTTCTGCTCGCTTACTAGATAGCTAGCTTCCACACACTAAATTGTAACATCTACTGTTTAAGTGTCAATATATTGAGTTTTTTTATTGATTTATTTTTTATTAAATTACTCCACAATCTTTTCACATACCCCTGGCAACTGCAGAAGTACTTACATCTGGTTGGGAATCGGAGTTATATTTCAATCTCAAGTTTGTTAACTTTAGCACTATGCTAATGGGCATACCAGCTACCAAGGCTGAAATGAACAAGTATGAATTGAACTTGTAATTTACAAGTTATAAAGTTACAAATTCTCACTATAATACTCAAGGAACCCATATGGTCATACAGTTAATCCTGGAATACCTAATGGCAGTAATAAAATGTTGACCTGATGTTTTGAAACAGTAAAGACAGGTTTAGTATCAGTTTCTCTGAGTATCCTGTGGGGTCTGGATTAAAACAATAGCATTAAGCAATATGTAGTCCCACTGAGGACTAGAAAAAAACAATTTATACTAGCAGACTTGAGTAACAGCTTGACTAATACCCAAAGTATGCAATATACAATTACAGGTAAGCAGTGTGATGAATGAGCATCTGTGTTAAACCTGCTGGGATTAGCAGAGCTTCATAAAGCTGGGCAGATTTCCTCTTGTAGCTCCTCGTGTGTGTGTGTGTGTGTGTGTGCGCGCGTGCATGTGCGTGTATACACAGGGTAAAGAGGCTGCTCATTCTAGCAGTGGAAAATCAGACAGCATTAAAACTTCACCTGAGGCTGACACCAAGCGTCTTGCTTCTATGGAGCTTCTGTGTACCTGGCCAAGTGAACCCCGTTCGGGGTGCCGAGGAATGTGCATTAGCTTCGTCCCGTGTGAGAGTCAAATTCACCTCAGGTGCACCTCTCCTGTTTCCCTTCCCCCACTCCAACATCCAATCCCACAGATAAGGTGCCATTTCCCAGCCTTACTGTGGGCTTGGAATGTGAAACAGAGGAGCCGTCTATCACAATTGTCATTTTATACATTAAACAAGACGAACACATTGTAAGGTAATTTGTAAGTCTTCCCCATGCTGACTAGGCCAATGCAATCAGTAAAACCACTGAACAGGAACAGGACACGTAATTCACTTATAAAATTATTTAATCTTTGAGATTATGTCATCTGTATAAAAACATCCAAGCGAGGATGACAGACAACAATGGCGTTTAAATTGTAAAAGTCTATGAACAACATACATTTCATGCCAGACGGGTGAGATAAAACATATCTACTTTACAAGTCTAACTCGGTCTTTTAAGACTCTAAATTTGGGATTGTTGTTGATCTTCTTGTTGAAAAGTGCTAGCACATCCTCCTCCGTTTTAAAATTCCCATCACCAGTGAAAGAGTAGTACGCTGACAAAACCTGTAAAAGAGAAACAAGTTTTTAACATCAGGGCCAATTTTCAAATAATGTTTACAAGAACAACATGCTGGGTTTAGAAGTCAATTAGGGTGTTGTGCACAGAGTAATTGAAACACGCCATGTCTCACCTTCTTCCTGAGCTTCTTTACTTGCAGCTCCTGGTCAGGTGATTCTCTCAGTACGGCCTTTATATTTCCCTTCCAGTTGAATTTACCTGAAAGTTAATCAGAAACATAAATAAGGTGCTAGTGAGGGGGGGTGTATTCACTGGGGGTCATTTTCTCACTGTCAAAAGGAGAAGCAACGCTGACCTCTGGTGGCTTTAGTCTTTTACACTGTTATTTATTTATTAGAAGTCCTGTAGTGAACCATCTTACCTTTGGGAACAGCTTGGTCCTCAGTCTCCTCTGACTCCTCTTGGTCATCTTAAAAGGTAAAAAGAATACAATTGTATTTTTAAAATATATTTAACAGTATTGTTTCAGAGACAAGAACATAAGAGAACACTACAACAAAATGGAAAGTCATAGAATTTGAAAACACAGTTTAAACATTTTTGGAATAAATAATTTAATTTTTTATATTTGGTGAACAAACGTTCAAATCTGCTGACACAAACATTTAGCCTTTCCATGAATCCATGAAGCGTGTAAATGGTACTCATAAAACAGTCACATTCAGCTCGTTATAATAACAATACAGGGAACTAAAAGCTCAGTGGCTACTAAGATAATACTGTAAGGAGAACAGCATCCAGAAACTGTTTTGACTTTTAGAAAATTCCTTACTTGTCTTTTTTTTCTTGCTGGATGTCTCATCTTCAGCACCATGCCCGTTCTGCTCTTCATCTCCCTCTTCCTCAGAGCTGTGCTTTCTCTTTCTGTCCCTTTTCTTCTTTTTGCCCGTCTGATCTTCTTCTGGCTCCTGTGCGACAGTCTTTTCAGCACCCTTCAAAACCTTCCCATTCTTCTGCTGACGGGCCTCTTTACGCTCCCGTTTGTTCAGTTTCTTCTTCTTCTCGACGTCTGGATGGCTGTCCTGCTTTTCATTTCCATTAGTATCCATCTTGACTGCAGCCACTGTCTGTTCAGCCTCTTTAGTCTGCTGGGGGGCCTCGGGAGGCTGTCAGAATGGGTGGGTAATGAAAGTCAGCAATATTGAAAACACAAGGAATTTATGATGAAAGGAGCATGCCAATTCACAGCTATCAGAGCAGAACTACAGACCAGCCGTCTCAAAGGCTGTGAAAACCTGAGAATGTTCCTAATGTACATCAGAGCCACTGGGAGTCTCTGTCTATTGGATTTCATTACTTTTGATTTGAACTAAAAACTAAAACTAGTTGTTCACCTCATCTGTTCTATGCGGACATACAGTGAGTGAAATGCACAGGCCAACAAACAACAATAAAAGGATCCTTTAAGTAGAGTAACTTACATTATCAGCTGCAGCGAGAATGTCCCACACTTCATCATGAAGACCGGTGTTTGCTATTTTAAGACTGTTTCTCATCCAGTTCTAAGGAACAAGACCAAAAATCAAAATGGATTAGTTCATGCAAACAAGCCCACTAAACACACGGAGACAAATACAATGAAGTAACAACAGTTTGTCACACAGTGCTCAATAAAACCCAAAAGCATTAGTACAGCTCGAAGTAACACCAACCTGAAACTTAGCCTTCTTCCTCGGGACGTTGTCATATGTGCTGACCTGTCTGAGCACATCCTTGAGCTTTGCACTGACTCCAGGTTTGTTCATGGCCTCCTGGACTCTCTGCAGGAGAAAGAACTTTTAACAACTCTCTCTTCACCTACACCTGCAGAACATAAACATCGGTGGGCATCGTTTCTCCGCATGTTACCTGGATCCACTGCTGCTGCTTCACGTCTCCTTTGTTTGCCTTAGCCTCGTAGCCTTTGCCTCCATACTTCTGATCTTCGCTGATACATTTGTTGTGGTTCTTGTAGTCATCGCCCCTGTTCAGCACGTACAGAGAAACATACACACACAATGAGCACTGTGAAGCTAAGAAGTTCTACCTAACTCTAACAAAGCTGAGCTAATAGTTCAATAGAAGAGAAGAAGACAGCAGACGCTCGCTCATTACCAGAAGTCCTTTCCGCAGTCGATGCAGGACAGGACCTGGCAGCCCCGGCACATGTTCACATGTTTATCCACCTGGGCCTTCTTCAGAGACTCCCCACAGCCGTTACAGGTGAAGAACACCATCTTAAAGACACACCAACCGTCCACAGCGTGCTACGAGCTAACGGGAGCCAGAGAGAAGAGCTGTCGTTCCCCGCCGGTAACAAGGGTTCAGATAACGTTACACCGGGGACTGGAGGAGGAGGAGGAGGATGTATCAGCGCGTTTACCGTTCAACGCCACGAGCCGCGGTGTTAGCCTCGTTTCGGCTTCTGCTCCATGCGCAGAACTTTTTCAAAACACACGTGACCACACCGACATTCGGTAGCTACACGAATCGTCTTCCGTGTGGAAATGCACGCAAAGAGAAGTTCCGACCGATTTTGTACAAAGTATTTTTTATTTGTTTGTTTTTATTCAAGAGATAAATGTGTAATTTATAGCAGTGTTCAAAAGCAGGTAGTGACACCAACTGTACACGTTACGTTATATTACACAACCATTGCTTCTCAGTCCTAAAAACAGTCCTTCATGTTATCTGCTTCATGTTTAGAGCTGCGCGACATACGGGTAGCACCAGGAAGTGAAGTGACGTTATGAGACTCGAAAAGTGACCCATCATCCAAATAAGAGCAGCAATCTTCAGATGCAGGTTTGGACTTCTCTTTTAAGACAACCGCCACTGAACTAACAGTATTTAGGATTTACATTACCGGTTGAAAAATGTCCCTCTCGACGGATTCACAGCACTTACCGTTGTCGTTGGTTAGCATAGCCCTGTAATTAGCTCGTTAGCAGCTTTCGTCAAATTTTTGCATGGGTGGTCTCGTAGCACAGGCACTGGGATTCTGCGCGGTTGTTGAATTATATGAAATGAAATAATAGTGGTCATTTTTAATCCGGTTGCTTACCACAGTGACCATTCATATCTCATGTCTCATGTCTGTTGTTTTTGACATGTGTCCCCTCGGACAGTTCTTTTGATGGAGAACTTGGAGCTGAGGGGTCCTGCAGCAGAGTGACCATGGACACCCTGTCCAGCCACAGCTCGTACCTGCTGCAGCAGCTCCAGGAGCAGAGGATTCAGGGGCTGCTCTGTGACTGCATGCTGGTGGTCAAAGGTGTCTGCTTCAAAGCCCACAAAAATGTCCTGGCTGCTTTCAGCTCCCATTTCAGGTGCCTTTACGTCTTTACGTGTTTAACACATCATTGAATCGGTGTCATATGTCCATCAGTATCTCTTAGCTAAGTGATCATGCTCTTACGTTTGAGAGTAACGCCATGTGAAAACTACTATTTTGATCTTTCCAGGTCTTTATTCCAAAATTCCCCCAGTCAGAAGAATGACGTGTTCAACTTGGTCATCCAGGATGTCGGTGGCATCGGTCAAATATTGGACTACATGTACACCTCCCATATTGACATCAACCAAGATAATGTTCAAGCACTCATGGACATTGCTCAGTATTTGCAGGTTCCAAATATTCAGAGCATGTGTAATGCTTTCCTCAAGCCTTGTCCTCCACCTGTGGAAATCCCATCATTTTCTCTTCCAGGCATGCTGAGCTCTGAGCACGACTGCCTCTTGGGGAGCAGTCTTCCTCATGATGTTGACATCCACTGTGCCTCTGAAACCCAGAGGCCCGGATTCAGCAGAGACATAGACCACAGTAAAAGGATGCCTGTTTCTGTGCCCAACAGCAGCTCAAACTGCGACACAGCTAGCAGCTCTCAGGCACCTGTTGAAAAACAGCTTGTCCATGGCTACAAGCTCCGTAACTTCTACAGCAAGCAGTACTTCAAACAAAGTGCAATGCAGACTAATAGTGCAGCGTCAAATCTAGGTCCAGGCCCGTTGGTGCTGGGGGAGGAGCAGCAGTGTCAGCTCGGGGTCAGCCAGGGAGGCAGCCACACTCCTGTATGCACAGCAAGCGCGGTTCAGCCCAGTCCTCCCTGCACTTCTGTGGCAGTGGAAAAGAACCCTGTCTCTTCTTTAACACCCTCCGATAATTTAAACACCCCCAACTCTAACTCAGCAGACTCTATGCTCAACAGGCCGGTGCGCCCAAAGAAAGCTGTGTACCTGAAGAAATACAACTATCTCCGGTCTCAGAAGGCTTTGGAGGAGATGTTTGCTGAATCAGTCAGTGAACCCATCCTCAGCTGTCAGAAAAAGAGTCACCAAGAAGAGTCTGTGGTCCAGACTGAAGCTACAGAAGCTCCTGTTGAGGGCCTTAACGCAGGCAGGGAGGAGGTTACAGAGACAGCAACGGACGCACCACTTCCCAGTCCTCAACCCATTAACCAAGAAGAGCAAAATCTGAAGACCGTGCCAGAGCCACCGCAGCAGACAGGACACAAGCAGTATTGTTGTGAGGTGTGTGGGAAGATCTTCAAACACCCGAGCAACCTGGAGCTGCATAAGCGCTCACATACCGGTATTTACTGCTTATAATTGCCTAATAATAACACAAGGTATACAGTAATGTTTCAGTAATTATTGTAATTTAATTCAATAATATTTTCACAAACAAAACTACATTTTTTGTTGCAGGTGAGAAGCCCTTTCAGTGTAATGTTTGTGGGAGAAACTTCTCACAGGTATCATCTGGTGTATTATTCAGATTTTCCACAGTTATTCTTAATTTGGAAAATTACATTGAGATTTCTAACAGATAGTTTTTTACAGGCTGGAAATTTACAGACACATTTGCGGCGACATTCTGGACAGAAACCGTACATCTGTGAGTTATGTGGTAAAAGGTAAAGTACCTTCCATTAGAGCTGCAACAATAAGTCGATCAACAGAAAAATGATTGGCAACTATTTTGATATTAATCGATTAATCTTTAAAATAATTTATAATGCAATATACTGTTATACTTTTTTCTATCATATTACACTGAATATCTTTGGGCAATATACCATCATTTCAGGTATACCAATAATAATTTAGCATTTTTATAATACTGTCTTTAACTTCCATATTAAGGCAATAATAAAGAAGTTGTGGTGATATTGTAATAACTGAGTAAGAATAGAATAAATCTGAGTTCAGACCCCAGTGATTTGATATTTTCCATATATTACACAGCCCTAATAGTTCCTAGAGTTGCTGATAAATTAAATATTCATCTGTGTTTTCCAGTTTTACTGCATCAGGGGATGTTCATCGTCACAAGGTGGTCCACACAGGAGAGAAGCCACATCTGTGTGATATATGTGGTCGAGGTAAATGACAGCTCTAAACAGAAGTGTTTTCTTAATTACTTGCTTAATTCATCTATATGTAGTTCTTACCTGATGGTCTCCTTCTTAAGGTGAACCTTTACAAATGATAGTATTGTGAGTTGCTTAGTTCACAGACTCAGCTGGAAAATTGTGACATATTGTGTTTATAAGACTGGTGTTTGATTCCCTGTACTTGTCTTGTTGCTCAGGATTTAACAACTTGAGCAATCTCAAGGAGCACAAGAGGACTCACGCCACAGACAAGACATTCACTTGTGACCAGTGTGGAAAATCCTTTAACACACACAGAAAACTTCTGAAGCACAAGGCCCGCCACGTTGGGGAAAAACCACACAGCTGTGCCACCTGCGGTAAGGAACAGTCTTTATCTCTTTGGCTATATCGACTATAATCGATAAAAAAGAATGATTAAGCCACTTTTATAAGATCAAATTCTAAAGATTTAATGGTTCCAGCTTTCCAGTTGCAAGGAGTTGCTGCTCCTCTTTATCTCATGTGCGTATCATCTGTATATCTTCAGGTTCTGGACTTTTATTTAATTTAAATGCAGGTAAATCGGCTAAAAATAGGTGATTGTCCTTTCCCATTAGATGAGTTTGTCTTTCAGTTTGTTTCCTCACGGGTCACATTACACATCACAGATGCGCAGTAGAACAGTAGAAACAGAAACTGTAGAAAGCAGCATTTGTTACTTGGGCTGCGAGTAATGCCTCTTTCACTCAGCATTTTGATATGGTGTTGTATATCATCCTGTCTGATTCTCACAGTGCCAGTCTCGCATAGTCAGATTTTCACAACGCTGTGTCAGCACTGGCTACCCTTCCAATCAGGAGGAGGTCTATTACCAGTATTACATTTTGTATGATACAAACAAAATCGCCATTGCACATTACTTCTATACACTGTAAAATAACAATAAATAATAGAAAAGGTGCAACAGTTGCATTGCCACCCAGGTTTCATGTTTCCATCACTGCTGGAGCGTAAATAAATACCTGTGACTACTGCAGAGTCATTCGACCCAAGTGAATTTATTAGGTGCCACCTAATAAATAGATAGATTCAGTTACTACTACTATAACTATACTAAAACTATAACTAATGCACAGTGTCTTTCCCTCAATATGTGTTCTTAATTAATGTAGGGAAGTGCTTCATTGGCTCAGGGGACCTGCAGCGTCACATACGGTCACACACTGGGGAGAAACCCTACATCTGTAACGCCTGTGGAAAGAGCTTTACCCGCTCTGCCATGTTGAGGAGACACAGCAACATGCACTGCAAGGGGGCTCCAGCCAACAGCCCGGTCACGGACAACTCTGACCCGCCTCGTAGCTCGGTTGGAACGACCTCATTCCCCAAACCCGTCAGCAACAGTAAACCTCCCGCCACAACCAGTGAGCAGCATTTCCAAAGTATGATGCCCCATACAGGGTTAGAGAAACCCTCACCACCTTCTCCTTCACCAACACAACATATAGAGACTCCACCTCCCAGCATGCACCTCAGCCCAGCTTCTGCCCCCACCCCACTTCCAGAGCTGCGCTCGCTGGTACCCCATCACCTCCTCTCCTCCAGCCACCAGGAAAGAAGTGGTGACCACATGAAGCTGGCCAAACCCCACCTGACTCAGGAGGCTGTGTATGGTCCGTATGTGGAGAATGGGAACATGTCAGTGGAGATGGGTAGAAGTGTGGTGGGGAGGCCCTACCTGCCTCCCTCAGACAATCACTGCAGTTCACTTTCCTCCTCTAGCAGGCCCAATAGTGGGCCTTACAGGTCCAGTGAGGGCCAGTTTATCTCCAGTGTGACTCTGTGGGGTCTGGCTATGAAAACTCTGCAGAATGATAATGAAATGGAACAGTAAAAATGTTCAGATAAGCACAGCATAGCTAGCTCAGAGCACTTTTCACTTATGTTTATTTAGTTCATTTTGATTTTGACCACCTGACTGAGTTAAAACTGACTTGTCGCACAAATATGGTAGCTCCTGTGATGAAGCAAACATGAGATGAAAGTGCTTCCTAGTTTTTCTGAAATGAAAGGAATCAGCAATGTACTTTTGCTTTTCCAGTCCAAGGGTCATGCTTTTCTGGTGTGTTTGTATACACTGCACTGCACTTTAAAATGTAAACACGCAGACCTATTTTCAACTACCAGAATCAAATTAAGGTAGTTTATATTCATATAAGAATAAAAAATTTACATCCTGTTTAATGTATATGCCTTTGTTACTTCATAGAAAACACTTCTCAGCACATCATTTTTAATTTCCAATGGGTTCACAATGTAGCGTAGGCGTAACATAAGGGCCAAAGAAATTTTTAACTCCATATTTGATGTTTATTTAAGACTTAACTATTTGGCCTGCTCAGAAATGTATGTTGTTGTCGTAATGAGGTAGGTTTCACACTTTTCTGAATAACTGATCAGTAATGAGATAAAGTACATCCCCACAATTGCACAAATCAATTAGACTTTCATAAAAAAAAATGTATTCACATAAATCTACACTGCAAAGAAAATTCAGTGTATCAGTTGATTATTTAAAAGTATTTTCTGTATTATAGATTTATTTTCATTATTATTATTTTTCAATTCAAAGGAGCTTTATCGGCATGGGAAACAGGTGCTTACATTTCCAAAGCAAGTGTCAAATATACTGTATGCATATACAGATTAGTAAGACAAAATACTAATTTAGAATAGAAGCAGAAAAATATAAGTAGACTTGTAGTTAAAAAAAATACAAATTATATTTATTATGTATTACATATTTTCTTATTTATATTCATTAAAATAATAATCAGTCATTTGACCCATCAGGTTAGCCATGTATTAAACAGCTTTTAATTAGTTTGAGCTCATGATGTTCAAAGTAGAATAACTAATCAGGAGCCTTTTTACAGCCCCAGTTTGTTCTAAAGAGCTTTATTGAGCAATCAGATCTAACAGTTGTAGCCAAATATACGTGTTGTGCTGTTAAATTGACTACAGAGGGAGCTAGAAACCAGGTGCTACAGTTCATTTTGGAATGTGTAAAAATGTTGGCAGAAAAGCTCAGATCATATCGCCAACTCGGATCTGTAAGATATAAGCTCAAAACGTCTAATGCAAGGTATAAATCATCTGTTGCCAGACACCAAAGCTACTCTGACAAATCTTATGGCAGTGGTGTGTTATGTAATGCCTGTTCACAGTGACAAAGTGCCTGAAGGTATGAACACTGCTTATGGCGTGGCTCTGTATTTTGGCTGTCACAAGTGAGATTCACACTCACCACACATCCAGTAAACACTGGTCAACATCACCGCAACATGTGAGACTTGTAAACAGTACACCGAATAGATCACATTCACGACAAGATTGGCAGTTAATAATTGGCCGTCATTGTCACAACATACAGACCCATGCCTGCTGGATTAGTTGCCTAGCAACACATGGGATCAGTTCTCCGACCAGTAATGGACAAGAGGCAGGGACTCTGGGTATGAGAGTGTACTTAACTCCTGATGCTTCACACCCCGAGAAGAGCATGTGTATGTTCTGTATGTGTGTGCGTTCACACCACACTGAGAAATTATTCAAACCCTGGTGAGCTTGAGCATGTTCTCACTTTACAGCAGATACCAAAGTGTGAGTGTGAAGAAAATCCTTCTGTCTTTCACAACTTGGAAGTATCTGAGAAATGTGCTGATTGTCATCAGGCATCAATAGCAACCTCAATTCTGAAGAGTTGCAGTCTTAATCACAAAAAGCCTTATAACAGATAGCAAATCTAGCAATTTATTATTGCATTTCTATGACATGGGGGATTTGAGAGAGACAGATTTAAAGACTGAAGCGTCAAATTTAAAGCAGCTGAGGCTAAAATATTCTGACTTTCTCTAGTCTCTAATATGGGTTAAACTCACCAGCCGTCCACGTCTGTCCAACTCCACCACCACCAACACATGGTCTGGTAAAAAATTGTTTTGTCTCCAATCCAAAAATGATTTCATTAGGGGTTCTGTATTTGTGCCAACCATCCAACCATTCAAGAAGCCAAAACACGCCAAAGAAAGAATTTCTTTCCACACACCATCACATTAATTATACACATAATTTACTCAGCCAAGTGAGGTCTAAATATAATTCCTGACAAATAACATGGCAATACTAAATGACCTTACTGTGCATATTTATCATCTATATTTTAATCTAACAAGAACATTGTACAATAACACAACAGACAACATATGTACATCTTAACAAATGCACATAAAACCACCAATGTATACAGGGTAACTGATTCCTAACATATCCCAGCATTCTTTGTACTGCCAGGTACTGTTGCACCAAGAATTTTGAAAGCTTATTACTCACAATCTTCAGCATACATAAATAGTATCCAGCTATTTATTTTCAGCTGGAATATTTATGAACACACATCTGGACTAAAGGAATTGATAGAACAATTCTATTCAATGTGGAAACAAAAGTGTTTCTTGTGCAGTTATTACATGGTAATCACTATACACCAGTCTGTCACCAGGACTTTAAGGGTGAATTCTGTCTTCCTATGACTCTTTCTCCTCACTCTCTCGCTCCCTCCCTCTCTCTCCCCATCATGCTAAACTTAATCCTGATTATGTACGCTGACTAACTGGTGCAGAATGAGACCAGGGCTAATGCCATTTTACCCAGAAACATTTCCAAAGCTTGTCTTTTGTTTCGGTATCTAATCACGTTTCGTTGCTTTGTATTGGTACAGGCATATGAGGATAGGTTTAATTAACAAGTGGGTGTGAAATGTATGAATCCATCCAAATTCGCTCGACTGTGACATTACTCTGCAGAGAAGGAGCAGAGCATGAGCAGGTTTGCCTGAACATCTGGTAAAATGTCATATTTTTTTACCTTAAGGTGTATTTCTGCTTTCCGCTTTATCTGGATTTTTTTTGTTTTGTTTCTGTTTATGTTATTTCGATTCTATAATGAAGTGTCCCTCCTTCTCTTCACGCTTCTATGACTAACAAAACGAAAACTCCCCACTGCTGGTTGAATGTCATGGATGTTTTTGAATTGCTACCTGCTCTGCAACACAGTATCCATTTATGATTGTCATTGCACTTGAAACGGCATCAGCACCAGAAGATGTGGACGTGCTCTGGCAGCGGTTCCAGCCGAGCACTAATTGCTGTGGAGTTGCGGCGTGTTGCATTGTTGGATGAGATGGATAAGTGGTTGACCTAGTCTCTGCGCTATAATTCCTCTGTGTGTCGCAATATGAAAGAGGCTTAAGCAGAGGAGAAGAATAGCGATTGTTCCTACTGTTGCTCTGCTGTCTCTCTCTACTCTGTTTCTTGCTGCTTTTCGCTGTGACTCAGATGGTACCTGCTTAGCTCCATCTGTTCAGATCTCCTCTGAGGGTGCCATTCGTGCAACACATAACTAGACAGTCACTATCACACCATGTTGTACAGTTCACAGGTTAATTTGAAGTCATCATCATGCACTCACCCGGTGTCTTAATACTCTGATATGTGTGATAAGACTAAAATGCATGCATCTCCTGCAAAAGTACATGTGAATATGCACACACAGTCATACACTGCATCTTTCTCCCTGCTTATTATCTGCTGCTCTACTTCCTGTCGCGCTCTGTCTCAGTTTTCTACACACACAAACACACATACTGGCCTTTAGCTACTGTACCCAGGTGTGTTCCTCTCTGAGTCTGCATACACTTCTTTTTTCTTGAGATGTGTTTAGACACCTGTCATTGTGTGTGACAGGTTATTCTCTGTTTCCTCCCTGGAGCAAGAAAATAAGGGTCATTTCAGCACATACACACATATACAGTAAAGCTTGGAACAGGTAGGAAACAGGGAGCCGGTTACATAGTTTCCTTTCCACATTTATGGCATTTTGTTTTTTAAAACTCCAAATATTACAGTCATATGGTGAGGGAAGGTTGAAAGATGATTGGCTATGCCTGGGATCCCCCCAGGTTTGCTTTGTGTCTAATTGCTCTTATTTGCCAGCATGCTTAAAAATGCAGCAGCAGCTCTTCACCATGGGTGTGTTGAGCTTACCCACAGGCAGGATACAGAGCCAAAGCCAACAGATGAGCATAAAACTGTAAGGCTGTAAATCATATATTGGTAAGAGACTGTTGTCCATTAATTGTGTGATAAGGAAATCTGTAACCAAACAGTGTGAAAGGTTTAATTCATAAGCAATCCATCCTTGTCAAATCAATACACTCTCACTCAGTTTACTTCTACGGCCTTACTTGGGCTTGTATGACCTGTAGCTACTGGTGGCTAATGTTAGCTATTGTTAACTAACTTAAAATATTTCTGTAACTGATATAACTGAGTCAGTTCACTGACTTTATGCCTCTTCTGTCCTCGTACTGTTATATTAGAGTCTATTTGTCTAATGCCTAATGATGACAATCAACTGATTGAAGATAATCTTGGGAAATGAAGAGCCATGTGATGTGATGCTATCCTGTAACTGTAGTTTAAACTGAGTTTAAAGTGTGAATTTACACATTTCTGTCTATTTGTGAATTTTGTGGTGAATCTTATTTTTGTTCATTAAGGGTGGCTATCACTGCTCAAGCATCATATATCCTCTCCTGTGAAACTTTCCTGTGCTTTCTGAGCTTTTCCTGTTAAAACCCTGCCAGACACTTTCGCACAGCATAACAGAAAACTTAACCGCTTGCATGATCGTGTTATATCACTTTAGTGAATCATGGAAAGAAAATGAACTTTCTTCATATGAAAAAAAATAAAACTGTCACTCCAGCACAAAGCCACGGTAAGTGTAATACCTCATCTTTTACAACAGGCTACTGTCTACATATTTTCATGATGTCAAACTGTGCAATCAGGTCAAACTTCGGGCCTCCATAAAAGCCAGAAGATGTGCTGTGGCTCATTATCTGAAATAGATCCTAACTAAAAGGATGAAGTACACATGAGAGACTCCATTCTTCTTGTTCAGATCCTTTTGATTTCCTGTGGTGAAAATATTAGCCAATCAGATCCAACGATTCCTTAATCGCATGGACAGAGCCCTTCAGGCAAGGACTGTGTGTGTGTGCGTGCTCGAGAGAAAGAGAAGAGTGAAAGAGACAGTGGAGGGAGAAAATGAAAGAGTAAAAGCGAAGGAACGATAGGAGAGATGTTGTAAAATTAGCCACGCTGTCAGAGCAGTTTGCACTTGGCTTTACAGGAATTGTCATCAGTGTAGCAGACTCAGGGAAGCCCCCCTCGCTCTCTATCATCTTGAGCGCAGTGAGATTCAGGCTCTGTCTCTCTGCCTGGGCAGACTCATTAGATGACAAACTGCCCGAGCTCTTCCAGTAGACCTGGATAAAAACAGCATTCAGACAGTCATGGATCACCACACAGAGTCACCTGGTGTGGGTGTGTGTTGGTGTGTGTTGGTGTGGTGTGTGTTTGTGTGTGTGAGCATGCATGAATGAATTGGAAGCCTGCCTTGTTCCTAAGCTTGTCACCCAGATTGCGTAATCGTTCCACAAAAGTGAGTTCCACGGTTGTCCAAGGTGGGGGGTAAGATTACCCTGGTAGGACTGCTGCTTTTGAACCATTATTCCAAAGTTTGGGAGCGAGCAGGTGGTCCTGTCAGTGGACCAACACAGAATTCAGCTCAGAAAATAAATTTCACTTCAAATGAATAGTTTTGCTATTTGAAAATACTCAAAATCATTTTCTTATCTGTGTGCTAAATATGGAGCATCGACAGTATGAGCTAGAGCATTGACAGTATATATAAAGCTAGAGCTAGGAGACTGTTAGCCTAATTTAGCATAAAAACTGGAAACTAGGGGAGCACGGTTCTGTCCAGAGCTCAAAAAAAGGCTGTATCAGGTCTCCCTGCCACCGTCAGGTCCCTTAGCACACTATCATACACAACTGTCCTTTTATTTATTTACTTTAACCACACCACCTCCACATACTACGCCTCTTAGTACTTCTGAAGCTCACACACTGTATCTCGCCTGTTTAATACGTACAGAAGGAGAAATGTAAAAATATAATTTTATGCTTTTAGCGGTAGTGTCACTGCATATTTATTACTGTGATGATGACAATCCAGAAAGTCGCAGTAATGGTTCCTATTTAGCATTAGTTAGTATATAATTATAAATAACACAAATTATTGTTTATACAATTGTGTTTGTGAATGGATTAAACTAAATACAATATGTTGTTTAGAGGAGTCGGTGGGCAATTTTTTTTTTCAGCATAAACGTGACTTTTCTGACAGAGAAAGGAAAACATGGCAGCCGCTCTAAAACCCCTGTGAAAGAGAAGGTGTTTTTCAACATTATTTTTGTCCAGTTGTTCAGTCAAGTTAAGTTCAACCGGATAATGTCGACTATTGTTGTTGTACTATTATATATTACAAGAATATATGTTGATAATATAATGTTGCACCCATATCTACAGCTTAACAATAAATGAAAATGATTTCTGTTTCTTAAAGCTTCAACCAAAATAAATAGGGATAATTTCAACATATTTAAAAATAAAAAGACATGAAAGTTCAAAATTATTGCACCTGGAGGCTGTATATATTACATATAATGTATAGTATATCTCTTTTTTAGATTGCAGCTCATCTGGTTGAAAGAAGTGTTTCCTTATGCTCAGTGTTGAAAATAAGAGACAAAATTAACGACCCAGATTGATAAAATAACAAATCAGTTCCCCCCAATAACAAAAATGAAGGCGTCACTCCTCTTTGCGGAAACCAATCCCTGCCTGTTTCCATGGCAAATTACATCCCTCAATAAAAATACCCGAAGAGGACTCGGGTTTTTCCGGTCGGAGTCGGAATCAGAGCCGAGAGCCCCTGACTGTTAACGCGCGACAGACACATCAATCGGGTCTTGGCTTGCGGTTTGAGATTGTTTACATCCAATCAAACAAGTAAAAAAAAATAAAGTAGCCTTCCACTGAAATGGAAACCGCTGATCAGGTGAGTAGAGAAACGAAGAGAAAGATCATTTAGACTTAGACGTGTGATTATCTGCTAAATTGACCAATGTGTTAATTGGTGATAGAAATGAGAATGTTTGTATCCTCCCTCTGTGTCCTTACGCAGCTTGCATCTGTGGGGACATTTCAAGTGCTAAAATTACCTCTGGGATTTATCCGTGTTCTGGAATGGGTGAGTTGGAACTTTGATTATTTATTTTTGTTTTTGCATAAAATAACTTCCTTATGCAGTATAAAATCATCAGTGAATGATATAATATAGGGAGTGATGAGTGTCTGTGTGAGGGGATATTTTGAATAAACTGGTTAAATTCCTGCATCTCTGGTGCCACTTAAACTTTATCACATCTGTTGGCTTTTGGTGCCTGAACAGTGGGTGTACTTCCACACGGCGAGGGATCTTACCCGCAATCATCTCGGCTATGATCCGTCTCACCGTGACTAAATGGCTCAAGTTTATGTAAGGATTTCCAGCTCTGTGAGAACTACATGCCAGTGGAAGCCGCTATGTAGCTTTTCAATTATGCGTATTTTGGATGCGTTTGTGCCAGCCCTGCGCGTTTTGCGCCAGTCCACAAAAAAATGGCCTATTATCACTGCGAATGAAATGATATAACAGGAATCAACAACAAGAACGGGGTGTCCTAGCTCTGACTGAATCAAAGCTTTACTACCTCTTTCTGTCTGGGTGCAGTTTGTAGTCTCTCATGTTTATTGTACAGTGCAGAGAAGCCTAAAGGCAAAAAGAGATAAGTGATTTTCTTTGATGTGAGTTTAGAGAAATTACTGTAGCCATAAGGGTATTCAGCTTGTGTGTGTGTGTGTGT
>NW_023339740.1:8538476-8540499 GCF_004916995.1 Morone saxatilis | reverse complement strand
AGAGACAGAGAGAGAGAGAGAGCTTGTCTTTCCCACTTTTATAAATGCCATCAAATGTGCAGAGAATCCCCAAGCAGAGCTCTCACTGCTCCATACAAATCAAATAAATAAAGATTTTTTTTTCTTTTTGGAACATGCAAAGGGAGTGAACCTCGCTCAAACTCACTTTTCATCACACATGTGACATTTTAGCTGAGATAAGGCAGATGTCTCTCAGCGAGGTGAGTTCCTGAGTGAGTCCCTATTGGCTGTTTCACTGTGATATTTGTGGGCTAGAGCCAAAGAACTAGCAGATGATCCAAAGCATCATCTGTATGATTAAGATAACACTCTGTAATAGCTCCCTCTGTGTGTCTTATTGTTGCCCTATACGAGAGAGAGAAAGAGAGAGAGAGAGGTGGAGGGCAGCATTTGTGATTGTGTGAGCATGGATGCACACCATCCCCTCCTGATGTACTGATCCAAGGATCACCTGGTAGTGTTCACTGGGATGTAATCACATGTGACCCTATGCAAACTACAGTTAATTTTACATTTTCCCCATTCCCCCCTGCACACACACATGAACCTGAGGAGGGCAGGCTACCACCACCACTTCATGACACTGTTAATAAAGTGACCTTTTCCTTGCTGTGTCTTATTTTTTTCTTCCTCGCCTGCAACTGGGGAAAAAAGGAAACTTGTCCAACTTCTCTGTTGGCCAGTGGGCTTATAAAAATGCAAACAATTCAAATTATGACCCAGGTATTCTGATTTATTCTGCACCACCAACAGTGGAGGAGTGGTGGTTAGACTGTTCCTCTCTAATACCAGAGAGGAAAGGGATCTCCATGAAGCCTCAGTTGTCTCAGAATGATCTCACTTTTTCTGCCTCCATTTGGAGTCCACATGATGTAACTATACTGTTTGCCCTCATTTGGCCCAACGATTCTCTGACTCCAGCTCAGTTCTGCTCAAGCCTCAGGACTCCAGGTAGAGATTCTTCTGATGTAGTTTTTCAGACTACTTTGGGGAATTAGGACTGTTTTGTTGAGTATTTTTGATCTAACTACAAAGAGTTGTCCTACAAGGCACAAAAAGCTAATAGCTAATAGTCTCCTCTTCCTATTCATATAGCTGCTTTACAAGCGGAGAGATTTCCTAAGATTAAAGAAAAGGAATTTGATCCTGATGCAATGGACATTATCAATTTGACAATAGGCAAATATAACCATACTACTGCTACTTTATAAAAGGACAATAAAATAAAACAAATAGTCATACAATGTATTTTTAGAAAAGCGCTTATAAATAAAATTTATTATTATTATTATTATAATGTAGGCGGTTTATATATGGATACGGTGTGTGGTTTGCTGTGATAGTAGCCTCGAGCAGAGGTGACAAGCGGGCTATAGAGGTCTGGTATGATCACTTCTTTGAAACTCCACACCCTGAGATATTTTTCATTTTCAAACTAGTCTTCAGCCTCAACAGACGCTGACTCAACTGACATCACTTGAGGCAATTTATCAGATTTCGTGCAGCTCCCTCTGGAGACACAAAAGGCTTTATACAACTTTATTTCACTTGTGCAGTAGCACTCTCCTGCCAACAGATATTTGCAAACCTGTTACTGGACATGAATGTTGATATTAGACAATTCTGCGAAACCTCAGATTATGTTCCACTGCCAACATTTTAAAAATTATAGCTTTCTACAATATCTGTGCATGACAACTACGGTTATTGTTATAGAGAGACTGGTTAGGGCAACTATGGCATCTATATTTATGGTATGGTTAGGGTGAGGCAATTGATTATTGTAAGCAAAAGATTTTGGTTAACTGCATGTCTGATTTGGACATAAACTGTGAGATACAGAGTCATCCAATATGGACGTACCATAAAACTTCAACCACTTCAACTTCAGGTTTTTATTTTCTCCCAATCGCTGAACTCAACCTGCCTATATTTGGAGCAGGCATCTATATGGGATGAATTCCTTTTGCACAAACCTCTTGCTCAGCAAAAATGGGAAATA
>NW_023339740.1:8537842-8538410 GCF_004916995.1 Morone saxatilis | reverse complement strand
TGAATATTACTTGTATAAAAATTGGGGCCTTGAAGTTTTTCCTAGGGATACTGGACTGGGTTTTTCAGACCTCCATTAAAACAGCGACTTCCTTTTAACCTTATATACTGTCAGCTGAAGTTAGACTGACGTAGCCATCATTTGTGAAGAGTCACCACAAAAACAATGTCAACCACTGTAGTTTCTGTGCTTATGACAATCATGCTTCATTATCATAAGCCCTGCAGTAAAATCCTTCCCACAAGATGATACCAGTAGAAACACATGTCTGTCAATTTGGTTTGTTTACATGTCCCCAGGCACCAAAGGCTGTAGTATAGGCAGCAATTGACATTTATGTTGCTAAAGACAATAAACCCATGACTGTATGGCTGACTGGTCATGTGGACAAACAGAAGGTTGCTTAAAGGTTATGCTAACTTTAGTAAAGATAGTTGCAGCAGACTAGTAGGTTTTATCTTCTGTCAGTGCTGGGTCTGCACAAAGATAACGCAGATTCATAATGAGCCATGTCTGCAGGAGATTCTAAGGAATGGCTTTACAGCCTGGGCTCTCTCTCTCTCTCTCT
>NW_023339740.1:8537643-8537818 GCF_004916995.1 Morone saxatilis | reverse complement strand
GTGTGTGTGTGTATGTATGCATGCTCTTGGCCTGGTTGGCACACTGTCAGTGGCTGGCATATTCTGCTCCAAACAGCTGTAAGGTCCCCTCCTCTCCACCATGGACCAACTCATGCAGAAGCTGTCCTTTGAGATGTGCCCAAACTCTTCACTGCATGTATGAGTGTGTGTGTGT
>NW_023339740.1:8537048-8537616 GCF_004916995.1 Morone saxatilis | reverse complement strand
TGTGTGTGTGTGTCTTCGTGTGTGGTGAGAGATGGACGGAGAAAGAGAGAAAAACTGTACAGTTGATTGAGCACATGATGCAAATGATATACATGCATTTTTTATGCGCTGGTGCATCATCGTGGCTGTCGTATCGTCTCACACAGGGCAATTTTATAAGTAGTGTATCAACCCAGTGGCTTTCTGTACCACAACAGGCTGATGAGTCACAAAGAATGAGTCCATCATGAGCAACGGACCTCCTCTAATCCAAAACCCAGGCCTGACCCACTGTACTATGGTGTCATCCTCAGTACTTTACTGTACACCAGTTTAGTTTGCTTTAGGATGGGCAGAACAGTGTATTGAGCACAGTGTGTGTGATTAGTAGAGACTAGAGTATCTAGAAAATGTACAGCAAACTGCTTTAATGTGACTTTACATTAATCCCGGCCCCTTTAGTTACTGTTGCAATGCCAGTTGAGGTAACAAATTGATATTGACATTTAGTACTGAGTGCCAATAATTATATTTGATAAATCGATTAGTTGAGTGTTAGAAAATCTATTGCCAACAATTTTGATAATTG
>NW_023339740.1:8536220-8536977 GCF_004916995.1 Morone saxatilis | reverse complement strand
AGTTTTGTATCATTGTAAAATGAATATCTTTGTGTTTAGACCTGTTGCTTCAACAAAAAGAGCAACTTTATTTCTGATATTTTTTAGAAAAAACTCTACACTATTGTCTAGCTAGAAAAATTGTGTTTCCTGCTAGCTTTGTAAATGTAACTTTAAAATTAGGAAGGAAGGTCAAACCGTTAAACAAGAAAACTTTCACATGCTGTATTACTTACCAAACTGTACATATCCTTTGCAAATGCAAGTAAGTAAAGATGTGATACATATTATGAGGTTTGTCTTAAGAAAGCCAGCATTAAATCAAATTGTTACTCTGATTAATGCAGACATATATATATATATATATTACACACTGGGTGTGGAACTCAAATCTAAAAAACAAATCTAAAAAAAGAAATGAATAAATTTTTTTTTTCATTGAGAACACGAGTGAGATGAGCCAGAATTACTCTGTAGTTATGCAAACACAAAGAAGCCTCACATGAGGAAAATACAGCACAGATTAAACCGATATTGAATGCAACAGGATTGGCAAAATTAGAGGCAACGTTCGTTTAAAAAAAGCAATCTTAGTTCTTTCTCTCACTCTCTCTCTCTCCTTCTGGGTGTTTCTCTCTCTGTATTTTTGTCTGTCACATTTTGTGTTATTTCTTCATTGACCTATCACCTTGTTAATGTGTTATAGTGTACGTTTTGACAGATTGCTGCACAATGTTCATAATAAACATTTGTGCAGGAGCGCGCACACACACACACA
>NW_023339740.1:8532878-8536165 GCF_004916995.1 Morone saxatilis | reverse complement strand
ACACACACACACACACCAAAGAAAAACAAGTGAAAAGAGGGAGATGCAAAGAGATTGGCAACAGCTGCTGACAGATATCACAAGAGACTTGCCAGGTCAAAGGACTGTTTTTCAGTACAGAAATCACTAGATTCCTTTTGACAAGGGGACATGACGCTGAGGGAAACAAATGACACCTCATTGCGCTTCAAAAGATGACATTAAGCATTTAAACAAACATCTCAGTGTCATGACATCTATTTGGGTGAGGCAGGTGAGTTAGTGCACCAGTGACTCTTTAATAATAACAATCACGTATTGCTCTGTAGCTGGTGATATTGGTCAACCCTGATATCTGTTCAATCAATTAAATCATATCAATATAATCAACAAAAATCAGATCATCTCTAATGTCTCATTATAACCATAACTATATGAAACCCCACCCAAGACTAGAGGAACCTTGACTTTCCAGAGGCTGTCTCCAACAACATTATACCCATTCAGGCTCATGGCACATGTGTGCAAGTTGAAGACAATTTCCAAGTAGGGGACTTTACAGCTGCACATCAATATTTTTATATTGACAAGGGATAAAACTCTTACATGTAATGTGAAAAGTGTTGTTTATTGTGACACAATAAACTTTATTGTGACACAATAAACTTCACTATTTAGTTTTTGGTTCAGTCTCATCAACCCCTTTTCCTGCAGCAGGACACTGCTTCCATCTAAAAGCCAGACCAGATAGACACATTTAGTGACTTAGTGAACAAAGTGGAGCATTTGGCATCAAGTTTATCAGATGATGGCTCTCCATCGCCTCAGGACTGCCCTCTCCAGCTCTGTCCAATACTAGTGGTGTACTTGGGTGTGAAAACTGTGTTAGCCAGTCTGTTTTCAGGTTGTTCGATCAGACACCCTAATGGCAACCGTAGCGACCCAGGAAGAAAACTTCTCAGGATACAACGCCCTGTTTGGCAATCCCATACTTTGCCTATTTCCATCTCCCATGGCATGGATAAGGGGTTAGACTTTGGGAGACATACATCAATTAATTAAAATAGATTGAACCTTCTAGTACTAACTGATCATGAATTGTGCAAGAACAGTAACCTTTGATGCACCTACTTATCTTATAATAAGCTCAGGTTGTGGTAGCTGGTGAGCTTCTGGATATGATGTGGCCTTTCCTGACCCATAAGGTCAGAGCTGGACCTCTGTCCCCCTCTCAACTCTGAGATGACGATCCACCATCTGTGACTCAGGCAGGGAAAGGTTAGCTTGTCTCCTCCTGTAGGTGGACATGACACACACACAGTGCATGGAAGAGCACAGGTGTCGAGACAGTATGTACACAGAAAAGCAGATGAAGAAATGGAAATGTCACAAAGATACTCTGCGTTTACATGACTATACACCAAGATTATTCTAATTAACCGAGATTATACTGAAAGTTGAAACCCGTAGGGTTAAAAATATTTTGTAAGCTGGAAAAAAACAACTAGAAAAAAACATAATTGAAGGATTTTAGGTTATTTTATTGTCATTTACAATGCAAGGTTGTAGAATCAATTTCAGATAGAGCTCCCTTTGTTACTTAAAATAAAATAAAAATGATTAATATGTCATAAAAGTAAAAAAATATATATATTATATATTAATTTGTATGATGAAGTGTTGAGGAATAATTTAACAGCCTCACAGCCTGAGGGGAGAAGCTGTCTTTTCAGTCTGGTGGTCTCGATCTTTAGATTCTTTTGAGGACATTTCCTCCTTGCATATATACAGTGTACCCAGCACTATATACATATACAGACACACAAATGTGCACACACTTACAAGCGGGTTGAATTACATTTTCATTGGGTGCCCTCAGCTTAATAAGTGCAGTGACTGTCCCTGCAGGGCAAATGGGCCGGGTTCCAGCTAGGTCACCTGACTAAGTAGCCATGGAAACCCCATGGGGAGCACCAAGAAGGGACAGTGTTACAAAAATAAATGGAGATTTTCTGCCTGCTTGTGGTCGGTCAAGCTTACAGAGGGAGAGAGCAGGGAGAGAGCAGGGAGATAGCGGAAGATGAATCTGGGCAATGCAGAGCACAAAGCGCTCCCCCAGCAGGAAGGGATAAGCCGCTGCTAAACGAGCTACTGATTTTTTTCTGTGGTGCTGCTACTGAAGCGAAGATCAGACAGCTTTCACATGAAGACTTGTGGTTGTCACTTCCCTGTGTAGCTTCTGTCAGTGAGGTAGTTGGGATTTTATCATTAATGTAGCAGCCAAGATCAATGTCATTGGAGCATGACCACATCTGTTTGATGAGTTGGAAAAACCTTTTGTCTTATGTGTGAAAGTAAGGACACAAGAATTGACAAGGTGTCTTTTACTTTTACACATTTATTGTGTTCAACTTAAAAGAAAGATATAAGTTAAAAAGTCTAAAAATGAAACGTCTCATTTACAATATTAAGTGAATTTAAAACAAAGAAATAACAAAAACTGGAGTTAAAATTGTTCTGTACCAGTATGTCAGTTAGGGTGATATCCCTCCTCACTCTTATGTCAAAGTTCAGTTTAGATGTGCATCTGTCTGCTTGCCCTACTGTGTCGTTTTGTTTTGTACTTAACTAGCTGGCGTAAAATTGCTCATGTTTGCACACTGGCAGACCGCAGCAGTGACAGCAAGTGAGACTGTGTGTGTATGTGTGTGTGTGTGTGTGTGTGTGTCTGTGGCTAATCGGTGAGTCTGTCTGCCACCCTCCTCCTCTTTAAGTGGGTGTCATTTTCCTGCTTGTCCCCAAAGAGGAAGACAGTCTGTCTGTCTTGTCTGTCACTTCATCTATCCATCCGTTTCTCGTGTGTGTGTGTGTGTGTGTGTGTGTGCGTGGGAGTCAGAGTGGGTGTGATGGTTTGAGAGCCAGGCTTGGTTTTGTCCATGACCTTTTACGGAAGCCATGTGGCAAAAGTTCACCGTGCCAAACAGCCCCGACCACAGTCAACCTGACACTCCTCCTCATCGTCTGTAGCTCTGCCAGCTCTGGCCGTGTGAACACATGCATGTTTGCAGGCAAATGAGACAGAAAACAGACGTGCTGCCTCTCTCAAGCATGCACACAAAAATAATACATTTGCCACACAGTTTAAACTCAGTTTACTGGGCTTGAGTGCTGTGACATTTGATGTATTAGCTATTTAGCTTTTTAAATAGCAACAGATCTGACAGAAAATGCAAAAACAGATGAGTTTAATATCTTCAGTTTTGGAAGAAGATAAAAACATGCTAACACAAAGAACATGCAGTCTGGAC
>NW_023339740.1:8530088-8532778 GCF_004916995.1 Morone saxatilis | reverse complement strand
TATATAGAGAGAGAGAGAGAGAAAGAGAGAGAGAGAGACGGGGGAAGATGTTTTTCTGGGGGTGTTTGTGATAATTAGGAGGCAGTATTTATTATCTCGCTCTTCTGGTCCTTTTTCTTCTGCCATTTGTTTGTTCAGATAAGCACAGTCTGCATGTACAGTATTACGTATATTCGTTCTTTTAGCTGCATATGTGATGTTAACAGTGTGGGCAGACGCATGAGCACGTTTCTGCATGTTTGTTGGTGGTCTATCTTGCCTCAAAAACATTCAAAGCTGAAGAGAGTGAATAACTTAAAACCACTTCAGTAAAGGGCTCCCTGTAGAGGTTCCAGCTGTGCACCATGACCGCCAGGTAAGCGGCCTTCAGTCTCCACCTGAGGTCTGAAGCTGCAGGGAAAACAAGTGGAAATGTGAGGCCCCAGTTCATACAAAACACACAGTTCAACATGTTCAACAGTAGCCACCTAGCATTAATGTGTATCAGACTCATCTTAACTTAAAACAGATATGTTTGCTTTAAAGCACTCTAGTAATTAACCAAAAAATAACAAGTAGTCAACACACTTGAAGGTACTCATGGAGGGTGTGATCTAAACTCAATACCTTCATTCAGCCACAAGGTGGCAGAAACCACATGATATTGTACTCTCCGGCCTGATGAGATGAGTATTTAATGCTTTTTACATGTTTTTCACTTGTCAAAATATGTCACATGGCAGTGTTGTGATTACATTGACTCATTTGTCTGGATATTCCTGAGACGTTATCCCTTTAAATTAGGAAATACATAAAGACCATGCCAGCCAGAATGGAACAATGAAATTATTTATTTAGCACTTTTAGAGAGTAATAACATAACATACAGTTAACTGCAGGACAGGGGAGATTTAAAAAAAAGGATCAAGGGTAAAATACACCAAGCTCAAAGAAAATAATAAAAATCCTAATTTGCCAAAACAATCTCAGATGTGGGCACCCTGGTAGATCACCTTTTAGAATGAGTGCTCTCTCCAGCCCTCCTTCCTTGTTAGTCTTAAGTTTTACTATTAAATAAAGGTGAAAAGATAAAAATAATTTTAATTAATGCTGCAAACAGCAACGATCTGGCCCTCGCAGACAAAAGTTCATAAATAGCACAACTTTTAATCGTGATGGTGTTTAGATTACACTGACCAAATTTCAAGTCGATTCCCTTAGAGGAGTTTGTTGTGCAAAATACAGATAATGGCCGCTAAATCCAAAATGGCCGACTACCGGTCAGGTTTGGGCTATGGGTCTAAGACGCTTTTTTGTACATCTAGACATGATCTACGTGTATCCTGATTTTTTATGCACATTGGTGAAACGTGTCACGGGGGTGCACTTTAGGGGGCGCTGCGACACCCACAGCATCTCTATGAGATATAGTACGGTCAAATTTGAACATCAACAGCTTATGAATTGCAAAACTAATAGGCTCTATCACTCATTGCATCAAAAAAGTAATCTGAGTACACTGTTGATGGCTGCCTCACATAAACTGCATCCGTTTGGACCACTGGTTCTGCACGTCCTTTTTGCAAACTCAGAGTTAAAAAGCAAGTACATTTCCGGCCTAACATGTTACCTTGTAAGCATTACCCACAACACTGGTCTGTATATTGACATCTGCCAGTGTATCAATTGTATACAGCAGGCCTACAAGTGAGTGCCTACAAATACTGCATCTTCACATTTGTGGCACGTTTTTAGTTGACACTGTCCTGCTGAGCACATACTCATACACTGTGAATTGAGACAAGCATGCAGACACTTTATCTCCATGCACTTCAAGAAAATGCTGTCAGATTTTTGCCAGGATGAGTGTGGGTAGGGCGGTTGAATGATCGGATAATGCAGATAGTTATTAAATACTGCCCTCCAGAGGCTGGGGGCATTCAAACTAAAGAGCTGTCTCATCCCCAATTGCTGGCAAGCTGTACGTCCAGCTGCCTGTAATATTGGAGAGGGGAGGCTCATGCTAACCAGGCGTCAGGTCTGATTATGGTGATCATGGTTGTGAGAACTCTTCAGGCTACAGAAGCTTTATATGGAAAACTGAGCTAAGAGAGCGAGCATATTAAGGGCAGAGGGTGTGTGTGTGTGTGTGTGTTAGAAGGTTGGATGTGTGTCTCTGTGATTATGTGTTTGCTGCATGTTCATGTTTGTTGATTATAATGAGAAGCCTGTTTATCTGTCTGATGTGGATTTTGGTTCCAGCCATGTTTTGCTGTTCGAAACCGGTCTGCACTGTCAGCAGTAGTAGTAGTGTTCCCACCAGTCCACGGTCCTTCTCTCTGGCCTCACCATTTATTATTTCTGCCTTAAAAGGTGCAGATAGATTGGTGCCTGGTGAATTCACATTTGTGCCAAAAATGTGAACAGCCAGTGTTTAGTTTGTCTGTTCTGGGCTACTGTACAAACATGGTGGTTCAACATGGTGGGCTCTGTAGAAGAGGACCCGCTGTCTCTCTCTCTCTAGATAAAAACGGCTCATTCTAAGGTAACAAAAACACAATTCTTATTTTTAGATGATTATACACTAATGAAAACATACCTCTGAATATGATATTCCATTTCACTTCTATATTATGTCAATTTTATCAATACCTTTTTATTGATTTTATGACCCTCCATCAGCTTCTGAAGCTGATGGAGGGTCATAAAAT
>NW_023339740.1:8511061-8529988 GCF_004916995.1 Morone saxatilis | reverse complement strand
TTTATATTTGTTTGTTTGTGAAGCACTTTGTAACTGTGTGTTACAGTTAAAAAGTACCATATAAAAAAAGAGAATAGTTGACTTTATAAACATAAAGGCACTATGAGTGCGACTGTTTGTATATTGGGTTGATAATTAATCTACTTACCACTTCGTGTTTTGCAGTCATACATCTCAGCCATGTTTTTCTACAAGCTGAGATGAGTGATTAATCATTCACGTCATTTTCACAAGCACAGTGACATTGCATTGGTACATAGCAGGAGAGGAATACTAACAAAGAGATTAGACGAGTAAACAGCAAGGGTGTAGTCCTGTATCACCTTCAGAAATTGCATCAAATGACTAATCTATTTTAAAAATATGGGGCCATAGCCTTATTAATTTTGAAATTAAGCTTTAATTATTCTACTGTATGTGTTAGCTGCATGTTGAGCAAACAGATGCTTAATTAGTCTGCTGTCAGCGATGTGTTCTGTAAAACCGTTTGAGCTTCTTGTTATATTTTTTCAGAATATAACCCTTAATTGGATTAATGATTCAATGTATTAGTCTCTCTCACCATGTAATATAATTTATAATGTTTATTGTTGGTGGAAAGGACATTTAATCATTTACTTTTCATAAGTAAAGTATAGGTACTTTACTTGTTTCCATTTTTTGCAACTTTATACTTTATACCACCACATCTTTCATACCACTATATTTTAGAAGGAACAGCTATTACTAGTTACTGTGAATGTCATGATTTTACAGACAAAACATATGATGGACTGTTAAAGATTACACGGTACCCAACACTATTAAATGAGCTTCACCTCAACCTGATGATTGAAATGCTGCTTAGAGGGCTGAATTAAGCCTTTTTAGTATATATATATATATATAATATATATATTTAGTTATATTACATTCAGGGTTAGTCACCAAACACACTGGAAAGGATCCCTACAGAGATAGACCTTTTGTTTAACCAGAATCACCATCACTCGCCCAAAATGTGACCTCACATATCATTGCAACGCCATTAAAAATTGACAGGAGCAAAATAAAACTCACCAAAAGTCTTTGTTAGTCCTTTCACTGTTCCAACAACCACAAACTCTGCTTTTGTCAGGTTTGATTCCAACCTGTGTCCCTTTTCTGCGTGTCATCCCTCCTCTCTCTCCCCCTTTTCCTGTCAATCTTTACCTGTCCTTTCAAATAAAGGCATAAAAAGCCCAAAATACATATTTAAAAACAACAGAAAAACAGCCCAGAACCTCCACAGGGGACCTTTAATTAAATAACCCCCTGCCTTTCGCTCGTCAAGGCTCATCCCTCTTTCTTTCCCTTCCCATCTATTCATTTTTTCTTACCTCATAATAATCACAGAAGTGGTGCAGGACAGAATGGTAGAAGAATGACGAGACATGACCACACACACATAGACGCACACACACACATTGCCATGCTTTTCCTCTGGCAGCTTCTTTTTCAGTATCAGAAAGCTTCTGGGAACCCTGTAGCATAACAAAGCTGGATTAGATCTTTCCTTCTTCAATGTGTATGGTTATATTTGCTCCGGTAAGTTCAAGTATATTTTTTTATTGTGGATGTTTTAAACGAACACTGTTGATAGTTTTTTAATATTCAGATCATTCTGCCTGATCGCTGTGTCATCAATGTTATAATGGCATTATAAACCAAACTGTTACTTAATATAGGTTAAAGAATGGATTATGTCTTTTTTAACTGTAATCTCCTATACACTTATCTGCCACATTGTAATGCAGTTTTATCTGTCAGATGACATTTTATATATTTTATGTGGTTATGTACTTTTTTGACTTTTTTCCCCTCACTGCTGTGTTAGTATGTACATGCATACAAAGTGTGCAGAGTTTAGACTCTCCTTTGTCTCTGTGTTTATATTATAAGGGGAGTAATTTCTTGTATGTGAGGCCTATTTTAAATAAGGCAAATGCATAAGTAAGAATATGAACATCTGTTTTTTTGTTAAATAACTGTAGTGGTGAAGTCATCATCAGGTCCCAGTGAAGGGAGCACAAACAGGGATCTCTTCCTCCAGACTCTGAGACTCTGTCTGTCCTAATTCAGCTCTGTCCACACACTCACTGCAGCTATTGTAGTCCATGTGCTGATGTGGCTAAAATGCTATCAGTTGGTGTTCAATTGGCTTCACAGCAAAGGAATTGTTGAAATGAGCAAAATATTTAAATCGTTAGGCTGCTGATACTCACTATTCGCCAATCGGTCATTTTCAAAGTAGGCATCTGATTTTTGTTGTCATATTTCTTTTGTTGCAGCTGTTTGCCATTTTTGCATTTGCAACATGTGGGGGCTACTCTGGGCAGCTGCGGGTTAGTGTGGACTGCATGGAGAAGGCCAGCAGCAACCTCAGTATCGGCATTGACTTTGCTTATCCGTTCAGGTGAGTGGGATTCACTCACTGTCTCAAAGTTTGATGGCAGGAGTGTGAACCTGTGTTTACTCTGCTGCTAATACAAGGACCTATAGTCAATGCTCTCAGTGTTTTCTGTCAATTTTCAGCATCTATTCGTCTACTTGACAATGAGGACAGAGTAGACATAGGTTTTACAGCTTATTACAACGCACAGAAAACGCAAACAGCTCTGTCTAGAAACATGGTAGTTCAACACGGCAGTCTGCGTGAAAGGAAACCTGCGGTATCTGTATATATTAAAGGCTGATTCTAAGGTAAAGACAACACAATTCCTATTTTAAGGTCATTGTACACTAATGAAATCATAGTTGTACATATTATATTTAATTTCTGCCAATAGAGCCACCTAAATGTAATACACTGGACCTTCAAGACAACATAAATATATCTGAAAGCAATGTGGTTACTTTCAGATTGGTAACATACTGTAGCCTGATATCCACAGGTCTCTGTGACATAAGGTAGGAAGTTATTGGATTCAAAAATAACATGTGTAGGTGTGTGTGGGACTGTGGGACTAAAAACAGCAGTTGAAACTGAAACTATCTGTGTTAGCACTTGGAATAAATAAGAAAATGTAGGGGGGGGTTTCAGTTCTAGAAAATAAACAAGAAAATTTAAGAACTGCAATGGATATACTTCTTTTCAGTAGGAATTTGTATGATCAATTTACTGTTATCACCTGAAACTGCTTAACATTACTAGAGGATATCAGAATCACATCTTGTCAATGCTGTGACTGATGTAGGAGAAGAGCGTCAGAAAAATAAGATTGTACTCACTGACATTAGGTGTTACAAAGTAGCAAAACTAAAGACAGGAAAGACTCTGAGAATAAATCACTGTATCATCAGTTACTAGGACCTCCTTGGGTAAAAGTATGGGTCAAAACACTGCTATAAACATCATTTTGAGTTGACCCCTGTATCTCCCTCTGTGTGTATCAGGTTGCACCAGGTTTCCTTTGAAGCGCCCGCGTGTGAGGGCATTAGGAGGGAGCGCGTGTTCCTCATTGGAGATTATTCATCCTCTGCAGAATTCTTCGTCACCATTGCAGTCTTTGCCTTTCTGTATTCCCTCATGGCCACCATTGTCTACATCTTCTTTCAGAACAAGTACCGTGAAAATAACAGAGGGCCGCTCATTGTGAGTACAGTGGACTATCATTCAACCACTACTTACATAATAGTGAGAAAGTCACGTTATGGTTTCCTGAGATAAATGTTTCTATACCCTTTGTTTCTTTTCTCTTACATGCCATCAGGACTTTGTAGTGACAGTGGTGTTCTCCTTCATGTGGCTGGTGAGTTCCTCTGCTTGGGCCAAGGCTCTGTCTGATGTGAAAGTGGCCACTGATCCAGATGAAGTGCAGCTCCTCATCTCTGCCTGCAAAGTCCAGATCAACAAGTGTGGCTCTGTGCATGGACCACGCTGGTCCGGACTCAACACTTCAGTGGTAGGTTCACAGGATGTGTGATAAATGAATAAAAATATTACCAAAAAAAATTTACTAGTTCACTGCTGAAATTTTACAGTTAAAACATTGAAGTTGAAATACTGAAACAGTCAAAGTGTCAGTCGAAATATAAACACAGAAAATAAGTTGAAATGAACATTTAATGTAAGCACTGAAGGAAGTGTCAGTATTTAATTGTAAGTTAGCAGGAAGTTTAAGTTGACGCAGAAGTCCTTAAAGAAACTAGTGTCAGTTGAAGTGTAACCAGTTGGAGTAAATTGTGTAAGAACACTGGAAATTGTGAGAGCATGAAAGGGTTTGGAGTGTCTGATTAGTAAAAGGAGTGAAAATGTCAGTTGAAGAGAAAGAGATGAATGCAGTTAAAATGGCATTTGATGTTTAAGCAGTGAAAGCAGTTGAATTGTCAGGTGAATTTAAAGTTGAGGGAGCATAAAGGAGTTGAAAAGGTCCAAAGATGATTTTGAAGTATATGCAGAAGAAATTACCTTGCTTCGTAGTACAGCCCTCAGGATGAACTGACACAGAAACAAGGGAAAACAAAGACTAAATACACAGGTGAGGGGCAGGATAACAAGAGACTAAAAATAAAACAGGAAATAACAGAGGTAAAGCCAAAACCATGACAACTTTGTCTTGTTCTCTTTTCTTTCACTCAGGTTTTTGGATTTCTCAACTTTGTTCTATGGGCTGGGAACATCTGGTTTGTCTTTAAGGAGACCGGTTGGCACAAGGGCGCTTCAAGGTTAGCAGGCGGGTCATCTGAGAAACAGGCCGGCACCTTTAACCAGCAGCCCTACAACCAGGGAAGCTTTGACCAGTCAGGAAGCTACAACACCCAGGGAAACCTTGGCCAGCCGTCTGAGTACAGCCAGGTGGGAGGGCCCACTTCCTACTCCAATCAAATGTAGTCATGCCTTTTCAGTTTTGTGAGGCACTTCTGCATTTTTAACCAGGGCAATCAGTAGGTGATATGAGGGTGAGGTTAAATATTCACTTTCACTTTCTGCTCAGTTTGTTATCAATTGTCAATCTGTGTGAAAAATCAAAAAAAGATTATTATTGGAAAAAAGGCATCAAAGGTGTCAAAATACACCCATTGTAGATACATGTATTGGTGGGTATTGTACAAAATTATTAAATATAGTCTTTTACTCCTTCTCTGTCAGAGGTGTTGTTTGTTGAATGTTGTATTTCTTGTAGTTTGAAAGTGACAGTTTCTCTCTCTCTTGCTTGGTAATTGACATTCACTGTTACGACTGGTTGTCCTTTTCAAACTGGTTGCACTGTTGTGGAAGGAAAAGTCTTTGTATAATTTTCAAGTTTCTAAAATGGTGACAAATATGTGCATGATGTTACGTTATGTGTAGTAATATGATTTCTGTTAAACTAGTAAAAACAAACATTTTATCTTTGAAAGTTTACAAAATTCACACTGCCCTGAGTCAATACTGAAAGTTTATTTAGATCAGCATTATTACATGTGCATTAATTTTTAATCTAACAGGAACTATATTTTCATAATGGGTATTTCTAGGATACAGATTCAGAATATAATGTAGTGTATAATGCATATTTGTTAAGTACAAATACATTCCATTCTGACATTGATCGCGTCAAAAAGTCTAAAAACTTAAATCAATATGTATACAGCAAAATACACTACACAGGGTTTGTGCAAGAAAAACGTACAGTATGCATTGCAGCATGTTGTTTCTGTATCCATGGTTTCTATTAATTAGTTAATTCTGCGCAGGCGATATCACACTTTTATTTGAATCATATGCAGAGGGAGATCTCCTTCAATGTTTACAAGTGGCTGCTCTTGCTACAAATTACTGTGACTGTTTTCAACACCATTATCACCACTGGGGAATTGTAAACAGAAGTTATACCTCTCTAAAGCATGTCCCGAGTATCCATGTACACTGCTAAAGCCCAGCAAAAAAGCACATCAGTACCACGGTGATAATAAATGAATGAGTGAATATTGGGCTCATCTGTACATAACTAATATTGAGCTTTTGCTGACTTTATAACAATTCAGGTTTGTACAAGTTTAAAACATCTGTGCAGTTTGTATGGTAATATTCAAAGGATAATTCTTGGTTGCTGTTTGTTTACATCAATATGACTTGTGCAACCTTGTTTTTTTGACCTCCTCAGCATGTGGCTTGCATCAGTGTAATAAAGCAGTTTGAACACCCATGTATGTATAATAGTCTAACATCCATGATACATGTGTATGGGTCCGTGTAATGGCACTTGCAATTAGTTCATGAGTGTGGATATTTTGCAGGCATTCATCCTAATAAAGATGCACACATTGGCCCTTAAATGTTCTCCATGTGTCTGCTCAGATCTCTTTATCTGATCTGTGTGAAAATGTACATGAAACTGAAAAAAAGAGTTGTTGCATTATACCTGATGTTTTGTAATCCCTTTGGGGAGAAGTGGTTGGCCCGTGACCTTTGACCTGCTTTCTTGGTTTTAACAGAAACAGAGATAGTCTGTGAGGAATGTTTGCTGGCCAGTGACAGTCTGTCAGGTACAATGAGAAGTGTTTGTTTGCTCTTATTATCCAGACAAGACAAGCCTATATGTACACAGATCATCGTTATCCAACTAATGCATGTAGTTAAGAGGTTTTGTTGTGGCATGTCCTTTCTTTAAAGCCTTTGAATGAGAAGTATTGTCACAGTTTTTTCAGATTGATTTATTAGTTTAACAAAGGTCAGATGTGCTGTCTCGAGATTCCTGAGGAATACGCTCACTAAAAAATAACATTACGCACTGGTGAATGACTTACCAGTCGTGGGAAATAGCAACATGAGTGTGACAATAATCTTGCAGTTACTCCTGAGACTGAATTGTTTGGGAACTAAGCCACTTGCAAATCGATCGAATAATGATGATTAACATTATGTGAAACATGTAAAATACATAAAAACATGGATAAACTGAACTAAACTGTTCACTGACAAACTGTATACAGAGACATACCAATACACCCAAAGATCTACAGTACATAGTGTTTCCTATGTGTAGAATCAGTTTGTAATTTATAACCAGTTCAAAGATCTAAACAAATGAAAGCTGTCATTATTTTTATCAGTGGTGGCAGTAATAGTAAGAGTGGTATACTGTACAAGATAACAGAAACCAGTAACCAGAGTGAAATAATGAGGCCATCTTGTGGCAGCAGTGCATCTATACCGTGGGACCGGGATTTCTTTCAGTCTGTAGTGGCTGTTCCCTTTAGAGCAAGAAAGCTAAAAGAAGGATGTAGCAGCAGTGATCACTCCCTGGATAGAAGGAACATTACTCAATAAATCCATGTACATGGAGCAGTTAACACAAACAACACTGATGAGGTTCTTACCAAAACAAAATAACAACATATTTGAGTTTAGTTCCTAGCTAAACTCCTTTGACTCTAGTTGAATTCATTCATTTGGATTAAGCTACCTTATTTAAAAGTATTTAACTATAAATTAATTTATTATGTTGATTTCAATATATACACAGCAGAACATTTAATCAGTATAAACTTCGAGGGCCAGATGAAAGAGAGACAAAAGGTAAGGATAGCAGGTCAACTGAATAAGAACAGCCTTTAAGGACGTTTACCATTTATTTTACAGAATACTTCATTCACATGTTGAGAAGACTTTGAGGATTGTGGAAATATCTCCAGAACAGCTCTAAACGTGGACCTTTTTCAGAAAAACAGCTTTGTTGTTTAAAAATAATAATCCTACTGTCAAGCTTGGGGAGTAACAGATTACATATGTAACAGAGTTATGTAATCAGGATACAAAAAAGGTAACTGTAATCCATTACATTGATGGGATAATTCAAAAGTAATGGAAAGTAATCAAGTTACATGACTTTAATATTGTGATACTTGGAGTATGTTACTGACATAGGTTATGTCAAACAAAGTAAAGACTTTAATTTGAGAGTTTATACAGCCACCAAAAGCCTGACAGTGCAAGGTGGTGTATTAATAGTAGCTAACAGCTCTCTCTTTATACACCCATGCTTTCTCCACTTGTACCACCTGAAGGGAACCCAGAGAGGTGGACACCCTCCGACCAGCGGGAGGCGACATCAGTCTGTCTGTCCACTCCCACTGAACACTCCCACTGACAGTAAACTGTGTGTCTGTCAGAGCAGCATCCGAGCACACACCATGGCCTCTCTCCGGTGTCTTAACACTTTTACCAGAGTACCAGGGAGAAATAAGCAGAACCAAGCAGGAGATAGATCACTTGCGAACCCTGGTGCTCTGGTCTGAAGTCAGATTACAGAAATCAGGTGTGTGTATTTCACTCACTAATAAAGACCAGACTTTTGCAGCCTTTTATAAGATGCATTGTAGCTCCCATGATGAGGCTGCAGCTTCCTTCAGTCTGTCAGTAAAATGATCCTATTTCTCATGAGCAGTGTTGGACAGTAACTCATTATTAGTAATAATAATATGACTTTCCCCAGTAACTAGTAGTGTAACTACTTGTTATATGAAATCCAACAACCCAGTCACATCTTTGGATTCATTCACATTCAGCAGCTGGAAATATTCCATAACCTTATTTTTAACAAACAAAACTGGATTTTAATTGTCGTAAGTCTGAATTTTGGGGAGATATTTAGTGGGGAGTAGCAGAAAAGTAATAACTAGTAATGTAAGTAATTACTGTTGGCAGGGAGAGTAATAACTAAAGTAATAACATTACTTTTGAAAAGAGAAATGAGTAATACATTTAAAAAAATGAGTAAACTGCTCTGCTTTGCTGTTTTATAAATAAATGTAGCAGGTTCAGATCTGACCTTTAAAATTAAAAAGCACATGTCCACATGACACATTTTAGATTTAAAAGTGAGTTTAAAGTTTTTTTTAATCTCTAATCTCACCCCTTTATGCACTCTCATGTCCTTCAGCAGTCAATCAGACCAGTCCTCATTGCTGTAATAAGAGGCCTATTTCTAAATGCTGCCATGGGGAGGAGTGGGCTCCACATGTGAGCCGGGATCACCCCAGCAGCATCATAACGCCATGTCTTCCCAGGTTGTGGAAGGAGAAAGTCAAAAGGAACCGCACTCACACCTCTACTTTTTTTTGATATTTTGATTCTGTTTGACAGATCCAACATGTCCATTTGACAATGCAACAACCAAACTGCATCAGAGTGGATCATTTCATAATACAGTTGATATTTACATTCATGTTACATGGTCAGTTGATGATGTATCTGGATGGATGTTCTTTGCTTTAGTTCGAACATGCAGATAACAGTAACTAAATGTTAAAGCAGGTATAGATGTAGGCTTGTTGCAAATTTAGTACATTGTCACCCCTTTGTCCTTGTAGATCCGCTTGAAATCACTCTTGAGCACGGTGGGCCTGAGCAGAAGCACACTGAACAAGACTGGAGCCCCTGTCAGGACCACAAGGACCCTGATCACCCTCAGATCAAAGTGAAAGAGTTTACATCATCTAGTCCTCTGGACGAGACCAACCATGAATACAAACTCCCTACTCAGTCAGAGAGGTTTGTGTGTGTTTATGATGAGCCTAATTCTACCGGTCTCCACCACGACCAGACTGTGACCAGCCAAACATTTTACACAGCAGAGGAAAAGAGACAAGACGCTGAAGGAGGAGGCTGCAGAGCTTTTCTGCCCTTCTACTCTGTAAATCAAAGTAAATACAGAGAGAATGCAGAAGGTGTGGTGAATGGAGAATGTGTGAATGCGCTCACACCAACAGGAACCAGGCCAAAAAAGTTGTGCAGTGAAGGTGGAGACTGTATTGGAGTGGAAGAATACCTGAGTGATATCACCAGGGAGAGAAGAAACACTTGTCCCATGCGTGGAAAACGTTTTAAAGAGTCGAGCCATTTGAAAGATTACATGAGAATCCACACAGGAGAGAAACCGTAAGGAATGTGGCATGAACTTCAAACAGAGTGAAGCCTTGACTTTGCACATGAGAATGTACACTGCATCACTCTGACTTTCCACATGAGAAAGTCATGAGAATGTGCAAAGTCTGTGGTCGCCGCTTCAAAAGAAAAGGCGATATGAAGGCTCACAGGGTGATGCATGCAGGGGAAAGATCTCACCTGTGCATGTTGTGTGGGAAAAGCTTCAAAAGGAAGAGCAACTTAAACACACATCAAAAGATTCACAAAGAGGATGAAATGGATTATACTCAACCCTTCTGATTGTTTAAATACTGTGTGTATCCACCTTCTGAAGAACATGGATTGTCAGAGACTGTATTAGTACGTTATAATACATACAATACAGTATAATACAGATCATAATACATTTTTAAACAAACTGAAATTATAATATAACAATTTGTGTTTGATGGGGAGATGTGCAGAGTTTAACATTTAAATACTTTGTATGAGACAATGTAAACATTAGTTTTGCAATTTCATTTTCTGACTTGAACTAGACATGAAAGTTATGGAAGCTTGGCTCTACTTATTAAATTGTGGTTTGGGTGTAGTGACTTTCCATTTTGTATTTATTCCAAGTGAAGATGAGGGCTGGAACCATGTTACTGCCAACAGCAGACTGCTGTAGAGTATTTTCGACTCCTTTTTTTTGTCCTCAGGGGTGTGGTCACCACGCAAGGCTTCACAGAGGACAGTTACCAACTATTGCCTGCCCGGGGACTACAGATGAAAATTTGCATTTCTGTCTAAATTAATGCACAGTAGTAGCTGTTACTGAATTGTATATCTGTTGTGTAACTTAGTCTCATCCAACCTGTTTCCAGCAGCAGCAGATAAACACTCTGTACATTACCGGCCCAGCACCAAACAGCGGACAGACAAACCCGCTGGTGAACATAGTAGAGCATTTAGCAGCAAATATGTTTATATACATTAACCATATCAGCTTCTTTTGCCATCCTGAGTGGCCAAAGAAACAGTTCATGTTTGAATTAACGTGTGTGGCAACAAAACCTTATTGTTGTCAGTTGTTTTTTTTAAATACTGTTAAAATTATTCTCCTCGAATATACAGGGTGCTCATACAAGTGTGTCATGTATACATTGTTTAAGGTCACACATGTCACATCATCTAAACCTGCTACATTCATTTATAAACCAAGGAATTGGGATGCATTTGTAGTACTACATTTCCTACATTTGTAATCAAACAGAGCTTGCATTATGAAATTAAATGTGTTCAGGTGTATCATCTCTTTCAGCCTGGCTTTATTTGGCACTTATTTTTTATAGGATCACAATATCTATATGGGAGACTTATAGAGAATATAAAAAACTTTGTTGTACTTTGTTCTACCTCTGGTAGGGATATCTGGAAAACCAAAGCACTTTAGGGGTCCTTCCCCATTTAGTACCAGCTGTTGAAGACTCAGCATGGACAAAACCTGTCCGTTAGTCCCACAAAGGGGAAAGAAACTCCATCGAACTCCATCACTTAGCCGTGCTAAGCTGTTGCAGGCTCAACAGGGGGCCCTAATTGTGAATAGTGAATAGCACTTTTATCACTTTCTCTGCAGGAGACAAGAAGTCCTCATCATGAACACTCTGAACCAGCAGTATGAGGAGAAGGTGCGTCCCTGCATTGACCTCATTGACTCTCTTCGCTCTCTGGGTGTAGAGAAGGACTTGGCGCTGCCTGCTATCGCCGTGATTGGAGACCAAAGCTCGGGGAAGAGCTCCGTGTTGGAGGCGCTGTCAGCAAACAAAACAATTATTTGTGTGCCAAATTTACCACTGAAAAGTTTTCAGTGGCAGTTGTAGGCAACTGTGTTCATTTAAATCAGAAATAAATTGGCCTTTTGTGACCTGGTGTCATTTTCAATGATTTCTATACATTGTACAAAAATTCTTTAGGCAATTTAAACAATCACTACAGTCTTTACCTGATACATCAATAAGAAGTGACTCAAAAGAGATTGAGACCTTGAACATCTCTTGAGCTTTAAATTTAACATTGGTAAATATATATTAAATAGTTAGAACTTAATGAACATTGTATTTGTAACAGTGTTGGGTTATATGAGTCTGCTGTAAACGAATAGTAGCTTTTTGGAAAACTCCTGAACTAATGAACTTCTGCAATCTTATATTGACCCACAATCATCCGTGTGTGTGCGAATTGCTATATGAGATTAAGAGTTCAGTACCATATTCAAAGGGGCTCGAGAATAGAGGCCAGTCACTGTGAATCACTTTTTATGGGTGGCTATGTCAAATGAAGCTGCATGTTGATGTTGTACCTGGTCAAAGTGCAGCTACATTTTACTAGTATATGATTTTAGGCATCATACAAACTGACCTCTGTAAAATCTTGATCTTCAAAGTAACAAAACCCCCAGCTGTTAACAACAATATGTCTCTGTGAACTGTATGGAGTGCTCATTTTAATTGTTAATTGTCTATAAACAATATTGCATTAAATACTATTAAAGAAAAATATAGTCCTACCCTAAAACGGTATGTAAGTAAGGACTGTGCAGTTACCATCCAGCACTAATGCCAGGTCAAAATAATCTCACCCTCCTCTCTGATTCTTCTATGCATACACTTCATATGCATCATACCAGTTTGCAAGCAGCAACTTTCACAAGTGTGATGTGGAAACCTGAAGCATCCTGTGCACACACAGTGCGACAATGAAATGAATTGCAGGAAATAAGAATAGAAACTGAAAAGTCTGAAAGTGGCAATAGACAGAAAATATAGACCTACAGATTGATGCTGAATGCAGTTGATGATGTAAATAGAAATCATAATATTCTTTTAATGAATCACTTTTACATTTTGTTTTACAGTTTTTATTTAAAAGCTAAAAAGCATAGTGAGCTGAGGAATGGCCAGGCAGTTTTTAATATGTAAATCATATTGTAGAATATTTTTACCCAAACAATAATAACATTTCCCCACATCAACTAAAACGAATGTCGAATTACATTACATAATTGTAGATCATCCGATCCGTTTGTCCCTTGAACAGGAAAAGAAATGAAAGACAAGAAAACGAAACTTAACTCCATCACTTAAAAGCCGGAGTTTCGATCCAGCTCACTCAAATTTTCGGACACTCCTTCCAGTGAATAGCTCGGTTCTCCGGCGGTTTTATTCCTTTTTAAAACACATCAGCCATCATCATGAACACTGCTGAAACCAGCGAGGCGTATGGAGGAGAAAGGGTGACGATCGCCTCATTTGGACGCTCATTGCACTGCTCCTTCCGCCTCTCTGGGGTGAGAAGGAAGGGACTTGGTGCGCTGGCCTGGCGTGTCATTCGCGGCGTGGATTGGGAGACCAAAGCTCGGGGGAAGAAGCTCCGTAGTTTGGAGGCGCGCGTGTCGGAGGGGGTGGCTGCTGCCCAGGAGGGACGTGGTAAGTTACAGTCAGTGACAGAACTATCGTATCTATCGTAGGTCTATCTGATCTATCTAATCCTATTCTATCGGTATCGCGGTTAGCTCGGTATGCTATCGATCTATCGTATCCTTATTCTCTTTTTTCAAAAACACAAAGGGCAAACTTCTGTGCAAAGAAAAGCATTAGAATGGACATAACAATAACTGTAGATTTGTGGGGTGGATAGAATAAACGATTAGAGGTTAAATACAGAGGTTTGGAGATAGAGGCCAGAAATGAGCAGTTACAAACTTCTATGCATCTAGCTGGTTGTGCTGGTCTTCCTTTCATCATTTCTTTGCTAGAATGCTCAAGTGGCGTTCTGCGTCGGATTGTTTACTTGTTACGCCCTGTCTGACGGGGGAATGAAGCGCGCACGATGAGGAGTGTGATGGAAGAGAACGTTTTTATATTTTTATTCTCTTTTCCCGATTGCGCATACGACAAGTTGCTAACAGAAGTTAACAATGATGGGTGTACAAAACACGGATTATCTAAGAAGAACCCAAGACAAGCAAACTTTCAGGTGAACCAAGGCCAAAGACAACAAATCAAAAACTCTTCTTAAGCACATATCTCTTGTACATCTCTATTTGAATAATCAAACAAAATACAGGTTACTTTAAACCTAACTCCCGGTAACCTCAATGGAAAAAACAGGAGAGAAAAGTTTTTTTAGTACAAAGAAATGCAGTTCACCGCCTACAATAATCACTAAAACCACAATCATAGAAGAAATACAATCTAATACTAACTCAACACTCGCCAACTAACACGCTATCTCCAAACAAACACACTCTCTACGACCGAGGACAGAAGGATGCTGCTGCTAAGGATTCTGTCGACAGGCGTTTTGAACCCCGGCGGATGTTGCGGCTCCCCGGGAGAACCAACCAGCATGCGACACTACACAAGCCGAGCCCACATCCTGGACCAGTCAGATCGGACCTACGGGTTGACGTCAAAGAACTGGCAGGCGGCACACTCCTACAGAGAAACAGGGACGAAAAACACCAACACACACAACAGACGAAAACAATACCAGAACATACTAATAATACGGCCAGGGCCGTAACAATACTCTATTTTCAATCATGGAAATCATGGAAATGTCCAAACCTGCCTGGCTGGTTTTACAGCAGGTTCTCAGGTGTAGGTGAGGGCACCAGGCCAACTTGTAGGCAACAACATTATTCCCTGGCAGCAGTTCATTGTAGTGCTGTATTGCAGGGTCACTCCCAGTGAATAAATATAATAATCAAATAATTAAAATATCTCTGCAAATCTAAAAAGTCTGAGAGATGTAGAAATGAGGTAACAATAATATTGTACGGTAACTATTTCTCCATTATTACCAACAGGTATCTATGTGGTTGTTATCTACTTAGAGTTTAAGATTCTGACCATAAACTGCAACATCCCTGTTCAAGGTTCAGCTGGGGAACTTTGTTGCATCTCTCTCTCCTTTGGGTTCTGTCATCTTTCCACTGACACTATCTAATAAGGGCATAAAATGGCCCTGAAAAAGAGGAAAGTTTAATATTTTTTTATATATTTAAAAATAGAGAAAGGGAGTGTTCAGTTAAGGGTAAAGACAAAGCATTTTTTACCGTTGACATAAATAACATCAACAAAAGTGGCCTGTTCATTCAATAATTTCATTCAATCACAGAGCAAAAGACTACATTTATTCTAAGGCCCATTCATTAACTGATTTTATTGACTATATAATTTGCTATTGACCACATAGGTAGACCTATGTGGTCACATACAGTATAAAATTAAAGAGACTGACCTAAGAAATTGAATGATTAAATGAAAAATCATATGCGAGGAAAGTCATGTATTCCTAAATGTTATAATAAATGTACCAGCTGTGAGACAATGTGTGGGAGTTTTTTTCACATTTATTCAAGTTGTTCCTTCTGACACACCTCTAAGACGTTTAGGTATTTTATTAATTATCCAACTTTTCTCCCAAACACACTGGATTTCACTTTGAATTTTTTCAGGCATTGTGACAAGATGTCCTCTCGAACTAAAGATGAAGAGAAAGAAAGAAGGAGAGGAGTGGTACGGAAAGATAAGCTACATTGGCCTTGAGGAAGAGATAAAGGACCCTGCAGATGTGGAAAAAAAGATTCGAGAAGGTACACTAATGACATTATTAAATGTCATTATCAAATGCAAAGTATTTAAGTAGGTTGAAGGTAGTTTAATTTGCTTTTCAGTGATCAGCACTTCCATTTGCAATCATCATACATGATGTCCTCTCTCTCTAGCTCAGAATAAAATAGCTGGGCCCGGGTCAGGGATCAGTGATGACCTCATCAGTCTGGAGATCGCCTCTCCTGATGTTCCAGACCTGACGCTCATTGACCTGCCCGGCATCGCCAGGGTGGCTGTACAGGGACAGCCAGAGAACATTGGAGAGCAGGTAGAACTCCGTACTTTTCAAATATCTCGACAATATTGAACAGATTGTCATGAAATCCGGTGCAAACAGTCATGTCCTCAATGGATGAATCCTGAGTTTCCTAGCACCATAAACAGGTCACTTCATGGCAGGATATTTTAGAAAGTGATCACTGACTTCCCATGAAATTTTCTGTGTATATTAATGCAACTCAAATAACAAAGCACAGCCTGTGCTTATTACAGCCTCAGGGGGCCGTTAGTGTGGAAATACATCTTTACTCTTGGTATTATACGTTCATTATTTGATTAGAACAGCACCAAACACAATGGGGATTTGATTCTTGTGCAGTTTGTAACTTTATATACTTGATATGAATTGATTAAATACTTTCAGATTAAGAGACTGATCCAGAAGTACATCACAAAACAAGAAACCATCAGCTTGGTGGTTGTTCCTTGCAACGTGGACATAGCAACCACAGAGGCTTTGAAGATGGCAAAGGAAGTGGATCCTGATGGAGAGAGGAGTTTGGGTAAATAGCGAATCAGTAAATTAGTACGAAAATAATAACAATAACTTAATATACGGTTGGAAAAAAACTTAAAAGTAGACTTATACACAAATAAGTGAGTAATAAGTAAGAATTTATGTTTTAAATGCAAGGGAGTGAGTGTGTGTGTGTGTGTGTGTGTGTACACACCAGTACTAGTTCCCCGCCTCTCTCTGTTTCTCTTTCTCTATATGTGTTTCTGTTGACTTAGCAGTAAGTTTTATAAAGTCTTATAACTTTACACACACAATTCCATTTTAACAACAGCAGGTGAGGTGTGTGGGCGGGGCTTGTTGTTAATGACATAGCCACAAAGACTAAAAGCATTGTGGTACCGAATGACATCAGCACCACCTGATGTGTTCAATGCTGTTTGCTGTTGCTTTACCTGGTAAATGTTCTTATATTATTTAATGTTTACATTGTAGGAGGAAGTGGATCTCTGTCTCAACCTTATCTGTCGAGCAATGACCACATATACTAATATCCACACAATCTCTCTCTCTCTCTCTCTCTCTCTCTCTCTATCTATCTATCTATCTCTCAGGTATCTTGACCAAGCCTGATCTGGTGGACAAAGGGACAGAGGAGACCGTGGTTAACACTGTCCACAATGAGGTCATCCACCTGAGGAAGGGCTACATGATCGTCAAGTGCAGGGGTCAGAAGGAGATCAAAGAGAAGGTTTCTCTTACTAAAGCAATAGAAAGAGAGAAAGCCTTCTTCAAAGATCATGTGCATTTCCAGTAAGTTCAATATTTTTAGGTCATTATGCAAACAGTAATTTGCAGTTTGACAGGTTGTGTATTCAGTAACTTTGTACTTTTGCTGTAGAATTCTCTACGCTGAAGGCCTTGCCACTGTTCCTAAACTGGCAGAAAAACTCACTCTTGAACTGGTGCATCATATCCAGGTGAAGTATTAACCTTAACAGTTCAGTTCAGACTACTTTGCCCACTTCATGTGTTAAAAGTGTGATCCCTGTGTGATTTGTAGAAATCTCTGCCTCGACTGGAAGAGCAGATAGAGAAGAAACTAATAGAGACTCAGGTAGAGCTGAACAAATATGGCAATGGACCCCCACCTGACACATCAGAGAGACTTGGTTTCCTCATTGATGTGAGTTTACTAGCTGACACTTTTTACACTGCACCTTATGACCAAAAGGGGATTTCAGCTTCTGAACAAACTTATTTGCCCTTTTCTTATATCTGATCCTGTTATATTTTAGAGAGTGACAGCATTTACACAGGATGCTATCAGCCTCACCACAGGAGAGGAACTCAAATCTGGAGTCAGGGTCAATATCTTTTCCATACTCAGGAAAGAGTTTGCAGCATGGAAAGAAATGATAGAGCGGTCTGGAGTAACATGTAAGTGCATTAACAACTGTCACTACATCACTTTTGATGTCTTTGTTGGCCATGGCTTCCATACTATAAAACTGTGACCTAATATTTAAAGAAAACTATTGAGTAAGACAGATTTTTCTTCTCGCTATGAAAAATGCGTTCTATTTTACATTTTCAAATATGAATAACAAATAAATGATAACTTGTACAACCACCTATTTTTACTTTAGCTCCAGGCTGCTGTAATGGCCACTACTAACCAAGTCTTCTTGTGTTTCACAAATGTATCCCTATTGCAGTCAACTGGAATATTGAGAAAGAGGTGGCTCAGTATGAGCGAAAGTATCGTGGAAGAGAACTGCCAGGCTTCATCAACTACAAGACCTTTGAGGCCATGGTCCAGGAGCAGATCAAACAGCTGGAAGAGCCAGCTGTGCTGAAACTCAAGGAAGTGGCAGGCATGTCTTATTATGATGCAATAATTGCAGGTTTACATACATATTCAGATTGCATCCAAATATCTAATACACTGAAGATATTATTTGATCTTGTATTTTTGACTTTTTCTTTTTTTTTAGAAATTGTGAAGAAAGAGCTTTTCAAGGTGGCACAAAACAGCTTTGTTGGATTTCCTAACCTCATGCGAGCAGCCAAGGTGTCATTTTCATTGCCCATAGCTACAGTACATGTTTGACTAAACACTGTTATAAATTTACTGACACATGTTTATGTCCTTCAGATGATGATTGAAGCCATCAGAAAGGAGAAGGAGATTGTAGCAGAGTCCATGCTGAGGACTCAGTTTAAGATGGAGTCGATTGTTTACACTCAGGACAGCACATACAGCAAGAAGTTGGGGAAGCGGAAGAGGGAAGATCTACAGGATGGCGTGACTGGCGTCAGTGTTACACCAGTGAAGAAGGGCACCTTCGGTAACACCAGTAGCACTGTGGCCAACAATGACACTAGGGCCACCCTGCAAGAGATGTTAAAACACCTTAAATCCTACTACCAAGTAAGTGTCATTTTTATGTTGTAGTTGTACATTTTAGAATACACCACATTTTAGACACAGAATAAGAGTGGGAAAAGATTTTTAGTTTATTTTCAAGAACATTCTCCTCATTTGTTACTGTAATGATGATAGCTGTCAAAAACAGCCAACATGTTAAACCCTCCAAAGGCAACACTTTAAAATAATCATTCTCTAAATAGTGAAATCTTTTATAGATAGATAGATAGAT
>NW_023339740.1:8506554-8510888 GCF_004916995.1 Morone saxatilis | reverse complement strand
AGTCTTATTGCAGTGGGGAGGAATAGTGAAATCATAGTAATAATTAGTTCAGTCAGACAACTCATGTTTGAAATGTTTATTACAGCAGTAAGTATCTAGACTTGACTTCATTAGCAAATACCTTAAACTACTACTTTCCCCTCTCCAAACCACAGATTGCTGGCCAGCGTCTGGCTGACCAGATCCCCCTGGTGATCCGCTACCAGATGTTGCAGGAGTCTGCCATCCAACTGCAGAGAGAGATGCTGCAGATGCTTCAGGACAAAGAGAAAAACAAGGTCCTGCTTCACGAAGACTCTGGCATAACAAACAAGAGAATCCACCTTCAGAAGCGCCTTGAGCGCCTGTCAAAGGCACGCCTTCTGTTGATTGACTTCAGCATGAACATATACAACTTCAACACAACACAACTGTAGTGCAAACCAGATTTTTAATAGAAGAAGACGCTCAGATATTATATTGGTTACATAGATTTATATGTTTTTGGCATAATTAGTCATGTATTTTATTAAAATAAAAAGAGGGAGTTGTTACATTATCAGATTATATATTCTATTATGTGCTTATGTTTCATGAATAATTTCAGACGTATTCCATTCCATGTTAGTTATTGTGCATATTTTGTTGTGTTTGTTGTTTTTTTCTGGGTTTTTGAGTAGTATAGTTTTGCTTTTGATTTGACACCCTACATTGAACCACAAGAGCTGCCTCTAAATTAATCTGAAGCAGGCATGTTTGGTCTAAGCATATATTTTAGGGGTTCAGCTTTACAGACATTTTCACCAGTAATAACAGAAAAAGTACAGTTTTAACTAATAATATTAATATTGAGGCTCAGTTCCATTGGAGTGTCCCAGTGAGCCATCATTGTAAGAGGGTCCAACAGGAGGGAGGTGTGTCTACTCTTTTGAAGCACTTTCCCCACAAGAACTTTATTTAACAACATTTAATAACGTAAAACTTAAGTAGCATTAATGTAATATTAGGTTAAAATACTAGTTATATATTCAAGAATCCTAATTTACCACCGCACACAGAAATGACTTTACTGTGATTTATTAGGAGTGAGCGACGTGTTTCGCCTGTAGCTTCCTCAAGTTTGCTGATCCAAAGGGGAATCATTACAGTGTGCCAGGTTTGATTTTTAACTACATGACTGTTTGTTTATGAGTCATAGCCCACTAGTTATATATTTCTTGTAGAGTGTACAGTGAGAAATGAACAAGTTAGCTAATAAATATAAGGTTAGACTGGTTGTTTGTAATGGTGGTGTGTACAGTATAACAGTCAAGAACTGTAAAACCATGTGCCAAAGATTGTAATGTTTACATGACTTATCCTCTAAAATAAACAGAAAATAAACAAATAACGTAAATTCTCTTGTATTGCTGAAGCTAGTGTTTGATTTTAATGAATTTTCTTTATGAGTGCCTCAAATAGGTATAGTGTATTGATAATGCATCACATACAAAATTGACATAAGGTTATTTACTTGAGTTTTTTGTAAAATAATTTTTGCTAACTTTGTTGACAAACACATAATCACGTTACGCACCTTAATTTGCCCAGCATTACTTCAACATTCCACTTTGGCTTTCTTACAGGTTTTTGTATATTTTACATTTTAATTAAAGTAACTTTCTTTTTGAGCAGCTGTTTTCTGTTGCATATTTGTGACCACTACTGAGGTGTTGTTGCTCTAGAACATTTGCTTAAAAGAAGTATCTCACATTCCCATTTTGCACATTTTTGTTTCTATGAAAACATGGCAGAATGCAGAGTAAAATATATTATAGAGTCATAATGTGGAGACTTAGACCCATTGTTCATATAATTCAAAAAGGAGTTTTACTTTATAAGTGTGACACTAGGCAGATCTAGAGGGGTGGCATCGGGGGCAGCTGTCACCCCTAAAATTGTCTGGCCACCCCAGTTTGGTGCCAAATTCTGCCAAATTTAATACATTAGCTTAGATTTTTGTTTTTAAATAACTGAGGTGAGAATTTAAGAAAGAAAATTTGAACTTCTCTCTCAAGCTCTCTTACATTCTTGACTACTTTTCTTACTTTTCTTTTGTAAAACCACATGCAACATCAGGAATGCCTTTTACTGAAGGTGTGTGGTGTTGATGCATGACACACAAAGAATATAAGTCATTAAGAAGCTGAGTGCATGCAGTAGGGGTCAAAGGACAAATAGTATTTATTTAGCCCACAAATGTAATAATCCAATCATTATGATTAATCTTAAACATAATAATCAAAATTAGATTTTACATTATTAATGATGTTGTTTAAAACGTATCTTTACTTGCGTTGGACAAACAATTTGTGGACCGTGAAAACAAAATGGTTTTTTTTCTCTCGACTTCTCGGAAAGCAAAGGTAACATTGGTGAATCCCAGAAAGCAATGGATACTAACCTAATAATAACTAATCGTGGATATGAACAAAGAAAAGAGAAAATTTGTTTGTATATCTCTCCTGTGACAGCAGGTTTTTCACCCCACATTCAAGTGTGACCACAGGGAGAGTGGTGTGCTTTTCACGTGACAGTGAAGACTGATATCGCTGGAATAAACTGTAGAGCGTTGTGTCATGTATGAATGGTTTATTCAGGAATGCAACTTTTAAATAAAAAAAAAAAGCAGAAAAAAAGTAACAAAAACATCTCTGACAATGGGCCCATAAAAGAGGTCCACAGACGAACTGTTTGTGCCATTAGAATTTAGTTTTTGAGTTCAAATATGTCATTTGAGAAGCTTTTCTAAGCAAACATTGATATATGTGATTGCTTGTGATTGACGCATATATTTTCGCCACCCCTTAAAGTCGCCATGCCACCAAGCCACCCCATGAATATCTCTCTAAAACCACCTGTTATCTATTTTACATAAAATGTGCCTAAGTTGAATTTACAGTATATTACCTCAAGTATTGACCCTGACTAGTCAACTAGGTAGGCTCCTTCACAAAACCTTAAAACTAAAGCATTTGTCACATGAGGAACACACCCTATTTTTCTGGTTGCAGCACGATGTGCACTATTTACATCCGTCACACTGAGCTGATTAAAAGCTGACTTTCGACAACACTGGCAAGAATTTTCATTTAGTTATCTTTCATTTCCTTTTTACAGGAGACAAGAAGTCCTCATCATGAACACTCTGAACCAGCAGTATGAGGAGAAGGTGCGTCCCTGCATTGACCTCATTGACTCTCTTCGCTCTCTGGGTGTAGAGAAGGACTTGGCGCTGCCTGCTATCGCCGTGATTGGAGACCAAAGCTCGGGGAAGAGCTCCGTGTTGGAGGCGCTGTCAGGGGTGGCTCTGCCGAGAGGGAGTGGTAAGTTACAGTCAGTGGCAATCTATCTAGCTTTGTTTTGGTTTCCTCCATCATTTTGCTAGATGCTTCATACTGTTCAATAGTTGAATTTTTTCCATCTGCCTTTTGGCACTGACTCCTCATTTTTAATGTGACTCACACTTGAGCTGGTGCATCACATTGAGGTGAATGTTACTTGTTGCTTCCCCTAAAGAATCTACTGTGTAAATGATTAATAGACCATCTTAGGTGTTAAGGTTTTGCTCACTGTGTAATTTGCAGAGATCCCTGCCTCGACTTGAAGAGCAGATAGAGGAGAAACTACAACAGACTCGTGCAGAGCTGGAGAGATATGGCAACGACGGACCTCCATCCCCTTGACCGGCAGCCTGAGAGAACTCCATCTTCCCTCATTGGATGTACTCCTTTCCACACCTACAATACGAGTTTAACCTGCCTCATTCACCCAAACATGGAATTTTGTTCTTTTTAATACATATGAAAACACCCATGTAAACCAACTTGTTTCAGAAAGGTGACAGGCGTTCACTCAAGGAATGCCCATCAGTCCTGACTAAAGGGGAAGGGAACTCAAGGTGTGGGAGACCAGGCCTCAAAACTGTCCTTTATCCCTACACTCTCAGAAAAGAAAGCGTGTATGGGGAAGTGGAAATTCCCACCCTGGACCCGCTCAAGAGGAGAAAACCCTGTTGGTGTTCTCCATTTTGAATCTGGGTCCCTACAAACGTCAAACAAGCAGGACTCTTTCATGGCAAGCAACTGGTTGTTTTTGGTGTTCAGTTTAAACGAAGAAAAACTTCTGAGGAGAGGGTGGGAGGAGTATGAAAGAAAGAGGTTTACCCCGTGGGAAAGGAGAAGCTTGCCGGGCTTTCATCAACTACAAGACTTCTGAGTTCACTGGGCTCAAAGGATGCCAGAATCAAACCAGCCCTGGAAAGACACCAGCCTTGTCAAGAGAACTAAAAGGGAACATAGGAGGGTATACTGGAG
>NW_023339740.1:8505538-8506454 GCF_004916995.1 Morone saxatilis | reverse complement strand
TGTTCCAGACCTGACGCTCATTGATCTGCCCGGCATCGCCAGGGTGGCTGTAAAGGGACAGCCAGAGAACATTGGAGACCAGGTATGCTTGTTCATTGTCCCCGAATCACGCTGTCAACATCGGAACAGTTTCTTTGGTAGAAAGTTGTCCTGAGGAAAAGTATGGACAGTGATGTTAAACCTGGGCATTCTGTTTCCCAACCCTCAGGCCAAAAAGAAAATAAGACTGCCATGAAAATCCTAAAGCCTCATGGAGCCACAAACAACGCTATAGACTTTTAGTCCTGTAATATTAACTCATTATGTGAATAGAACTAACTTAGGCACTATTGATAGTAGTACAACTTATGACTTGATGTACAATATGAACTATTACTTTTAGATTAAGAGACTGATCCAGAAGTTCATCACAAAACAAGAAACCATCAGCTTGGTGGTTGTTCCTTGTAACGTGGACATAGCAACCACAGAGGCTTTGAACATGGCCCAGCGGGTGGATCCTGATGGAGAGAGGACTTTGGGTAAATAGAGCTGATTTCAGAAAAGGGCCACTGGGTCACGTTGCTTGACTTCTAAACAGTTCCCTGTCTGTTTGTTCTTCTCTCTCAGGTATCTTGACCAAGCCTGATTTGGTGGACAAAGGGACGGAAGAGACCGTGGTTGACATTGTCCATAATGAGGTCATCCACCTGAGGAAGGGCTACATGATCGTTAAGTGCAGGGGTCAGAAGGAGATCACGGAGAAGGTTTCTCTTACGGAAGCAATAGAAAGAGAGAAAGCCTTCTTCAAAGATCATGTGTTTTTCCAGTAAGTTCAGTTTTTTTGGTATAATTATACAAACTATTTATGTAATAAACTGTTGGACAGGTTGTGCAGCATGTACTCAGTAGTTTTTCATTCTTGCTGTAGCACTCT
>NW_023339740.1:8504811-8505335 GCF_004916995.1 Morone saxatilis | reverse complement strand
TGCAGAGCTGGAGAGATATGGCAACGGACCTCCATCTGACGCAGCTGAGAGACTCATCTTCCTCATTGATGTGAGCTCCTTCACACTACATAACATTTACCTGCTCATCACCAACATGACTTTGTCTTTTAATAAATATGAAACACCTGTAAACAACTGTTTCAGAAAGTGACAGCGTTCACTCAGGATGCCATCAGTCTGACTAAAGGAGAGGAACTCAAGTGTGGAGACAGGCTCAATGTCTTTTCTACACTCAGAAAAGAGTTTGGGAAGTGGAATTCCCACCTGGACCACTCAGGAGAAAACTGTGAGTGTTTCATTTTGATCTGGTCTACAGACGTCCAACAGCAGGACTCTGAAGCATGAGTTTGTGTTGCAGTTAACGAGAAAATTGAGAGAGAGGTGGAGGAGTATGAGGAGAGGTACCGTGGAAGAGAGCTGCCGGGCTTCATCAACTACAAGACCTTTGAGTTCATGGTCAAGGAGCAGATCAAACAGCTGGAAGAACCAGCTGTCAAGAGACT
>NW_023339740.1:8504530-8504706 GCF_004916995.1 Morone saxatilis | reverse complement strand
AGTGAAGGACTGAGTGGAAATCAAGCTGCTGTACCTTCTTGTATTTCTGTTTCCTCCAGATGCTGTTAGGAAGGTGTTCATACAGATGGCCCACAGTAGCTTCACTGGATATCCCAACCTCATGAAAACAGCCAAGGTGGCCATCTTCTCAGAGTTGACATTTAAATAGTTATCGT
>NW_023339740.1:8495860-8504437 GCF_004916995.1 Morone saxatilis | reverse complement strand
ATAAAGCAAGAAAAAGAGTCCACTGCTGAATCCATGCTGAGAACCCAGTTCAAGATGGAGCTGCTTGTTTACTCTCAGGACAGGACCTACAGCAGCAGTTTGAGTGACAGAAAGAAAGAGGAGGATGAGGACGAATACAATGAGAGAGGCGTATCAGTTAATAAAGAAAGGAGTATTGTTTACTGCATGGACAATCATGCAACGCTTCAGGAGCTGATGTTGCACCTTAAGTCGTATTACAAAGTAAGTTTTAATCTAGAGGAATAATTCATGAACCAAAGCAATAACAGGAAGGTTTTGACAGAGGCTATGTTTTTCAATAACGGCCCTCATCTTTCACTTCTTGTTTCCTCCTTCAGATTGCCAGCCAACGTCTGTCTGACCAGATCCCACTGGTGATCCGCTACCAGATGTTGCAGGAGTCTGCTGTCCAGCTGCAGAGAGAGATGCTGCAGGTGCTGCAGGAGAAGGAGAATTCAGAGTTCTTGCTGAAGGAAGATTTTGACATTGGCAGCAAGAGGGCTGCTTTGGAAAGTCGCCTCAAACGCCTCATGCAGGCCCGTGCATACCTGGTGGAGTTCTAGAGGGAATTAAGGCCTGACAGCATGATTTTGCTGTACCTCTTTCATTTTCCAAATAGTACAGTATTGGTTGTATGATTGTTATATTATTATCTACAACTGTGTCTAGTGGAGAATGGGCAGATTTGCTTTATATTTAACATGTAGGTTGAAAAAGTCAATGTCAGTGCATAGGAAGTTGCTCTTAATGTACTGTAATATATATTCTTTTGTCATTTCAAATTTGTAGATGCCTGTTATTTTACACTGCAAAAATATATTATAGGAACACACTCATTATCTTGGTGCTGCAGAGAGTGGCAACAGCTCCCTCTCCCATTTTTGCCTTTTATTTTTAATTCTATTTGTACTACATTCCCCTGTGCTGCCCTGCCAAACTTGAATTTTCTCCACAGGGATCAATAAAGGGAACATCTTATCTTATAAAACCACGTTTCTGAGAAATCTCTAGTTCAATTCCTGCCAGGGAACTCTGACATGTCAACCCCATAAAAGTACTTTGATACTATGATATAATCTCAGACTTAAAATGTACCAAATACATAATTATATACTTAATACATTTGTTTGAATAAAGAAAACAGGTGTTACAGGTAAGACTACTAGCAGTCTATTCTCTTAAAATAAATATTGTAAATGTTTACCCTAAGCGTTTCATATTCATGCCTATCAATTCAAAATATAAACTTATATACGGCTACTGCATGAAACTATGTACTTTAGCTCCCTCTTGTGGTTTTACAAAGGAAATTAAAGGAGGTATGTAGTATTCTAACCAACTACATAAACAACCTCTTTTCCTTGTCATCAGTAAGAATATGGTCTTTCGCTCCATCAATAACATTTATTCCTGTGTTACTTAGATCAATCGGATGTATATGTACAGTAATATGGACAAACACCTAAAAATCCACCAGTTTATTAAATAATTTAAAAACTACAGACTTGGGACAAGTCAACTTTATTCAAAAATACATACAAAAAGTATTCTTAGACAAAAACAAAATCATTTAAAAGCAGTTCACTTCATTATTTCAGTCAGCCTCTTTACATGTTCATTCACCATTCTCTGCAGGGCTCTCCTGATTGTTGTCATCATTGTCTGATTTCTCATCATCTAGGTAAGATAAAGATGATTAGCAAGGCATAGGTGGCTCCTCTTTCTCTTTACAGAAATAGATAAACATTTAGTTTTTTGAACAATACAACAGCTATTAAGAATAAAGAACACTGAAGAGCACAAACAATGCCAAACATGTCCTTTACTCACTTTCAAGTGTCTGTTGTAACTCCTGTATGGTACTGAGTAACACATGGAACTGCTTCTTCCTTAACTCCAGCTGTTTTGGACAAAAAGGAAACCAGAAAAAAATTTGATAAAATAATACTTGAATGACAACATTACAGGTGGGAATAGAAGATGATATAATGTATTTGTACCTTTGCATCTACATTCTCCTTGATGTGAGACAGTTGCTGCAGTTCTTTGTCAAGAGCCTCCAACTGCCTGAAAGTGACAAAAACAAAGTTGAGCATATAATCGGATTATCATGAAAGGCAAAACTGCCCTGACACAGGAAGCAGAAGAACTTAATATCTGGATGAAACGCATGAGACGGACTTACTTTAGTGTTTCATGTCGATCTGGGTGTTGCTGGATAACCTTCGCTAAAGCATCATACTCTGGAAGGACAGAAAAAAAAAAAAAAAAAAGTATGTCAAGTCAAATCTTTGATTCTTCTATTCTAAAAAGATAAATAAACAACTGCTTAACATTTTTTTTCTTTTGTAAACTAAGTTTATGTCCTCAGTTTCCGTTTTGAAATCCTCTATCCATCTGCTATTACTGCCAACATGTCATGGGACATTGAAAGAATGTTTTTGAATATTAAAGCATTCAATAAAATAAGATTAAATAAAGTACTGATGAATGTCTTCTTTGATTAATTAATCAATTGTTTTGTTAATAAACATCAGAAAGTAGTGAAAAAGACAATCATAAGTCCCCAAAACCCATGGTTGTTTCTTCAAATGACTTGTTAAATCTGTTAGTCGAAAACCCAAAGATATTAATTTCACAATGATATAAAACAGAGAAAGGAACAAATTCACTCACCATTTTTGGGGGAAGAATCATAGGAAGATAAATGACTTGAATGACAAACCCTATTGTCAAAATAGTTGACAAATAATTCACATTTTAAGTAATCGATTGATCAACTGTTTCAGCAATATGATAAAGTGTTGACTGCATTGGTTTTACATCAAAGGTTGCCTTTGCTCTCTCAGTTTATATAATAAGACACAAGTAGTAAATCTCTCCTGTAAGTAAATAACTGCCTAAATTGATCCGAAGCACTGAAAATGTTCTTACCTTGGCGATTTTTACGTATTCTTTTTGCCCTCTGAATTTCTTTTTTGCATTCTGCAATCTTCTCATGTGCAGACGTGATGTTTTGTTCTGTGGAGACAAGGTTATTTTGTAACACAAAAACATACATTGTTCTGTGGTGACTGGTGGTCTGGTTCCTAGTCACCACATAGAAAGTATGAAATGCAAGAACATAAGTATTTCTATGGTAAAAGAATACACTCAGTGGCCACTTTATTAGGTACACACCTGTACAACTCAATGCAATCCACTACAACTGCTCTGCCATACACTCTACTTTTGTGATGCCTATGTGGGGTTTTCTTACACTGCCATAGAGGAGTTACATAAATTATGTTTCAGCACTGAGGTCATATTTAGTTTGTGCTTGTTCTGTTGAAGTGGAGTGAATGATATGCAGATGTGTTTCTAATATCTTGCTCCACTCCTGTACATTGGGAGGAATACAAACATTAGAAACACCTCTCAATATGATGTAATCCAGTAAAACAACACCTTGAACTATGATCTCAATAATAAACATATCATTGAATCTACATTTAGGACAATGTCATCAAAAACTGAACATTACAAACAAAAGATTGACACTGTGGCAGAGCTGCTGTATTGAATTGCATTAGATGATCATGAAGTGGTCACTGAGTTGTAAACACCATCCCTGCGTACTTCAATACAAGGTTTGTAAAGTCTTTATTTCCTACCTATATTAGAGTAGATTTTCTCATAATTCTCCATTTCTCGAAGGTTCATGTCATAAACCATCAACGTCTTCCCCATGGAGAATTCACACTGGGCCAGAGTACCCATCATCCTCTGATACTGCGTGAACCTGAACACAGTAACGAGACGGTTCATGACTCAAAGCAAGTTCTTCACCACTCTTACAGGAACTCTTGGTATCCAGTCCACGGTCGGGGTCTGTAGGGCTCACTTACCCTTCCTCCGGGGTCCCAGGCGAGTTGCACCACTTGGTGAAACTCTTTAACAGCACATTGATTCGACGGTCATCACCAGCTCCGTCCCCGTCAATGAGAAGACGTTTCCGAATAACTTCATCTACAATAGGAGAGAAAGCGGGAATGAAACAGCCTTTCAGATACAGAAGGTACATTACCGCTGAGCACACTGCTAGCTAACGTGGCTAATGCACATTAGCTGTTTTGATCGCAAGCTGCTTCTACCTGTAACATGTGTTGGTGTTTGGCAGTACGGCTGGCCACCAATGGACACTTTAAGAGCTTTAGCACACATTTCCACTCGTAGACTTTAAGAGGGAGTCGTGAGTTATGGATTAAAACGTGACTTACCATCTGTAACTGCGCCCATGTCGGTGTGTAGCTGGATAACCTTTATTGAACAGCAGGAAGTGAACAAAGCAGCTCGCCCCGCCTCTAAGACCGCAGACGACTGTGATTGGCTACAGGAGCGAGCAGGCTGAGTTGTTAATGGTTTTTTTTAAAAGCTTTATTCGAGAAACATTTTATAAGTGAAATTGGGCAACACAGCAATGACAACTAAATGCTAAACTTCAGGTTCAAGACGTAGGAAAAGATAAGGAATAGAAACACACGGGGGTAGTTTTATACATTTAATATAGGCTACTTATCAAAATAGCAAGGCTTCTTGCCAGTGACTTCTTGGCTTTGAAATGGACCCAAAAAATAATTCAGTCATTAATAAAGTGTGTGAGTCTCTTTCAGTTTGTAATCTATATGATACTTACCCAGTAATAGTACCACATTATTTAAATACTGTATTGAATGTCATTTATGTGTCTTATTTGTCTTCCCATTCAAAATCAGAATCAGAATCAGAATTGGGTTTATTGCCAAGTAGGTTTTTATACGTACAAGGAATTTGTCTTGGTGCATTGGTGTATAAAAATCACACAAAAATAAAGTACTCTTTAAAATATAAATAAATAAAGATAAGGACAAAGATAGAAAGATCCAAAACTGTACAGGAAAGATATTTACAATGTGCAGGAAACAGGGTCTGTGGTTAGAAATAACCCAGAGCTGCATTACAAAAGGGCATGAGTAAAAGAAAAAACAGCATCTGTTGCACTGGCACATAATGTAGACATTGTGGAGGATCAAAGTGAAACCTTTTGTTCAACAGGTTTGTGATAATCTTAAAGTAAGTCTCATTCACTTGAGGAAGAACAGGAAAAGATGTAAAAGGGGAAGGTTGAAGCACTGCATCATCTCACCTTGATTTAGGATTAGTATTTAACTTTAAAACTCATACACTCACATTACAAATGATGACATGATGAGAGCATTTTAAGGGTAGCCTACTTTTAGTTATTTGTTGGTTTTCTGAGGTGTTCCTGGAGCTCTGGACGCAATGATCATACAATGAACACTGTTGTAATCCACAACAATTTAAAATCTTTCCAGAAATGTACATCTTTCACAAAATACATTCTATCATTAACTTACACGACATCTCCTCCTTGTTTTGAATGCTCATCACTTTGTATCTCATTGAAGAAAACAGACCAACACTAGTGTGATGACGGGCTTTAAATCATCAGAGTGCGCGTGCGTCCTGGCGCAGTGACGTCTCCGTCCCAGAATGCAGTCTGGTAAACAGACATGGCAGCACCAGGTGAAGACCTCCACAGAGGCTGAGCACTGCACTCGCTCTCTCCCACCGTCTTCTGTCTCCTTCGCCCAGTGCATCCAGTTGATCTACAGCTGCCTGGTGTCCCGTTTCCGTCTACAGCACCCAGAGCCTCGGTAAGAGTGGAGTTGTTGTCGATCCGTGGCGACTGCTAATGACTTCTGCTGTGCTGTCAGCTTTCTGCCAGCTTCCTCGCTGGAGCTAGTCATGGCTGGCTACAGGCTCCGGCTAGCAGGCTAATGTAGCTCCCAGTGGTCTCCAGTAAGGCTTGTACCAGTCACAGACCCACACTGGACGGAGCCTGTTTCCATGACATAACTCCTGAGGGGCTGTGTGTCTTTTGTCACATATTGTGTTTGCAGTTAACGTTTTCTCGGTGTGTTCTGTCGTTTGACAGAAGGTGAAAGTGCGTTAGTGTGTTATTAGTAGGAGAGGTGGGAGCTAGCCAATGAAACTGCTGCCTCTTGTTGGGCTCTGCTAGTACCGTTAGCGAGCTAGTTGGCTAAGCTAAGTGAGTTGTCCTGTGAAGTTGTGGACCTTCTTGTCAATGACAAGTGGTTCGTTTCTAAAGGAATTGCACAATATCATCTGTTGCCAGTCATGATCTTTGTCATATTGTCTTCGTAGAGCCCTGACCACGATTTAATCCAGCCTAAGCCACGAGTACTGACATGTTTATATTGCAAGATAGCACAGTGTTTGGAAAAATGATATTACAGTGCATATAAACAGTCACTCTGAAGTCATTGTCAGTGTGTGTATAAATATGTAAGAACTGGGTGACAATTCAATATGATAACTTTGTTGATTGGCAGAGGAATGGTATTGTTATAATATGAAGGTATCATATTTTGGTCTTCCAAATCACTTGTTACAAACATTTTCTTTAGTATGAGCAGTAAACAGCAGACAAGAGTTCATTGCATGAATGTCATCTGAAAACTTAATGTGGTTTATTCATACGTTTGCAATATTATTATATATATATTGATATAACAATAATAATAATAATCAATAACAGTTGATAATACTGCGACATTGATTTCAACCCCATCGCCTACCCCTTATAATTAAAGTAACACATGTTGCCATATGAAAGCATGGATATAGATTAAAGTTCTGAGTTTAGGCTCTAATGGTGATTGATGATGATCATATCAGTATTGTGTGAAAGTTTGTAACATTTTTATGAATAGCTCCACAGTTTTAAAGTTATTATTTGTTTGGCCTTTAAGCCTTTATTTGACAGAGACAGCTGGAGATAGACAGGAAAGGGGGTAGAGAGAGAGAGGATGACATGCAGCAAAGGGCCGCAGGCCGGACTCGAACCCGGGCCGCTGCAGCAACTCCGCACGTGGGTCGCCAGCTCCACCGACTGAGCTAACCGGGCGCCCAGCTCCACAGTTTAAACCCAGTACTGACAGCACTATACATTTTAGAGCAGAATGGAGTATTAATGTTTTTACATCTGTGTTTTCCAACTTAAATGTCTGCCCTGACATAGATCTGTATGTTACCCTCTGGGTACATAATGTAACTTCAGGATAACCAGATTGTTGCTATGACTGAGCAGGACTTTTGAACAGTGAGAAAGGTGGACCTGAAATGAATTTGTGGAAGTAGTTATATAAGCAGTATTTCTCTTTAGTGGAAGTGCAGGAAATATCAGGCCTACACAGCACAAGTCCTCTGGCTGAAGCAAGATATAGTGCTATATGGTTGCGGTTTTTACATAGTATGTTTTACTTATTATAAAAAAAACAGCTTATTCGCAGGTATTTGATTCTATTAATAATGGCTACATTCAGCTTAGGTTTGCTAGTGACAGGGCCATGGTATTGAGCATGCTGGCTCACCCACATGGCTTACTGGCACACCTGCATGGAACAGAGCCCTCATTAATGTTATTAGTTACACCAGAGCTTTACCTGCAACAGTATGACAAGTGTCTGCTGTGAATTTCTGGTTGAAACAACAGAAATATATAATAATGTAATGTGTATGTAATAAGTTCAAGAAATGCAGCTGCGTTTGAAGTTGGTTAATTTATTCCTGGGCTTAAATGGAGTGCAGCAAATGCTTTTGACAAACACCTTTTTCAAGTATTAATGCAAATTTAAACAAATCTAAAGTAGGTTCATGCAGCAGTTATCATAGTATGGCTTCGTGTTTCGCTTAAAGCCATTTTCTACCTCCATGAATTTATAACAGTATGTACATACATCAGTGACAAAAACACTGATAAAAGGGTCTCGGTCTTTAACGGATTATTGTGGGGGTGGAGCTGGTCGTTAGGGATGGTGCCTAATGGATTGGATTACTGCATACGGGTGAAGAACCCCATGACAAGTCCAACGGAGGATAGTTTTACCTTCCAGATAGAGTCATATAATTCCATACTTATTAACTCCATCCAGAAACGGAACAACAGAGAAGCCGTTACTGACTTTACTTCTCTCAATGATTGTCTGTGTGTGTGTGTGTGGGATTGTGTCTCTAGACTTCCTCTCCAGTGTGTGGCAGCCAGCAATCACCCAAACTGATGAGGATCGACTGACTGAGTTAAAAATAAGTTCCTTTTTTCTTATTTTTTCAAGGTAAGATCTCTCAGCTACTCATTACTCTCTCAGTCTATTACTCACATACACTCTATTGGCAGTTTCTGTTTTCTGTAGCTGTACAGTAATCATACGTGTCTGCATCGTGTTTACAGATGTTTACAGTTGTGACTTAGAGACACATTGGAGTTTAGTACAGAAAATGTATAGAAATAGTTTTTCAGTGAACGTATTGTTCTGATTTAATGTCAGAATATTACTAATAATGTATTCATGTAGTCAAAATGAGTGTGCCAGAGGAAAGGAAAAGTCATCTTCTCTGTTACTCTTACATTATTACACATCCATTTACTTGAAAAATAGATTCAGTGCAGTCCTGCAGTGACAGATCTCGCCTCGCACACAAATCGCCACACGC
>NW_023339740.1:8482813-8495760 GCF_004916995.1 Morone saxatilis | reverse complement strand
CTGTTATTTCATATATATATAAAAATACTGGTTCTGATTAATGATATACATTATGGTAAAACAATAGAAAACTGCCCATATCAGGTTTTTGTATGGAAGTGTCCTGACTGTAATTCAAGATTCAAGCTTCAAGAAGCTTTATTTATCCCGAGGAAAATTACTGTGCAACAGTTGGAAAGCAAAGGTGGGAAAGTAAAACAGGGTTATTAACTGGTAAATTATAGGTAATTAAATAAAATAAAATAAAAAAATAAAATAAAATAAAATAAAATAAATAAAATAAAAAAATAAAATAAAAAGATATAGATTAATGAAAGATAATAAGATAGAGATAATATATAAAAGATAGATGATAGATAAGACATAGATGAATAGATAAAAAAGTAAGATAACGATAGAAGATAGATAGATAAGAAAAAAAGGATAATAGATAATAAAAAAACAAAAAAAGAGATATAGATATATAGATATAGATAGATATATAGATAGGCACTAAACTATCTATATCACTTTTCACATATCACCTTTAAACTATAGCATCATGCTTATGTGTGCTCACCAAGTTGTTGTAGGTATCCATATGTAATATTAAAATAGTACAGTAAAGTGATTATGAATGTGATGTACTGTATTTTACTTTACTACTTTTTCTGCTTAAACCCTGGGTGCCAGTTTTGAATTCATTGGCTCCAGTAATTGATCCAAATTCAAGCTTTAAGTGATCGCTTCAGAAACCTGTAAGTGATGTCAAAGATGCTAAGTCCATGTCTGTGGTTTGACCATTTTAACAGTTGATACAGTAGCCAGTTCAGTTCATTAGAAAGGCTGCATTTCGAAGCTCTACATCCTAATATGAACCATATGCATCTAGATTTTTAGTCAATAATGGAGTCTGGAGTGGTCATATCTTTTGGAACATTTTAATACAATGGCTCAATTTATAAGGTTTATGCATAAACAGTAAACAAAGACTAAAGGAAATATAGAAACTTTTTCTTTCAATGAGCCTGGCAACATCTCCAGGACAAGCGTCTTAATTTGTATTTCTAAATTTAGTGTTGGTCTAAAGACAACGCCAAGTTTCTGAACTGTACACTTGAAACTAGCAACAGAGGGCCAAGGTCATTTTTACTCCAGGCTCTTCAGGATACAAGCCAAAACAGGAATATATTAAGCTTTTTGCCATTTATTAGGTCAATTTTTACAGACATCTTTCATTTGATATCAGAAAAACATAGACGGCTGCTTAAACTGTTTCTGTTAAAATGACAGATGGCTGTGTCTGAATTTCTCATGATTTGAGATGGAAAAGCAGAAAGGTTACATAAAATCAGTCGCTACATTATTTATATACAATGGGACGGACAGCACCAGATGATGACTAGAAATGTTTATGCTATTTGTTAGGTCAGTCTGAGTATTACTTTGTCTCTTTACAGCAATCAGCTGTCTCTATACTAAATGTTCTCTGTGGCAAGACAACATTAAGAGCTTCCATTTCTTGTCTTCTTGTCTGTCAGCTGAATAATTACGTAATTCTGGTACATCACAAACATCGTTTTGAAAGTGAAAGTAAAGACAACTTGGCTGTTTTACACATATGAAAAGGGGTTCTTAAGGGGGAATCTATTTAAGTCAGTCATAAATCTCATTAAGTGTTACATTACTCTTTCAAAGACACTTCGTTGAATTAACAGTAACATGAGCTACACAATTTGTGTCTGTCTTTATTTCAGTGGTAACATAACAGTTACTAATCCATCATCCATGAAGATCAAATCGACTTATCTGTAAATATGTTTTCCTATATGTGCGAAAGACTTGCCAAGCATAATACATCATCACTGTGGGATGTGGTTACCACTGTGAATTTATCAGTGCATCTTAAAAATGTTGTTATGCACTTTTGTCCAACAGTATTGTTGGTAATGTCTGCATAATGAACATATCCAATAACTGAAGAAATTACCATTTTTGTTAAACACATCACTGCAAAGCCAAAAAATTTGAATGTGAAGTTGAGTTTTAGTGTGCCTATGATTGTGCCTTCTCGTGGCTGATATGTGTCAGATTTTAAATGCTTACTTTTTTTTAGCATGTAAAGTAAGAAATTAAATATTTAAATATTTATTGATATTCACAGTTTGGATAAGCATGATGCAGACTGTAATCAGTCATCCACTAGTGTCACACTCACACCGTTTTTTGTGTGTTATGTTTATTTATTTGTTGTTTGGAAAGCACTTTGGATCTCTGTGTCAAAAAGGTGCTATGGAAATAAAGTTTTACTTACTTACAGGTGTTTAGTAAGCTTACACTGCATATATTGAAGAAAATCACAAAATCAAGTCCTTATTTTTTTTTTTTTGTCAGTGAACTTTTACAGCTCGGGTGTAAATATTCAGTTTTCATGTATATTGCTATGAATGCTGACATGAAGTACAGTACTGTAGGGCTACATGCTGCCCCACCCCAAATACTATACTATACTTATTTATGTGATATGTATCTTGTATATATTTGTAATACAAATGATAAAATACTAGTACACATGGCTGTGTAATCAGAGTGTGTGTGTCATATTTAATAAGCAAGGTTTAACATGAACCACCAAGCCAAGTCGGTAGGCATTGCATGTAAAGGAGATTAAAGCTAAAGCTAACTAGCCTACCCATAAGTCTTCAGATGAACTGCCAGCCAGTTCTGTACCTGTCATGTGTTGCTTTGTACTTGTTGCTCGTCAGGTAGCCACACACAGGTTGTTTATTTTTTATTTTTTTAAATGTATTTATTTATTATTTATTATGTATTTATTTTTCGGGGGGGCGGGTGAGGTGAAACAACACGCGCTCGCCCGTGTCAATCAGTGAACAAGTCGTCCTATCCCGAGCGCGACCAACGCTGACTCTTGTGTTGTTACATTGTAGCGGAAAGAATGTCGGAAAGGGCCGAGGATGACGTCAGGGGGGAGCAGCGCCGAGCGGCCAGGCAGCAGCTGAAGCAGCAGCAGCAGATCCAGCGGGGAGAAGGCTCCACAGCAATGGCGACTGTTGCGGAGCGGAGATCATTGCCTAGTCCAGAAATAATGCTGGGACAGCCTTGGAGCAACTGGGTCGACGCCGCCAAACTCCACGGCAACGACGGTGAGTTCCCCAGCGTCCCGAATGTGCGCGGGGAAGCGAGGTGGAGCGCCACAGTTGCCAGTCCTGTCCTTTTTTTGGCCGATTGCATGCAGTTTTTGGTGGAATATGAAGAAACGCTACTGGTAGCAACAGCACGGGCAGGCAAGCAAGTGCAACTATTTATTTGTCTGTGTGTCGGATCGCCTCATTTTCAGGTGCTGAATCGGAGGAAAGTTTCAAAGACTTCGGGAAAAATCGAGAAGCCATGCGTTTGTGCAGAGAAGGTGAGTGTGTTTTTTTTCTCTAGGGCCAAAGGTGTATTTTGGTTCTGGAGGTTTTGGACACATATACACACACACAGGGATTCAAACACTTTACACACGGCGTTCGGCCAAAATGTAAACGTACTGTAAATCTTGCGCATCATGAATTGACTGGACAACCGGATGTGCTAAGTGAAACATGTGTCTCTTATTCGTGTGGTAGTTGACATTTGCATCTGTCCCTAAAATAACTTAACGGTTAACAACTTAGACTCGCTGTAGTTGGGTATAGGCCCAAACATAGTAATAACAATGTCATATTCTGGGGGAATGCATTTAATGCACTTTATTGTTCAACATCCACATTTCTGCCATTTTAAATACAAACCGCTCCACCATATTTCACCTCTGTTCTTATCTGACAACAGCAATGTTTGAATTTAAGGTTAAGTAAGATTTTGAAAGTTAATTGGTGGACTGGGAACATGTGTGATTTTTTTAAAACAACAACCCCCAAATGGAAATGTTGCTCTTTAAATAGCAGTTGGGACTTTTGTGTAAATCCCATTTTTAGTCATTGTTCTATCAAATCATATGAAGTTATGGTATGGCTTGCTCTTATTTCACGCGCTGCTTCAACAGAAAATAGGACCAACAGTAATGATTTTTGTTACCACATATTTAGAAAAATATCCTTTGAAGCACTTTTCCGCCAACCAGCATGTCATATATATTTTAGATGTATTCAGGCCAGGTCTGAAAGTCTGCCATAACCATGGATTAAAATCAATCAATCAGCCATACTATCCTGATAACATACAACAGAATGACTATGTTCCTGCTAGTAACCATTATCTCAGGTTATGACATAGACATTGTAGGTGTCACTAATAGCATTTTTCAATGCTGCTGTTTATTCATTCTCTAATAGGCAGTAAAAGGGAGAGGTTCAGGCATGACAGGATATAGAGAAACAACATCATCTGACATCTGTGATTAAACGCACAGTGTCAGAAGCACACATCATCAGGCATCTGAGCCACAGAGTGATGTTTCAGACCAGTTTGTACTTCAATTTTATTTTCGGAAACACGTTGATTAGTGTTAGCTCTTTTGTCCTGCTGGCAGGCCTGGATTTAGAATGAGCCTCACCAGAAAGGTAAATTAGTATAACAATAAAATGTTGCATCTTGTTTAATCACAAATCAACAGTCATGCCCTGTTTTCAAGAGTGACATCACAATGAGCAAGTTGACAGGATGAAGACTAACCTGTTTGTTTAACTCAGAACTAAATAAATGAATGATGAATCAACTTTAAAGTACAGTTAGTTTTAGGCCTACCTCGTTTATGACAATATTTCACCTTTTGCTAATGTTGTGTCCTAAGTAGGTAATTGGGCAACCTTTAAAAGTGTACACATACCATTTTCTGTTTATTTTGCATTTGATTCATTTCAGCACACACACACAGCTACTTCTAAAAACTTACAGGAATCATTTGCATCTTTTGCTCAAGGGCACATGAGCAGGGCATGTCACATTACAGGAAGTCATTGCAGCTCTTTTTCTTTGAGCTCTATTTCAGAGCTAAGTGTAGAGAGAAAATTAATGTATTCTCTGTTGTTTACTATGCTGAAATTCTATTTGTGGGTATAATTTGGCAGAGAAAAATGGCAATAATTAAGCAAAAACCACAAGAATCATCTTCAGACACTCAACACAATCATTAATTCTAAAGCCAACAACAAAGCGATCACTGTGGTGTAAATAATTGTCACAGAATTTGACGGATTTCTGACTTCAATGACTCCTAGTATAGAACGAGTTTGGACATGAATTTGTCCAACATATTGGAGGCACATGTGTTGGAATTTCTGCTTCTCATTCATGCTGTGTAATAATGTATTTGTTTGCAGAACAGGGTTATCTGTCTAAAGTTGTATTTCAATGAGGAATGTGTCATCAGGAAAGATGGCACATTTCACTTTGGTCACATGATTTTGGCCCACACTTGTGATTTCACGAGTGTGTGTCCAGCTTTAGTTTCTTTTTTTTCTTTTTTCACTCTCCATGTGTTGCTGGTAATGAAATGGTTAAATGCAGGCTACTTGACAGGCCACTTATCTAATGTTGCATTGGTCAACAATGTGGCCTATGTGCATACCCTCAGATCATTGGACAGTGTCAAAAGAAAATGTCCTAGAGGCTCCCAATGAGAAGAGAAATAGTGCTTTCATATTTCATACATTACACTGCGTACATTGAGGTGGTGGCTGACCTAAAGAGAAAGTCTTTTTGAAAGCGGTTGAGTCTATTGTATGTCCAGGGCAAGAAGGAAGACAGATTGACAGAATGGTCATTTAAAATTCAAGGCTGTGAGGTCATTTGACATGCAACTGGTCTGAAACATGTCTCTATCATGTAGCAGCGTCTGTCAGTGACTGTTGTTTGTGTCATGGGGCTGATCAACACATGCGGCTTGTGGCAGGAGTGTGTGTGTGTGTGTGTTCATAGAATGTTATTCTGTGTGTGTGTGTGTGTGTCTCTAGTAGGGGTATTACAAGTGGATGACTATACCTCTCCGCCATGACTCACCACCAGACTCCTCCTGTGTTGTAACCGCCATCCTAACACACACACACACACACGCACGCACAGATGACTAACACATTGTAAGAATGTATGGCAGTTAATGACTGATGAAACCACTCATCATATGTCTCATTTTTTATACATTTTTGCAGCGGCACTGTTAACAGTCAGGGAAGCTGGGAAATGTAGTGCCAGTGTCAGCCACAGGTCAGATTCAGCCAGCGTGCGTGCTGCTCAGAACCAGCCAGAGCTGCTACTATTCCACCTAGATCATTCATCACTGCCATGGATGAGGATGCTGAAATGAACTGGACTCTCATTCTATTCCTCCGTCTCGTGCTCACAGGCTCTCTTCCTCCTCCTCCGGCGCAGGTCCTCTGCTCATTCTCTTTGTCTTGACTCGGCCTGTTTCTCTGCTCTCTTTCTTGCTTGTATTTTTTTTTTTTTCTCCGTCACGCTCCTTTCTTGGCTTTGCTCCGTCGTTTCTGTGTCTTCTTTCTCCACCACCGCGACTTCCTTTCTCTCTCTGTATCTTTTTCATCTCCTGCTTGCTCGAGACGAAAATGGGAGATTGAGAATGGGGCAGACACAGTGGCGTTACACCACTTTTCAAGTCGGGCCATTTTAGCAGTAGGGTTCAGTTGGTTCCAGCGTGTTGAATGCAGAGTGGCAAAAGCAATCTAGCTGGGCTGCTTTTATAGTTTGAGCAGCCTGTTTGGAGAACGCTCCAAGTGAACAACAGCAGTTTGGGAATGAGTCCTGTTTGACCTTGCTATTGATCCAGCAAGGAAATGTGGTTGGCCTGTTGGACTCGGCAGTTCTTGGCCTGATTCAATAAAGGAACTGGGAGAAGGTGGAGTTTTAATGGAGAATACATGCGAAGTTATTGATTTAGCAAATATGTGTGTGCTCTCATTATAACTTCAATTTGCTAGTGGCACAAGAGAATTGCTCATAGAGAGAATTGGATGAAAACAGACATGTAGAACCTAAAGGTTATCCAGAACTTCTAGGCTTTCAGCTGCTCTTTAATAGCTTATGCTTCTGCATATGCAACCAGTGAGTACTACTCTCCACATCACATTTCTGCACTTGCCTTCTTTGCAGTGTACTCAGGCCCTGCTTGTGCACATCAGCAGTGTGCTACCCTACTCAAGTTCTATATAATTTTCATGCCTTTGTCCATTAAGTGAAGACATTTGCTATTTCTCTGTGGCAGACCCCAGCCACTGTGAAAATAAAGTCTTTTCGCTCCACTGCTGTTGAAGGAGACACTTAGCAGAGTGACTTCAGACAATTGGCACGCATTAAGTAGCATCAGGCTTGTCAATTCATCCACACAAAACTGCCTCTGACCTCCCTGAGAGGGAACCCGCCAGGTAGGCCCTTTTTATATGGTCTTTGCTTAATGGCCCTCATCGCTTCCAGACTCGGCCACTGACGTTTGGAGAACCCTTGACGGCCCTGGTGGAGTACAAACTGGAGAGGGGTTCCACTTGTCTCCTCTTATACCCTCTTTTATCCTGTCTTCTGCCCATCTCATCATAACGCCCCAGGCAATCTCTTAATTAGCCCACTTAATTAGGTGGTTTCTGGTTTTCTGCGCCAGGGTAAATTTTGATCACATTCTAGTGAGGAATGGCACTACCCTCTTGTGAAGCGTGAGTCTTGGTTCGTACTCTATTGAGTGGCCAGAGGTGCTGGAGCTGCAGACATGCCATTTGTGTACCTTGGCATTCATGCTGCTTGTGTTTTCCATGAATGTGTGCCTGAAAGTTGCATTAGGGGCACTACAGGAAAATTCCCATATTTACTTTATTCAGAAAGAAAGAAGAACTAAAAATAGCAATTTCTTCCAGTTTTTCTTATTTTTTTTATTAGTTAATCCTAGATAGAGGCATTGCACTGCTAGGGGTAGTTAAAAGTTTACTCTGTTACTCCACAATGTCTGCTTCTGTTAAGCGTGAGCTGGCTTTAGGGGAGGAGGTGTTTCAAATGAATCCTGAGTCATGAGAACGTGACCAGCAACTACTGTATTGGAATATTTTAATGTTATGGCTCTTAAAACATTTGCTGATGCGTAACTTGACAGACTGTCATGAAAACCAACATCTTGATTGTAACCCTGCTAATGGTTATTTTTATTATGAATTAATCTGTTGTCCGAGTTAACCGGTTAATCGTTTGTTCTATAAACTGTCAGGAAAAAAGAAAAGAAAAATGTCCATCCCAATTGCCTAAAGCCCAAGGTGATGACTTCACATTGCTTGTTTTGTCCAATTAACAGTGTTAACCACAAAAAGATATTCAGTTTACTATCACACAAAACAGAGAAAGCAGCAAATCTGTCAAAAGTTCTATTAATTCATTAGTGTTGTAGCTCTGTTTGTTTTGTTTTGATTTAAAGAAGGAAGCATGAGGGGAAAACCATGTTGAACATTATTCCTTGAGAGCTCTTGCTTTATTGAAAGTCACAAATCATCCACACTCAATGCCATTCACATCGTACACATCTTGTATGTGCTGTGTTTGTTTATATGTGGGAGAGACGTTGGCGGCAGGTAACCTTTGGATCACTGGCTCAGCCCTTCCTGCTTCTTATCATAAGGACATATTCTCTATGATGAATGGGGACTAGTACTTGGGAGTAATCTGTATTAGCATGTGCAGACTTAGAATAGAATAAAATGTACTTTAATGTCCCATTAGGGAAAAGTGTTTTGGCTCCTCAGGTTGCATTGAGTGAGCTGTTATTCTTAATATGGTAACATGTTTTCATGTTGTTGCGTAACTCAGTAATGTCTGAATTTTACCCAGGACGTGACCAATTTCTTCTTGGTTTTATGCACAAAGGATCTTGAGCTATTACAGTGTCATGACAACAAATGATGGATGTTTCAGTGTAGATTCAGAGCGTGCTGTAAACTGAGGGACCAGGTGAACACAGTTTATTTTATTTGCCCTTCCTTGACTTGTGGCCCATGTGGTTGGTTCTTCTCCTGTCCACAGACATGCCCATATTTGGCCAGTGTCCCGCACAGGACGACTTCTACCTGGTGATGTGCAGCCACTGCGGTCAGGTAGTCAAGCCCCAAGCCTTCCAAGCACACTATGGTAAGTGTCATGCGCATGCACACCCATACACAAATATGTATGCATATATTTAAGGTTATCTTTCATGCAAAACAACATGAGAGAGTTTCTGAATTTTATAGATAAACCAATACAAAAAGGGGGAATGAAAAATATAGTTTCAAAGTAGTTTTCAATTGTAGGAACCATATACCACTTCAGAGCTGTTGGTTGCACTTCACACATAAACACACATTGTGGTGGTGTTACTTCTCCCTCCGCCTTTGTATTCCCCTACCTCTTTTTTCTTTTCCACACAGTAACCTGAGAGGGGATGCCACAGACTTTGATTTATTTATTTATTTAACTCACTTGTGTGTGTTTACAATTCCCCTGTTAATATTTGATGTGGCTCTAGGTCTTCTCAGTAATGTACTTTTTTTAACACATACTGATCAGATTTCTGGTTCTGTTGGATACCTGAGTGATATGTACATGTGCCTTTCGGCGCATGGATTACCACTGCTTAGTAGTTCAGCTGGATCTCTGACTCAGGTACCAAAGTAAATGGAGGAATTCTTGATCTCTGAATATAGTGATTGCATCACTGTGGATCTCGTTAAACCTCAGTGTTCACACCAAGTTCACAAACGCCCACAGTCGCTCAAAAAAATATGCTGTCTGTTCACTCCCAAACTCATTTCCTTGAAATGGGAAGGAAGGCTGAATGTTAGAGTGACACCTACCATGTCCTGTCATGTAGGGCTGTTCAAAGTAAGAATTTGTATTAGTCTTTGTAAGTCAAGTCAATTTATGGAGACAGGAAAAGTCTGTTCATGTCGCCTTGTTATGACAGAAATCCAATAGCTTCAATCTGTATTAACATCAGTAATTGTTCCATCCTACACTTCCATCTCTGATAGTACTCTCTTCTTATAACTTTCTTAAGTCTTTTTTCTCCTAAATGTGTATTGAGTTGTAGTCCCTTCTTTTCACTTGTGTGCGTTCACCATGAAGTGTCACAGCAATTACAGTTGTCAAGGTCACCCACAAGAGGGAGGTATAACAGCACATGGCTCCTAGAGAAACCGTCCTTGCTACTGTGTCAACAACACTGAAAGAAGGGACTCTCCCACATTGTTAAACAATATAGATCAATGCAAGCCTGTCTAGACCAACTATTGCTTATGAACCGCAGCATCCAGTTGAGATCTCATACGTGCTGGGGGATTTTAAATGAGAAGTAGACGAACACTGGAGGGAATTACAGTGCCTGTGAAGTAAAACAGTACTGACTACATCCCAGCAGGTGGCCGCGGTACATCTTTAATAGGGTGGTGTTGTGAATGCCAGACAATCTGATATATGGAGTATACTCATTCAAAATGGACAGTGGTTTGACAGTGGACAGCTGTTCTATAGTAATTTGTTTCTTCAACTGTGCATTGATAATTCATTATGCTATGTGAGCACAATGTCTGTAATTTGTTAATTATTAGGATACCAATTCGATACGCTTTGTATAATGAAAAATAAAGCCATACTGTGGTCTAGAGGTTGATGTGGTAATAAAAATTGAGTCGGTGACCCACCATAATTGAATACATGTAAATGACAGCGGAAACACAAAATTCAATATTGACACTGATAATGAAATTGTGTGACAAGGTCACCGTCGCCACCGATTCCGACTCAACTGTTCACCATCACCTGTATGCTACTGAATTCTTGTAATGATTAGATTATATAAATGGCCTAATGAGCAGCTAATGGCGCTCCTTTGTTTTCCATTCGAGTACGACTTGAATGCACTGGAATAGGGCAACTAAGGGTTATTTTCAGTGTCAGTTAAAGCCGGGGTTGGTTTTACTTTGGCGTCATTTAGGCAACAATTATATTACTCAGTAAAAAGTAGAAAGCAACCAGGAAGCAGAAAAAGAGTACATTGAGTAGTTTCTTTCTATTTATTCATTACTTTAAGGCAACATGCCACACATTGTTGTGTTTTGTGATGTATGTTGAAAACCTGGGATTTATTGTTTAGTTTTATACCGTGGTATTGAGAATGGTGGAATTTCACTGGTCGATAATGGTATCGACTCTACATTTCTGGTATGGTGACATCTGTACTCACATCCCACTGGGTCCGAGTTGCCTCTGCCCTGGATCCGCGGACTTGCCAAGACCCTTGTCCCTCAGTGCTCAACAGCTGTAGGCTCAGCGGCCAGAGGGACCAGGGTCTTAGTGACACTCCTGCCGTTGAGAGCGGGCCTTACCAGGCATGAGCCAAACTGAGCCGACTCCTGCTGCCATGTAATGTGGGTTTGGTGGGAGGAATTTAGTGGAGTGATAGGAAGCCACAGAGAGAGAGGTGTAAGGTTTTGCACTGTTCAAACCACCAACCCCAGCTTTAATCTGATGATAATCTTTTCAATTAATCAATTAACTCTTTACTTGCTGTGCAAACTGTTTCCATTTACAATTATATGAAACAAAGAAAAAGAAGCTAATTCTCGCATTTGAGAAGCTAGAACAACAGAACGATCTGCATGTATTGTTTGATGAATGAGTAATAGATTATTAGAATAATTGACGGACTACGCTGGAACAGTGTCAATCCAAGTGAACTTCTGTGGCTATGCTACTACACATTGCCATACTGAGTAGGAGTGCTCTTGCTGTGATTTTCCTCCTGGCTTCCTCTCTCTGATGTCATTATAGGAAGACCTCATGTGGCGTTAACACAGGGCAAAGGCACTGATCTCAGCACCATTGAGATGGTCCCAATACGATTGTAGTGTGCTTCTTTGAGCCCATCTGTCTCCGTTAGGTGTTTGTGCTTCTCAGCTGAGGCTGATCCCAGCAGGGGTGACACTCACCGCAGAACAGGAAGCTGCAAGCTCGGCCGCCCTTTTATGCATTAATTTATGAACTTGTCGAACAAAGACTCATGCATTGCCTTAGCTGAGTAAACACATACAACTGCACATTTTTGGATCATGCACCTTGAGTATAGATTGTAAGGAAGCTAACCATAGTAAATATTTTTTTTACCAGAGCAACAAGGTTATTATTGGGTACGGAGGCCAGGCCATGCTCCGACTTTAACAGATGAGATAGTAGGAAGATCATCACACTGGTGGTTTCTCTCACTCCCACAGCCAGGGATTCCCCTTCGCACTAAGCCAACTGTTTGACAGTGTGAAATAGAATATTAAGGCTCCTCCTATTCCTTGTGTCTGTGGTTTTATTCTCCCCCACATTTTTCTACTCTTTTATTCCTCCTCCACTGCCGCTGGTGTTGGCTCTCTTTTCTCAGTCTTAGTGCTGTTAGTGGCACGCTGGGGTTTCCTGGTGTGAGTTTGTGTGCAGGGTGTGCTGTTGACTGTGACTGGGACAGGACAAGACAGCAGGAGAAGCAGGGAGGGAGGGAAAGGCTGCTAAGAAAAGGGAGGGAAGATATCTGGAGTGTGTCATGAATCGGTGTGTAGATAGTCCCTTAGGCGAGAAGAGGGCACTCTGAAAACAATTTTTTTTTTTCTCCCTGAAAAGGGAAATTTAAGGAAGGCTACACAGTTTGAACGTGTGTGTGTGTTGGGGGCTGAGTGAAATCAGGAGTGGCAGCTCTGTGTGTGCATGTGTGTTAGTATCTCCTTCACTGTTTCTGCAGCAACAAGCTTGTTTGCAGATCACCTGCTGAGACTGAGCTTTGGCCTATGGCCCAGTTCCCAGCTACACCACGGAATTAGCCCAGTAAAAGGTTAGCTAACAAGGCCCACACCTCATCACGGTAACCAGCTGCCGACACAGACACTTTCTATCAAAACCTGTTAGGCTGTATCCTGTTACATTCACTTTATGTTTGCTGGTTGTTTTTTTTCCCCCTTCTCATTCTT
>NW_023339740.1:8480964-8482779 GCF_004916995.1 Morone saxatilis | reverse complement strand
GTGTTGACAACAAGAGGGGTCACATTAACCTTCAGTGTCCTCAGTTCATCAGCAGACGTCTCTGTCTCTGTCTTTGTCTCTGCATCTGTCGACCTCCCTCCTCTGTCTCTCCACTTATGGTCAGAGTTGGCGGACCCCTCTGTGACCCCAGTGTCCAGTATATTGCTTACTATTACTGTTATGGAGCCGCTGCCAGGCTTAGATTCAAGACTTTTGTGCGAGTTGCAGTAAACTATGAATTTTGCATACAAAAAAAAGCCCTCACGAGGTCGCGGCCCAGCTTTTTTCTTTGATAGTCTCTGCTGTGGCAACTAATTATCCCTAGACTCTATGAAATGAGTCTGTGTCGTGATGAAATATGTTGTGGAACAGCAGTGGAAATGTCAATGAAATTATTTTGAGTGTGCTATTTTCATTGTTGTATGCTGTTACTAAAAATAGCAAGTGATGAGAGCTTCCTTTGACAACTCAACCTCTTCTATGCTTTTTGTTGGTGCACACGTAAGAGACCAATGTTCGATGATGTTTGGAAACCACGTGTGCCTAAATTTCCCTCAATGGATGCAAGTACTTAGTGATGAATATTTCTTTCTTTCTTCTATTTTTGGCTTTCCATCCACAACTCAGTATCACCCTAACCTTTTCTGCTGTCATACTGCCTTTTATCAGTTTGCACAGTAGCAGTTCTAAGATGCTATGGCAGGAAATGAAGCTCTTGACCTGTTGGCCAGTTCTATTTCAGGCTGTGTTGGCATGAATCATAAATGCTGCTTATTTGTTTTTTAGGTAACCTGCTCACTACTGTCAGAGGAAGATTTCTATGTCCCCATGTGTATTAACTGTTCTCATAACTCATGGCCAGATTGTTGCCACATTTACCCATATAGACTAGTCTGTTATAGTGTTTGATCAAAGCTTTTTTGATGCTTTATTTTAATCAAATTGAGTTAATTATTATGTTTGAATGACAGCCTGGTTTATACTGTCTCTCCAGAGAGAAGACACAGTTCAGTCAGCAAGCCAGCCTCCACCTCGCCCTTCCCCGTGTCGGGCAGGAACCGGAGCAGTGGCAGTGGACTTGGGCCTGGGCTGGGCTCGGGGTCTGTAACTGGAGGGGCGAGTGGAGGCATCCTTGGCCGACCTTCTACCGCTGGATCCAGCTTATCCTCCTCCTCAACGTCCTCTTCCTCCAATCCCAAACTCCTCAAACCAGCCAAAGACAAGCTGCCAGACATTCAGCGAAGACTCCCATTTTCCTTCAGGATGATCCAGCCGGACAAGACGTAAGTTTCACTGTGTAACATTTACAGTATTTTGTGTCGCTAGGGTTGTGCCATACGGTATGTGAATACATACTAAGACAAGTAAGGGATAATGCAAGGCGAGGTGTCCATAATTTCAGGACTGGGCAAAGGCATTACCCTGTTTATAACATGGTCAGTCAGTCAGTTTATTTCAAGGTATTCATTTAGAATGTTACCCTGGAACTACTTAGTAGGTGTCCTACATCAGGTAATAATGGACACCCAGCAGCCAATCAGAATCGGTATTCACCAAGACCATGGTATAAGGGCTGAACAATTGATCGTTTTTGATCAATATATTTATTTAAAAGAGTGAAATCACAAAGTCTAAGCTGACGACTGTTGATTTCGCTGTCGCTTTCAGCTGTTGCCTGTAAATTTACTAAGCTGTAGTTAATTAACCTTAATTTGGCGAGCTAGCCAAGCAACAAAAAATAAATCTTGGCTGATGCCTGGTAAATACATTCTCTGGTGTTTGCACATTTACAGTCGGCCAAAGTTTTTTTTTTTT
>NW_023339740.1:8468230-8480946 GCF_004916995.1 Morone saxatilis | reverse complement strand
TGTATTTTGACAGCTGTTTTTGTTTCTTTCAACTTCTGGCAAATGATGGATCATATTAGATTTATGTTTTGTCCTCCCAGCCCCATCCATACGTGTACATCTGTCTCTTATCATGCGTTTCTCACTGGCTCCGTGTTTCTAACTCTCAGCTTCCTCCTTGCTGCCCTCTTCATCTCTGTAACCTTCTCTTCCAGCCTCACCCCAGCTGTCAAGGTGGAGAAGATGCATCTGAGGGTGGACTCGTCAGCTAAGCTGGTGCAGGCCCCATCTGCCCCCGCCACCACTTCATCCTCCTCTACATCCTCCTCTAGCACCACTGTGAGCTCCAACACTACCCCCATCACCACCTCCTCATCATCAGCCCTTAAACCAGGCCTTAACTGTCCCTCCATACCAAAGCCTCCATCACTGGCCCCGGGTCAGATTCCCAACGGCAAGGGTCACCTCTCAGTCCTCTCAGACAAGAAGCAGGACAGCAGCAGCAGTGCCAGTAGCAGACGCCACCTTAACAAGAAAGTGACAGGTCAGTTGGAGAAACTGTTCAGTTTTGTGCTGCCACTGTTTTGTATTGTCAGGTATGATTAATGAATTCAGTTTAGATTATGATACACAGTATTTTGATACTGTCTCATAGAACTGTTTATAATTCTGGTTTTGCCTAAAAGGGCTTGTTTTCTCTAATCTTGCTTGGTCCATTTCATATTAGGGAATGATTCATTGTCACTGTAAGACCAAACAAAATACTTGATCCCCTTGTGTAAAGACCTGTTATCAGTAATCTATTTCTTCTTGATCCCAGAAGGACACAAGTATTGAGTATATTTGATCACATTTGATCCACTTTTCAAAGTTTTACCCACAAGATATCTCTGTGTACACCACTGATATTATAGTTTGCTAGTAAACACTAAGTCAAAGTTACAGCTAAAACAGCTAGGCATAACGTGACATACATCGTCGGCTTAAAAGGCAGATCACATCTTACAGTTAACCAGAGCAGGTGATTCACAATGTATGTGAGCAGAAGAATACGTGGCTGGTTTATTTTTGACGGAAGCCGCGACCCACTCGTGTCAAACAGCACAGAGCAGATCGCGCTGGCAGCAAACGGCATAGAGAATCCAGTTGGTTTTCGAACTCCAGATCGAATTTCACGCTAGATCAACATTGCAGCATCAGGCCAGAAGTCAGTCAGAGGCAGGTTAGAGGAGATTTTAAGGACAAAATACACAAGTAAACAGCGTTTGGCAGGCAACATGCTCTGAAGATGCTCTGCTTCTGAAGCAGACACAGAACTGCTGTTATAAAGCCGTGCCCTGTGGAATTTCACTGGGCAGTGCAGCTCTTGGTCTGTCTTCCAAGGCTGTTCTGTGACTTTGCACCTGATAAACATGAGAGTGAAGTACAACTATTTATTACGTTTGATAAACACCAACGGACAGCAGTGTTTATAAACTTAAATTTAAAAGATAACCGTGTCATGTTGCTGCTGTTATATTTGCATGCAGGAAATAAAGCTTGCACTCTCCTGCAGCAGCAGCAACCTCTGTGGGCAACAGTCTAGACAATATATGGCCTTATGACAGTCCTTACAACATGCACATCATTTTAAAATAAGACAATAACTATATAGTCCCTCAGTCAAGGGTTTAGTTACAATTCTGTAATGCAACATGGAAAGTAATGGATTGACATTGACCATTGATGAAATATTGGATTTAAAATGTTGATTAGTTGGGCATACTGGTCAATATGGATGCAGATCTCTCAGTAAATAATAACCACCAGGTATTCAGTCAAGCCATAGTTTAAATAGTATATTACATTTGAAAATGTAAAAAAGGAAATGGGCCTGATGCAGATAGACTTAAAGCTGCAGCCATAGCCTATAGGCTTATGTTCACATTGTAAGCTAATTGTATAATATTGTTTTCTACATTTTATATTTTCTACAATGTTAATGTTAATATTCACTCTGTATAGGTTACTAATTTTTAGACTGACAGATGGAGCAAACTGTTTTAAAGGAGGGAGGATTGTAGTGGGAGCAATGGCAAAAGGTTTACATGGTTTACTGGCCAGGTAGGAGGCCCCCTAGCAGAATTTAGCTTAGGGCCCAAGGGAGTTCAGGACCGGCTCTGTATGTAAGTAACAATTTCTTTCTCTCCCACTTCTCTCTTGTGCATTCAGAACGTGAGTTCAATCCAGATATCCACTGTGGCGTTGTGGATGTGACATCTCGGAAACCATGCACAAGATCCCTAACATGCAAGGTAACCAGTTTTCTCAGCTTTGTGCTGTCCCACACATAAAGCTAGCAATGTTCTACTGTCAACAAATCCCATTAAAGGACCCAATCTTTACAGTTGAACTATTTACGTCATATTATCCTCACTATTTGTGTAATGAACTCTGATGATATGACAATTAATCTGAATAGTTGTCCATTTTATCAAAAGAGGATAAGACAGTTTTTGTACATACTTGTGGAAGCAACATCTAAGCATCAAGTGGTCAGCATGGTGGTTTACTGGTTTAGTTTTGGTGATGCCCAGATTGTCAAAACTAACCATTCCATATGTTACCGAGTACAGAGTAATGTATGACGTCCTGGAGTAATGCAAGGACGGCTCTAATCACTGATCACTGACTAAGCAATGGCTAAATAAACGTCAGCACTCCAGCTGGTTCACTGCATTGTGAACAATTTTTAGTGCCCACCCACACAGATATTGCGCAAATCAAATGACCAGTACCGACATTATTAGTCAGAACCAAAAATTCACACCGTGTGGAGAACACTAATATAGGGGGTGCTGTCATGACAGAAAGACCAAGCTTAGCAAAAAATGGGTTTAATTTTTCTTTGACTTTAAAATCAGGTCACATATATATATACTTTTATTTTTGCAAAAGGATAAACAATCTCCTAAAATAGCTGAGCACTGTAGGTTGTAGCAAAAGTTACTCAAACAGGAATAAAGCTGTGTTGGAGACTATTTTCAGCCTCAGACTCGGTGTGCAGTTTCTGTTTTCAACGTATTGTGATGAAGGAACATGTCACCCACTGCAACAGCGTGGCAATGATGGAGCTGCATTCAGCTTTAGAGTCACTGAAAATACTTTTAAGTGGGATCAGTTTATTGTTTGTTTCGGGCTTTTTAATGGCATTTGTTGACAGTGTACAACACTTCCAGACTTACCGCTTTTCATAGCATTGTTGTGATTATTTTGAGTCACACATGTGTGCAGAGGTGTATCTTCCAAACAAAAATTCTCACCTTTCCAATCTTCCACCAGACACATTCCTTAAGCCAGCGGAGGGCGGTGCCAGGGCGGAGGAAGCGCTTTGACACACTGCTGGCGGAGCACAAGAACAGAGCAAGGGAGCGGGAGAGGGAGAAAGAAATCCACCAACCCCATTCCCTGCAAAACCCCTCTCTCAGGGACCCACACCCCTCCTCCCACCTCGCCGCTGTCCATGACGCCCACCAAGTTGCTCATGGCAACGGCCCCGCCCCAGACGCCACTAAGCCTTTGCCAGTCGGCAAGCCCAAATTTCACAGCCCTGGTCTTCCACGGTACGTCCTGCTCCAGGTCTTCATTTTGTTTTGTATGTATTGAGTGTTGTGACACCAAACAAACTAGGCTTGAAACAAACGGTTACAATTTAGCTTTTTACACATTTTGTATGGTTTCCACAAACAGTTTATAATTAAGTTGAAAATTACCACCCACACTATCTATCCATCAGACTAAACAGCAGTCACGGAGGTGGTACCCCCGGAGACCCTGCAGTAGTCCACGAGTCACCACACCATCCCCAAACTGTCCCTGATGGGTTTTCCCGACCCTCCAGTGACGAGGGAGAGAACGAGGAGCGGGACGACAATGCTGACAAACTGGACTGTCACTATTCAGGTTATCACCCTCGACCGGCAGCTGTGAGTGCGCTCGACCATCACTGGTCTCTGATCAACGGCAACATTTGTTTTTGTTACAGTAGTTAAACTAAGAAGGTTGTGGAGTTTCAAAAGATAATCCATTATTTGTTTCAGGCTACACTTGGAATTATAAGCACAATTTGCTTTTTATGAATAATGTGAACATATGAATTTACAGTAAAGTTTACAGTTGTTGTGTATCACCAAAAATGGTGATCATCACCCCCTCTGTGTTCCCAGTACTGTACCTTTGGAAGTCGACTGTTTGGGAGAGGCTGTTACTCCTTTGATCGGCGATGGGACAGAGTGAGATGTGCCCTAACCACAATGATGGACAAGCATGTCAACTCTCAGATGTGGAAGTAAGTCTGTCCAGATCAAATTTTACTCTGGCCGTGGGACATAATAACCAGCCTTTGGTTGACTTAACAACAGTTATAGATAATTAATGATATTCTTCCTTGTTGCAGGAAAATCCCCTTGGCCTTGGAGAACTCCTCCTCTGTTGCACCTACCCATAGGACAAGCACAAATTCCCACGGTAGCACTCCCTCTTCAGGCTTCCTGGGCCCATCTGCCACCTTGCCCCAGACTCCTTATAGCCAATCCTACGAGGGCAAATCCGTGCTCTCCTATGGGACCACCTTAAATGCCCGCAGCTCCCCACAGGGCGGGGCTGAGCACCCGGCCTACGGCATTACGCAGGCCCGACAAGTGTCTTCGTCGCCGCAGATGCCTTCAGCCCACTCGTCCTCATCCTCTTCTTCTTCAGCTCCTTCCCTAGCCTCAGGCCGGGCGCTAAAGTCCCGTTCCTCCAGCAGCAGCACTACCAAGTCGACATCGTCCTTCAGGCCCAAGGAGATCTCTGGCTCCTCCACACCTGTCATCCCCAACTCCACTGGTGGAGGCAACAGTGGAGCCAACAGTAACAGTAGCAGCACTAGCTTCAGCTCGGGGAAGAAGAGGAAGAACAGCTCTATTCTCTCTTCATCCCATGGCCCCTCTGAATCCTCCTCTTCTAATGCCAACTATTCTTCCTCCTCCTCCTCTTTCAAGAAGAACTGTGCAAATGTCGGCAGCTCAGGGAGCACCTACCACCACAGCTCATTAGGTCCTTCATCCTCATCGTCGTTATCCTCCTCCCACAGCGGAGTCCACAGCGTGGGGCTTAACTGTGGCCCCACTGTGCGGACCAACTCACTTAGCCTCAAGGCCGAGCCTTCTGGAGGTTCAGCAGGCGGCTCGTCTGGGCCGCCAGCACGAGGTCCTCCCTCGGGCAGCCCTGCAGAGTCCATCAAGCGTATGAGTGTGGTGATGAACAGCAGTGACTCCACCCTTTCCCTGGGGCCCTTTGTCCACCACCAGTCCTCATCCGACCACCACACCAGCTTCAGCCACCACTCCTCGGACGGGCGCCTGGAGGGCAAGAAGCGCAAAAGCTCTCCTGCCTCCAGCGGCATTAATAGTGGAGGTGGGGCAGGAGGGCTCGGAGGAGGAGGAGGAGGAGGAGGAGGAGGGGGACCTGGACCTGGTAGACCCAAAGTGGCCAAGTCACCTGCCATTAACAACATCCATGGGAAGCATGGGCGGAGCATTCCAGTGACACCAGGGCTACCAAACAACTCCCATTTACATCAGGTGGGCTTTTTACTGGGCCATTTCTAATATTTGCTGAAACAATTAATTGATTTGTCATTTTAAAGACGGTTAACCTGTAAACATTTCTTTCGCCGGTCTTCCACTACATGACTTGCTGTTAGAGCGTGAAACCTTTATGATTTTAAGCCAAAGAACAATTACTTTGTGAGCTCCACTGAAAATACTACAAGGGTACTTGTGTCATTGTGATTTGGTTTAGTCCATATCCATAAGGTTCAAAGAAACTCTTCTGAAGTCATTATTCAACTTGATAACTGCGATCTTTGCTGTCTTTAGCTGAGTTGTTTACACCAGGATTGTCTACTAGCATAACTTGAATTCAGTCAATGAAGTACAAAATGGCAGACTGACACCACTACAACCTCTCGACCAAGAATGTGTTTCTATAATGACTGTAAAGTGTATGGACCGATTACTTAACAACCTCTTTTTGTTTCTCTCCCTCTTCCCCAGCCAAAGGCTCGTCCCTGACAGCGGTGTCCGGCTTCTGTGTATGGAACCGGCAGGTGGACGGGGAATAGTCCGGAGCAGTCCACATACCGCTCTGGACTGCACGAGGCCTTCTAAAATTAAACCCACATTACTCTCAGCTTCCCACAATCCTCAGGGTGGAGATGATCTGGACTGCCCAGTGAAGTCAATGTGGTCCTTACTATTTCTCCCAAAGCCATGTGTGTCTGTGTGTGTCTGTGTGTGTGTGTGTGTGATTGAGTGAGTGTGGAGGAGAGGGCTGTGACACTGCATGGGGATAGGGTGGAGCCCCAGGGGTCTACTGAGCGAGCCAAGGACCCCCCACGCCAAGTGTTGTCCCAGTATTCTGAGAGGTCTTCCTGTCTGGTTGGAACAATAGCAACAACCATGGGTCTCTTGAGCCGTGGTTCAAAGCTCATTGGGTTCAGGTTAAGGGCTGCCACAACAAGCAGTCATGATGCTAAGCAACTGGGGAGACCACTAGCTGATCTCTTCCGTGTTAGTTGGAATGAGTGTGTGAATGTGCGTGCGTGTACAAGGATTTTTCTCATGTCAGATTCTGCTGGACTACTGGAATTTCCAACTTAATTACACCCCCAGCGCCTGATCTCAGAAGCCTTGGAAGGAGAGCAGGAGGAGCAGCAAACTGTTACTTGCAACACCTTAAACAACACACAATCACCTTGTTGTTTCACTTTCCATTAGTCTGACTCTGGTGACGTGTTGAGTAACCTCGGGCTGCATGCAGTAGCCTGAGAGGAGCCCATAGGGACGATCTGGTCAATTCTTTTATTATCCAGAAAAATTATGCAAGTGTTACCTTTTTATGATTTCTTATGAGCTTTTTACACTGAACTACAAAGAGTCTTTGTAGACGTGGTGGAGACAGTTGTGTTTTCAAATGTGAAAAGGACGCCCGATGTGCCCATTCGATTGAATCTTTTGTCAGGAGGAGATAGCTTGGTCTTGAGGACACCTGTTAGTTTTCTGAATCTTTTCATTGTGCAAAATGATCGCCACAGTAGACCTACCCCCAACTGTGAACAGCACTAAATAACTACTTTCTCCACAGGCACTGCTTAGTTGTCCACAAAGCTAGCCAAAAGCTGCTATCAGCTTTGCCAACTACTTCTTTTTCTTTTTTTTAAACTAAAAGGTGGGCTGTCTTGCTCATGAAGCGGTGATGGTGCATTGCCTGTGTGGACATGAAGAAAATCTGTGCAAACCGTATTTGTTATTGCCACAACTTATCTACTTTTTACCCATACAGCTGTGTGAAATCCACAGCTGCCGTGGGCAGATGTGAATTGTAATGTTTATTTTTCCTACATAGGGAATCAGGTATGGTACGTCTTAACTGGAGCAAACTTTATGCACGTCACCTGTCTTCTGTCGGTTTGATTCTCCCTCCTATGTGTAACCACTACCCAAGCTCTGGATGTTAAAGTTCAAATGCCTCACGGTTTAACACTATGTTGGTGTGTGTTGAGAAAAGATTTGTCACAGTAGAACGGATAGCCAGGCATTATACTCTATTCCTTTGTCAAAATGGAGTCTTAAATCAGGCAAACTCGCCCATCTCGTTGGGATGTTTGCTTACTTTGAGTCATCTCGAGTGGGGTTTTATGGTGCGAGATTCATAGAGATGGCTTCACGGGATACATTTAAACTTTTTGGCAACAGCTGTTGATTTATGGAACCTCCACTGATGTCAGATAGTGTGGAAAAGTAGAGACAATTTTTTAAAAAGAATCTTAATTTAGCTTTTTTCTTGTAGCCTATGTATCAAACAAGTATTGAAGTATCCCTATTTGAGAATACATATTTTGTTAACAAATTGTACATAGTGAAATATGTATTTTTGCACAGGCATTTTTCGTACACGCTGAATTTTTGGTACAGTTTTAAAAAAAAAAAGTCATTATTTATTTAGTAAAAAAAAAAGAAAAAAAGAAGAAAAGTTAGTGGTTCACTGCCAAGTCTATGTAATGCAATACGCCTATATGTAGAAGCTGAAGCATCTCATGAATCGTGTACTGCAAACCTTTTAAGGAACAAAGATGAAGTGTTGCCACTGTAGCATGTGTCTGTCTGACGGAGGATACCTTTATTCACTTTTCAAGGTCTCAATCACATGTGCTTTTACAAGACATTTTACGTTGCCTATGAATCAACACAACAACAAAAAATTACTATATGACCCAATTAGCCTGTGATTTTGAACTGTCCTGCAGGCTTGGAGCTGTGCCCATTGTCTAACCAGTTTCCATGGACTCTTCAGTCATACACTTCGTAGACCTTAAACACATTTCATGATTGAAACACTTTCGTTCTTTTATAAAAGGCTGAAGGGACTTAAGCAATCATTGCAAGGAAGAGGAACACTTCAAACAGTCCAACTGCTTGCATTACCGTTGCCAAACAAGTAATTTGAATCACAGCTTTTAAAGAAATAGTTTGCAGCTTTTAAAAGAAATATCAAATTAAGAAAGTGCCTGAATTTGTTTCACCCTGACTGTTTGAGGGCAGTATTCTTTGGGTTGTTTTACCTTACTTGAATGTTCAAAGTGTTTAGGAGTTTGCTTTCAAATCTGCCTATGAACCCTAAATGTGGTAAAACCTGAGCTTGTCACCTGCCCATTATGAAACACTTTAGTATTGTGTGTTTTCCTTTGGGAAGGGGTGGGGTTTTATCCAAGTTTTCCAAACAAGACGTGGAGATTTTCTGTTAGCCTCAGTGTGTGGCTTAAGCCCCCTCTGGTTTACTGGGATTTGTACGTTTAAAAAAAAAAAAAAAACCTTCAATCAAGTGTTTTGTTTACCCTCAAACTCAACATCTTGAACAGTGTTTCCAGTAGATGGAAACATCGCAAGGATGTTTTTTTTATTAGCACCATAGACTTGGAATGTGAAAGTGAGAGAGAATACAGCTCGTGTTTGGGAGGAGAAAAATAAATCCACCATTCATACTATGTAAAAGCGTGTATAGATTTTTTTTGTATACATTATCAAAATCATTTTCAGCTGGACTTATGTATTGGCTGCTATGTAATTCATGAACAAAACATAGGTTAGAATTAATATTTAAAGAAAAAAAGATTGTATAGTATATTTGTTTTGTAACAAGTTTCTGTAAATAAAATAATTTATACTGCTATTTATATGAAACGATGTCTCTGCCTCTTTCCTAAAATAAAAACACAGCATTGAGAAATGCAATCCCAACAGTTAAACAAATTTTATTATATACACAATATGAGAGTCACTTTGTCAGACAAACGACAGGTTTGGGTATACCAAGAAGAATATGCAAGTCCCCCTTGCTGTAATGAGAAAATATGGCCTCTGTGGTTACATGTTGATAACTCTAGACAACTTCTGGACTCTGTTGAGCAGCAGGTCGCCCTTCTTGATGGTTTCCTGGTACTGCCAGTTTTTGCTATCAGGTCTGGAATGAAGAACAGGAAGAAAGTTTAGAGTTCTGCTTTTGGTAACAGTTATTTCTAGTCATTTCAAGTGTTGACATTTGAAGAATAACAACATTACCTATTGGTTTCCACAATCTCATTCACTTTATCAATTTTACAGTGGAGACGGCCAGCAGCTATGAATCGGGACAGTTCCCTGAGGAAGGAGAAGAAGTTTAATTCAGTTAGCCCAAACAAAAACATCCGTCATAACGTGACACTTCCCAAAAGCCTCAACCTGAGCATATGGTACGGGGGAAACGGGGAAACCTACACTTAAAAGAATAGTTTCAATTTGGGAAATGCGCTTATTCATTTTCAAGAGTTAGATGAGACAATTGATTTGACTCTCATGCCGATGTACGATGAACATGAAGCTACAGCCAGCAGCAGGTTAGCTGAGCATAAAGACTGGTGATGGGCTCTGTCTGAGGGCAACAACACACCTCTTAAAAAGGTCAACAGGTTATATCTTACTTTCTTAATGAACAAGCAGTTGTACAGGGGGTTTTGTGCTGTAATATCTTTGCCAGGTCCAGTAACTTTTTGGAGTCTCTGCTGGTTGCCTGGCAACGTCATTATGATGTTAAGAACCACTGAACAAACCGGCTGGCGCTGGTAGCTTCCTATTCTAACTCATCTAACTCTAAGTATATTTCCCAATATGTCAAAATATTCCTTTATTGTTCCCAGGAAACTTTAAACACTTTTTCATGGTGAATCAATGCAAATGACTATTTAGACCTTCCATAGAATTTGAGCTGATCCAATTTGCATCTAGAAATGTATCACTTGAGATTATCTGACAGAAGTGTGTCCAACCCGTCCTGCTCTAAACTCTAAAAACCGTAAAGAGAACTACAGATAGAAGTGCCCAGAGGATCTGGTGTACAGGCACTCACTGGTCGATGAACTCCGTGCTGACACCGAAGGCCTCAGCCATGTAGCCCAGGGTGAGGGAGCGGTAGGACTCTAGCAGCTGGCTGTAGGCCTGGATCCTCATCTCCCTCACATAGTAACGGTAGTGTGGCGCAAAGAGCCAGTCCTTCTTCATCTCCTGCTCCACCATGGCTGTGGCACAAAAAGAACAAAGTTTCTCATGAAGTGGCTGCAAAAATACGCTAGCATTGGAACACATAATGCCTGGGAACATAATCCTACTCTGACAAATTCAGTATTGATAAAAAGCTAAATAAGACTCTACAAGTGACCGGATAAAAGTATTTTTCAATGGTTTTAGGTCAATAATCGAAAAAGCTTCCTCACCCAGAGATTGGAAGAACACGGAGTAACGGCACTCGTAGAGGGAGAAAAGATACTGGCGAACAGAAGGCAGACTGTGCAGCACCTCCAAGATCTCTGCTCCCTTTATTACCTGGACAGGAACACATGTCATTGCAGTCACATTTCACTCTTTACAAATTCACACCCAAACTTCCTCACGAGTCTTTCGTACCTTTTCACGGAGGTCAGGCCTTTTGAGGGCGATCATGCAGACATAGACGGTGTAGGTGACAAAGGTCTTGTAGTCCATGAGCTCGTAGGAGGTGAAGGTGGAGACCGTGTCGAGGAAGAGCTCCGCAGCTTGTTTGAAGTCCCTGATGGCCACACAGTACAGGCCCTGGTAGACCTTCAGACGATTCCTCCTGTCCCAGTCTCCCCCCTCCTCAATGAGGCTGTGGAGACAGATGCATTGGCTGATGAGTGCTGAAAAGATAACCCAAGCAGTTGGTGGGAATGTTTCCGATGGCGGATATCGCAGCCTTTACCTTTTAGCTTTCTCCGAGTTGCGTGTGATGAGGTCACTATCCATGTAGAAGAGGCCGATCCTCAGCAGGTAGAAGACGATATCTAGTCTGTGACCCAGAGCCACTGTCTTGTCATAGGTCTTTCTGAAGGCTGTTAGGGCACCCTCCTGTGGAAATAGAAGATAATGTCAGTGAATCTGCTACTATTTCAAAAACAGTTTTTACCAATATAACTGTTGTTAGTGCTATACTATTCCTGAAAGAAACTGTCAACCACTTTGCCATAATGTCTGTCACTTGATGTGGGATGTAGAGCACCTAAAAGAATATAGATTACCTGTCATCCAAGCTACTGAGATGCTGATATTATGTGTAGTGGAGTAAGAGAGTGCCACTTGCTTTAATAAAAGTCAGCGGCAGGAAAACATGCTGCAGAGCGCTTCAGAAGCACTTAGGATTTCGGTCCTGATACAAAGCCATATAACTGAACAGGGAAAAAGTGGGGGATATTTTCCTTGAAAAATATACTTAGCATTAACATGATTGAGTGTTTGTGATATTACCTGGCACACATACCATGTTTTGTTATGAATTGTGTCCATTGTCTAATAAAAATAGGACTGTGCCTGGGCTAGGGAGACAAGTTTGTTTTAAAGCTGAATGATGTCTGTTTTCAGGACTGACACTATGATGTACTCATCCACAACGGTCACAGCACAAAATGTTGTAATCTACTGCAACGGCACTAAAACTCCTGCTGTTAATAAAATTAAATGCAGAAAACTTAGATTTCCAAAGAAAGGAAGACACCTCGGGCCCTCAGATAAATGACACTAACTTCTTGTTTACTGACCTAGTGCGCACACAAACAACGTACACACCGGGTGACCGATTACAGTTATTCTCAGTACGGTGCTAACTCTCACAAAAAAGATTTTCACAAATTCACAGATGATTATGTGTTCAATGGGGTAACAGGATTGTTGCAGGTTTCAACAGGTTAAATTTAAGACGTTCTAAATGCAATTTAAAAATGTATTTCACATCCAGATTGGCAAGTATGAAAGAGATGAAAGGGAAATCTGCACTGGTTTCCCAAACCAGAAACTGAAAGATGCAACTTTATACAAGTAACATTAATTTCATTAATTCTATCATTTTTTTAAGACCTGTCAAAATCATATTCAAGAAATGTTAGCCTGACATTCAGATGATTGGATTTAAGACTTGTCAAGAACCCGCAGACACCACTGTGTATTACTCCATTAATATGGCCATAGAGTGTATCCTGGATGTGTAGAGTCATATTCATGGTGTCATGTTAGGCTTTCTAGAGCCAGTCGAATCAAATAAATACTAATAAACACCGACACATCAATCACTTACCACATGAACACATCAAATAACACCCACAGCTGGCCACTATT
>NW_023339740.1:8460386-8468211 GCF_004916995.1 Morone saxatilis | reverse complement strand
CTGTGCCAGAGACGGCCTACTCGCAGATGTTTGCTGTGCTAACTTTATATACACTGTCAGTGGTTCCTAACTGAGGAGGACTCACCTTGTCTCCAATTCTGATCAGATATTCAGCTTTGGCCATCATGGCGTCTCGTATCTCGCTCTCTCCCAGGTTCTTCTCTGCATCCTCCAGCACATCATCCAGCCGCTTCAGCTCCTCCTCGTTGGCCTTCTTCATTTTACTCAGCAGGTCACCGTCCAGCTGCCACTTCAGGTCCTTACACAGCCCCTCGTAGTACGGCGCCATATCTGCAGCAGAGAGAAACCACCACTGTTCAACCTACACACGGGGTTTAGGTTCATTTTATACCAAATAATAACACTTTATTTCTTAGTGTAGCCTCTTTTATTTCGCCCGCTGTAGATTCCAGTAGAAGACCATATAAATGAAGCACAATTTGAACATACATCATATATATATAATGCATATTTGGTGATGTTACGCGGAGTTTAACAAACAGTCCGTCAGATCGTTGCAGGCTAACGTTAGCTAGATGACGGCTGCTAATACAGTGAGCTAACGTGCTAACGTCGCTGTGCTGCTCGGCTCTTGTGGATTTCGCCCGAAAGTCTGAGACAACGATGCAGTGAAAACATTAGCGCGTCTACTTGAGGCAGCACCGTGTATACAGCGAGCAGGCTACGAGGGCTGCCGCTAACAGGTCACATAGCTCAACGATGTGCTAACTCACTGTTAGCTTTGATCGCATCCATGAGTTCAGTCTTCACTTTAGCGTCCTGTCGGTGGCCGTCCATTGTGAGCAGAAACTTCAGCTGTGCTATCCTCAGGTCGGGGTTCTTGGGCAGACCCTCTTCCTCCAGATTCTCTAGCGGCATTTTGAGTAGACAATCTAGACCCAGCGGTACAAAGTGAAGGCTTTCTTTGTGTAGCAGCTACTCAACGATGACTACGGAAAACACTGGACACTGTTGCTTCCGGCGGAGCGTCAGTCTGCGAGGGGAGACAAGAGCGGAGGCGGCCTGACATTAACGACCACGTTATCGTTCACTGCCCCCTGCTGGTCATGAGTATGAACAACACCCCTGTCCAAATTCCGTACCACACAGTAATCGTACACAGTGTACAGTAGGTTATACACAGTATGTACGAGGCTGTACTCATCTTTGTTATATTGCCTACTGTTTTTGCAATTGCTATATAATAAATATCATACTTAATGTTTCATAGTAAGGATGTCAATTACAAATACAACAAAGAAATGTTTCCAAAGACTTACATAGACCTATTTATACTGATTATATAAAAAAATAAAATAAAATAAAATAAATATAAATGTGTGAAAACCTGCTTAGAATCAGTATGTCGTAATTGGGACTTGGTGTCAGTCTGTATTTTGACAAATGCATGCTGGGATAGGATTCAACCGTCCATGTGATCCTTAATGGGAAGAATAGAAGAACAGACAGAAATTGTCTGCAGCAGAAATACATTTAAGAGCCTAAACTTAATGTGTGCTACGGAGAACGGTCAGCAGTAGTGTTATGTACATAATTTGACATTAATGGTCTGAAATATGCCAGAGCACTCATGTGATCCTTTGACATTAATGTCATACAAACCCACATATGCTGATGGTACAGTCAACCAAATGGCTCAGCTACATCATATGATTATGCATTTACACTATTAAGACTGATTTCAGTCTTTTTTGTAAATCATAAACTGAGTGTACATGGATGGCACCCCATTAAGCCCACATAACCAAATAATAGTATGTAACCAAAGCCTGTCCTTTGTTCCATTACTGCTCAGTGACATCCAGTTGTCAGAGTTTGCTGGTTACATTATTTCTAGTCAGAAAGTCTGAAAAGTTAATGATAACCAGCCTAAAATACTTAACAGTCCATGCAGTCTGGACATATGCGCCGTAAGGTCCATGCCAGCAAAGACAGAATGGAAACTTTGCTGCAGCAGCTGGTAGGCTTTTACTGAATTCTACTGGATTTGTTTCATAGAAGACAGTGTCTTTTTTATACACGTAGATATAAATGTTCACAGGACAGTAAGAAAATATGTTTGTGTCAAAATCTTTTATCAACATTGCTGTTTTGTCGATATAAACCTACATTACACTTTAGCTCCAAGAAGCATTCATTAAGAAGGAAAATGGAGGAAAAACATAATAACATGGAGTTTTAGGCAATCAGGTTGTTTTTGAGTTTGTCGGAGCTCAGTGACTCATCTAAAGCACAGTTTCAGCTGAGTCATTCCACTTTGTCAGTTATTATTTAAACTCGTCATTCTGAGCAAAAAATAGTATGGTACATTTAGAGCTGAGTAATCTCAACTACAATTAATGATCTTTTGTAGGATTTTTGGTAAAATATTGAATGAGGATAGGAGAAATCATAATCTGCGAAAACCACACCATGCATGCAAGCTCCTGAAACAGTTGTTTATTCTCTATGCTTTTAAGATTGCATTCTTTATATAAGATCAAAACAGGTTTCCTTTCTGAGTTATTTTATTATTGGTGTTGACAGTATTCATCTCCAGCATAAACATTAAACCTGAAGATGGCCTTAACAATTAGGATAAGAGCTCATTTTAAAAGCTACTTATCAGTTTAGTGTGTAATTTTACACAATTATATTTCCCTCATAACAATAACACCCTTTTTTACAGAACATGTAATGCTGCTCTACTGTACCAAAATGCTTTCTGATCTGGTATACAACCAATGTTACTCTTACAGATTAGGATCTGCAGATAAAAGTACATTCCCACCGGTGTGAAGTTACCTTTTGCTCATCAAGAGTCAAATATCTTGAACTAACACTATTATTAGTGTGTTTGAATGAGTCTGCTGATCCTTCAAAAAATCCACAAATGATGACAAAAAGACCATACACTTATTACTTGATTTTCTCTACATAAATCATATTTCTTTAACTTAGTTTCACTTCAAACAGTGCTGTCAGCAAAGGTAGCTATTGGAATGGCTTCCACTTGCAATGAGGGAGTGTCCTACATATCCCACTTTTAAAAACCAGCTCAAACTTTGGCTTAATCAAATCAGAACTGTGATCACTTAATGTATTCATTTTGTATTTTTTCTGCTTGTGTATTGTATTTGTGTATCTGTATGTTGTCGTTTCCGTTACCTGCCTAGGGTCTATGGATGTAAATTAGTGTTCTTGTTAACTAAGCATCTGTTATTCTTATACCGATGTTCATTAACATGCTCTGTCCCAGACCCAGGGTAACGCTCTGATCCTCATCATCATTTTGGGAATTGGCGGAAGCTTTCATTGTGGCTACCACATCACTGGACTGAGCTCTCCCTCACCGGTGAGATACATCACTATTCATCCTGCTTGTTGCTCCACCTTCCTCTCTCTTCAAACTCCTAACCTCTGGTTACTGCCAGGGGCAGATCCAGAGGGTTCGCATGGGGGAAAGAAATGCCTTGCCACCCCAGTTTTGGGACAAATTCTGTCAAATCTAACCTATTTGAATGTGAAAAGTAGGAGTAAGAATTGCACTTTCACTGCAGTACATACAGCGCTTCATCAACAGCAGCTGGTACGACAGATATGAAGAGCCTCCACCTCCACAGACCATCACGATGATCTGGTCCCTTATTGTTTCCATGTATGCTGTCGGGGGAGTTTTTGGGGCCGTCAGCGTCAAATTTGTCTCAGGCATGCTGGGAAGGTGAGTAAGAGAGACTTGACGCAGCATTCAGTCCTATTGGTTAAAGAGACTTGAAATGATGTGTGTTCCTTCATCAGAAAAAAGGCGATGATCTTCAACAGCTTCATTGCCATTGTTGCAGCAGGGTTCATGCTGACGAGTAAAGGTGCCAAATCATATGAAATGATTATTGTGGCAAGGATCCTGTATGGCTACTCGGCAGGTAAACCATATCCTGTGAGAAACATAATACACATTGTATTTTTACCTGACTGATTAATACGCTCTCATGACCTGCAGGTTTGGGACAGAGCACCCATTTAATGTACCTGGGAGAGATTTCACCCAGAAAATTAAGAGGCATAGTGACTCTGACCTCTGCAACCTTCGCCTCACTTGGCAAACTGTCTGGACAGGTTTTTGGACTTAGGTATGCACTCACTGTCAATATGTATGAGGGGACAGCAGTAATTTTGATTATTTTAGAGGATATGAGAGCGCAATGTACACTGAATGCAAAAAATATTAGTGATAAGCCACAGTCTCTCATTAATTTTTATGAACAGGAGAGTTAAATGGAGGAAGATGAATTAGAATTTTGAGAATTGTGCAAAAAGAGCTTCAACTCAACATTAAGAAGTGTAAATAAAGATTAAAGTTTCTACATTAAAAAACATTTAAACTATCTGTCACTTCATTTTTGTTTTTTCAGTCAGATCCTTGGTCGTGAGGAGCTGTGGAACATCGTCCTCTGTGTCCCTGCGTTTTTCTCAGTGGTTCAGGTTATTGTGTTGCCTTTTCTTCCTGAAGCTCCCAGATACTTATTCATAGAGAAAGGTGATGACAAGGCTTGCAAAAAAGGTTGGTATGTTTCCCCATATTCATGCAGTACATGACCAAACAGCCTGTTACAGTGTATTAAACACACCAAAAAATACACCCTTTTCACCAGATAATATTGATAATGAACAAAAAATCCAAACAAAATTTATTTCAAAAAGTGCTAAAGATCTTGGTCAAATTTGAAGAGACAATTAAAGTTAAGGTATATATTGTGTAACAATGTAGGTTGTGGTACCCATACATATTGGTTCAAATAGCATTTTTATCTCCTTGCACAAGAAACACCCATTCAAACACATAATATATCTATTTTTAATGTTTTGTATGAAAACAAAGGAGCACATTTCTCCATTTTTTTGTGTCTGTGTCTCTGCTCCTAGCTCTCCAGAGTCTGTGGGGCCAAGGCGACTACAAAGAGGAGATGGATGAGATGTTGGCTGAGCAGGCGGCCATCGAGTCAGCCCCACCAAAAAGCCCTCTGCAGCTCATAAGGGACGGAACTGTTCGATGGCAGCTCATCACCATGTCCACAATCTACTGCTGCAACCAGTTGTCGGGCATGTCTGCTGTGAGAATGGAAATGCCTTATTTCATGCTAATATTGGCACCTAAGCAATGCAGATTGCACCCTCTCAAAATCGAAGCTTGTCTCCTTCCCAGATCAGCACCTTCTCTTTTGACATCTTCCTCGAGGCAGGTATACCAAGAGACAAGATCCGCTATATCACGGTTGGACTTGGAGTATCTGAAATCATCACCTCCATCTCCTGTGTAAGTAATGTTGATGTTTCTACTTTACCTCCCGCAGTGTTAATGGACAGACTGTGAGATACTTTTTTGTTGTTCAGTTCAGCATCTGCCACCAGTTTCCTCTTCATTTCCCACCAGATACACACTGACGTATGGTAGAAATTCAGAATAAAGAGTCATGACTGTTGCAAATGCAGCATAGCCTACAAGTTAATTCTGCTGCACTCACACAGCACACTTTTCTCACTACCACTTACTGCATATCAAGCACACGGTGGTGGTGGTGGTGGTGTCCTACCTGCTGTCAAACTTACCTCAAAGCGATGCTGTAACTTGCGGCTACTGCTGCTGTTCATATAGCATTACTTTCACCTTGGAGGAAAGTTATCGTCACTCCCCACTCTCTGCTGCCACAAGGTCAGAGCCTGGATGTCAAAAGTCAACCCTGTTGCTGACTGAGCTGTGTTCTGCAAAACATTATTGTTGGGTTTAAGAACACAAACACTTTAAAACACTCATATTACACATACCGTATGTATATATATATATATATTTGTCATTCTCTTTTTCAGGGACTGCTGATTGAGCGCACAGGGAGGAGGCCGTTGTTCTGGGTGGGTTATGCTGTCATGTCAGCCAGCTGGGTATTGTTCACTGTGACGCTCAACCTGACGGTAAACCTATTAGCTTTGAATACTGACACAGGTGTAGCCTGAAGATTACAGTGTGTATTTTAAAAGATCAGTTCACCCAAGTTGCAAAACATTTTCTGTACCCCTAGTAGACACGCTATGCAGACTGTTTCTATTATTTGCACAGGTTTTAGACATCTGTCTCTGAGAATTCTGCCTCTAACCAGACACTAAGGAAGTGAATAGAAACTAAAAAAAAACATAAACCTAACAGCTTGAAACAATGTCCCAGCTACTATTGATAATCCACACACAGTTTTGACTGGAACTTTCTACCAGTAATATTCCCAGTGAACACCACAAATTAAATTCCATTGACCTCCACTGTTTTGGGGTAAAAGCAGAAACCTCAAAAAACAGATATCTCAAAACCTCAGCAGATGAGGTTGACGCCACTATATATATGAAAATACGCTGCCAACAAATCAGAAACTGACCCATTCACATATAGGCAAAATGTTCTAAATCAACTCACAAATTGGTTTTCATGCAGGATTCCAGCTATTGGGTTCCATACATTGCTGCCAGTTTAATCATCTCCTTCATCATCTTCTTCTGTGGAGGACCTGGTATGTGCCTTACTCAGCTTAGTGTTGGAAGGAAAAAAAGGAAATTCAGCACATTAAACACTGGTTAACATAGAAAACGTGTCTCTATGCAAAGATAATTAACTGAATCCCCTGCTGTGCCGTCAGCGGGAGCTACAGCCGCTCTCAACAGCGAGATCTTCGTCCAGTCCGATCGAATGGCAGCATTTGTCCTCATGGGGATCCAGCGCTGGTTGATGTTCGCTGTGCTGGGCCTGGTCTTTCCATTCCTTATTGTGAGTATTTTATTTAAATATCATTAAAAAATTGTGTTTTAGTGTACCGAAAGACAAAAACCTAAACATAAAGCTCATTCTGATTATTTCTCTGTCCCAGAATGCCCTGAACTCATACTGCTTTGTGCTGTTCGCCTGTGTGTGCCTGCTGGGTTGTCTGTATACCTTCTTCCTCCTGCCTGAGACCAAAGGGAAGACCCTGTTGGAGATCTCTGAGGAGTTTAAAGCCATCACTGTCTGTGGGAAATCCTCCTTAGAGGAAAAGAGAGTGGAGACCAAGTTATGACAATATTTATGTTTTGTGATGTTTTTTAATTAATTGTAAAAGCATCAGTCAAAAAACACTGTATATTATACAGGGAAAGACAGCACAGTTGAAAAAGAACTGGAGCTAAATTACTGAGACAAACCTGTAAACAACAATGAACTGTAGTGTTTTATTCCTTGTCATTGTTCATAAACAGATTCTAATGCCATATATTGGCAATTTTATTGTGTTTATTGTGTTTATTATGTTCTTTCAGGGGTGATTTTTATGGAGATTGAGACAATGTTTTGCAAATATGTTAGTCTTCATTATTTCCTAATTTGTACTCCTCCATACAATTTAAGTCACAGAAAGAACAAATGGAAACAAAACAAATGGCTCATCATGCAATTTTAAACATCAGAGAGGAAAACTTGCCAGTAGATACTTAGTTAATTGTTTTGATCATTTCTACATTCCTGGGCTCCTTAAGTTAAATCTAGTCCACCCAGTACTGATATTTCTGTGATTCTTATTTAAACTTGCAAAAAAAGAGCAACCAACTGCAACTGTATTGTCATGCAGGTTACCCATACCTGACAAAATTGCACCTGCAGCTGCAATGTTTTTGTCACTAAGAGGTCGGTTTCCTTCCTTTAGCCCTCTTGCAATAAATCGTCCACTGCTCCCTTTGGTCCCTCTGGGCTCTGCTGTGTGTCTTTAACCACTGTAGGGTATTAAATTAATGGAAACTGTCCCATATAGTCCCA
>NW_023339740.1:8459755-8460346 GCF_004916995.1 Morone saxatilis | reverse complement strand
AGGGTCAGTTGATTGAGCTGACATGGAGGTAGTGGCTGTTTTTTGAAGACCTTGGTATTAATCACCATCATACTCACACTGAAGTTCAAATGGATTCTTTTACTCTCATACCATATCCTTAAAGTGAGACTATGTAGGGGTTAGGGTTAGGTCAGCAGCTACTGGCTATAGGTGACCGTTATAGCTACAATAATGCTAAACTACTACTGTTAAGGTATTGTAACAGTAGCATGCATGGAAAAAAGTCATAAAGTCAGCAAACTGACATAGACATGTCCATTATACAGTATTATATCATGGTCTGGGCTTGGCTGCAGGGTGTCCATTAATTCCTGATAAAAGAGACATATAAGTAGTTCTTGTGAATGAATGCCCTGAAATAAAATAAATAGAAAACAGCATAAGCTAGTGGTAATACCAGAGCAAGTAGCGGCAAATTGTATTAAATTGAGCAACGATACCTTTTATCGCTCATGAATTCAACTTTTCCTTTGTAATAGGAAGAATGTGTTGCTTGTTTTCTCAAGAGTTATAGTCATGCTTTATACGAGACAGTGTCTGTGTATATGTCAGTGGGCTTATCTGACTGTA
>NW_023339740.1:8459560-8459716 GCF_004916995.1 Morone saxatilis | reverse complement strand
TGAAGTATTTTACATGCTGTTGCCCTTTTTTCTCTTTTCAGGACATCAGGTGTTGTGTTCCATGTATAGCCTTGCTTGCCTATACAGTTTATGCTATGCTAATGCACCACATTGTGTCAGCAATTTCTACACTCTAACAACAAGAACACTAGAATC
>NW_023339740.1:8456560-8459477 GCF_004916995.1 Morone saxatilis | reverse complement strand
CTCTCGTGCAGTCCCTATTCCTCCTTTCATTACTGTGAGTTCTGCAAACCACAGTAAGTCCTAGCCTGTGAGTGCTCCTCACCCCCAGCTGGCTCTTTGGGTAGCTCACTGGCTATAATGATATATATTTGAGTCTTTGAAGGTCTCCCCTTCCTTATCACTAGCCAGCAGCTGCTAGGGTCTTCATTAGCAGCTAAGCACACTCTGTCCACAGTCCAGCACTGTGGGGATGGGAGCTGTGATTGGCAGTGTCTTAGCTAGGCTGATCATCCTGAACCGATGTCCTGCTGTGCCTTGTTAACACTGGAGGAGGATTAGCTGGAGGAATAATTGGACAAACCATCATGAACGGTTTACTCTTACAGACCTGGCTACTCCCTGTATCCAATTGGTGCCAACTACTGGCACTGATGATAAGGAGAAAAGTTAAAAATGAAGTGATTTGGTCCATTTTAAGGCACGTCCAATACAATCACTTGGATCTGTAATTACATTTTTGAGAAACACACTGAACAAGGATTCAGCAAGTACTGTGTGTGTCTCAGTGGCTTTAGTTTACAGCTGTAATGGCTCCGTTACATCAACAGATGGCGATGTTAATCCTCTTCTGAGATGCACTAGACCGAGCAAGCCTTCACAGCATGCACATTAACACAAAAAAATAATTGTAGCCCATAGCAACTAGGGTCTATTAATTTAAATTCACAGTATCAAGGTTGACAGGTGCTTTTTCATTTTATTTAGATATAAAGTTGGAAGAAGAAGCTGATATAAACATTCCCATTAGTTCTATCTATTTTAAAATTTGCTATGTTTTAATTTCTTTTGTAGCCTATTACAGTATATTAACTTTTCTTTCCATCAGCATTGTGTCAGAATGTGTGCAGTGACTGAATTTCTTATACTCTTTTGTGTATTTTTCTTTTATTATAAAAGCAATCTCTTTCAATTGAAAACATTTTGTTTTAGTAATATTCAGAATGTAATACTTCTAAGCTTTATACCAGTGTTTTTACTTCTATCTGAGAATATGTTAGTACTCTACAAATTTGCAAAAGACACTCAATACTCCTGCTAAACATTTGTCTTAATATTATTGGAAATTTAGCATCTAATGGAAAAACACAAGACACTAACATCAGACAACTCTGCTCTGGGCCATTACTTTTACAGTGAATGGTCCTTTTAGGCCTTTTATATCTTCGTCTGAGACTCAGACAGAAAGTAAAATCCTCCTCCAGTGGTGAACCCATGCATAGCGAAGAAAAGGTGAAATGAGGGCCATTATTCTTTTCTCTCTCCGCCTGGCAACACTGAGCTCACTGGCAGCGCTGCAAATCAGCGAAGAGTGAACTGTTGGAACAGTTGGATGTATTACAGATTAAATGAGTCACTGTTTCATAAGTCTCAAGTTATACATCTGTCTTCTTGGAGGATTTCTGGACATGCAATAACTGTGCTGATTTCTCCAGTGAATAGGCCATGTGACCTATGCGCCATAAGCCATGTGAATATGATTATCGAATGAAACAATGTCAGTTAGTGCACAGGATTCCCAAAAATTCCACTTGATTAGATTGTCCATTGTGTCTGAAGATTATCTACTTTGTCTAAGTGGGAGAGGATGAGTAGCAGATGTCATAGGAATTAGCAGGTCACACTGACACTCGTCAGTGGTCTTAGTGAAGGACAATTTCAGTTTGTGTCTGTGCCAACTTTTTCTTGAAGTTATATATAAAAAACATTTCATATTTAACTTACTTGTTGATTTTATTCCAATATTATATAGACATGGCTACAGTAGAATCATGGCAATGTTACTTTGTTGAGAATAAACTATTCCACATGAGGCAGCCCGATAGTGGTAACACAATGGCCTACAGGGACCACTATATTTGAGGTGCAACCATTCAGAGCTCTGCCACCAGGCTACATATACACAAGGAGGGTCATTTAAAAAGGGAAATACCTTGTGGCGAGCCTCTGTGGACAGGCTTCCCCTTTATTTAGAATCAGGTCATCAGGTAGAATTCGGCTCACCTGGTCTGACTTCCTGTTACATCTAGTGTTAGATTAAGCCAGAAATGTTTCAGATTCCATGTCTGAAAATGGAATTTTTGTCTCCACACTGGCTTCCACTGTTTGTTTGGGTTTGGTTACATTTGGGTTTTGTTCAGTATACCACATTGTTCAGTTTGGTTTAATTTAGGTACTCTCTTTTCTCTTTTAGTTAAAAATAAACTGTTGTTAGCTGCTCGTGTGTGGTCTCCCTGTACTGCTGTTCTTCAAATAGCTGGACTGTGATAAATATCCACCCACAATCTGATGAAAGGTGACCCCTCCTCTGGCAAAACTGGTGGGTTGTCCTTAGTTTCCTGTCAATCCCTTGTGCTGGATTCTGCGCTGGAAAGACGGACTCCACCACCAACAGTGAAATCTACTAAATAGTGAGCCCATTACAGAATGCAAATGCCTTTAATGGTTTTTACTGAGAAAGTCACAGCAACAAAATGCATCAAAACAGGGGTTTGACAAAATGACGATGTCAAGGTTTCTAACTTTAAAACCTTATTACAGCCTTTTTAGAGGACACAATCAACCTAAAATATTGAATAAATAACCATTAAACCTTATCAAATCAAGATATTCATATATTTCATACATAACAACCAAACGTTAACAATCCATTACCCATTACCCATTTGCACGTCTGGCAAAAGTCATGAAAATCTTGAAAAGTCTTGTAAAAATGTATCGCTGTAAAATCAGCATTACAAACTTCTGCCTCAATTACAGCTGGATGACTAATCAGTCGTCCTATCATTTTTGTATAACAGACGGACAGAGACAGAGAGAGGCGGGTGCAGAGAACGAGAGAGCGAAGAAGAGGCAGGAAATAAGCAAATCGACACAACAG
>NW_023339740.1:8454734-8456543 GCF_004916995.1 Morone saxatilis | reverse complement strand
GTGATGCATGAGGGAAACACTGAAACAAAAGTGAGTGGTGTCCTGCATTAAATGTTGCTATCGGTGGTGATTTTGTACAGGTGGCACACAGATGGGACCCCTCCTGGGACCTGAGCTTGTTAATGAGTCACAGCAAGGAGGGGTTGAGCAGGCTGATATCATGAACCAGACGGAGCCCTCTGGCAGGGCATCATGGAGGTACCCAGCATGCCATTCTCCATTATGGCGAGGTGCCCCTTGGGCCGTTGGAGCTGTGGATTAACCCAAACCTGGCAGCACTTTGCCATGCCACGTGTCAGACTGAGCAAACACTGGCAAATAATTATTATTTTCTCTCACTGTGGCTGAAAGACAACAATCAGACCTAATGAGGGCCCCCATAGAGACTTATTATAAGCTCTAATTAATGGTTTGGAAAGTGTGAGATGATTATTTACAGTATTAAATTGCTTTTAAAATACTTTGCAAAAACTTAAAGTCAAATCTATTGGAGCAGGGATTAGTTTGAGTAGTGAAGCTGAGTCGGAAGTGTTGACCGGTCACAGTTGAGGCCAGTGGAAGGGCAAAGGTCATGCTTAAGTGGGTGAGAATGTATTCTGAGATTAGTGGGTTTAGTCAAGGTCTATAAGTCTAATTCTGTGCTTGACTACTTATCATTCACTATCCTTTTCTGCTTTCTTGCAGACAATTGGGAGCTGATTGAATGTAAACAGTAGGAAACTTGTTGGAGATAATTGAATTTTGGATCTGGTATGCAGGCTTGCAGTAAGAGAGGAAGAGAGGAAGAGAGGAAGAAAACAGAAGAGAAGAAGAGAAGAAGAGAAGAAGCAGATGGACAGCAGGTTTACTGTCACACAATATTAACACATCTACCTCAGAAGAGGAGTGAGCCTCTCAGACAGGACAGTGGGACTGAATTACAAAACAGAGGGGATTCTGTGAGTGAGTGATCAGGGAGAGAAATTCCCTGCTGCATTTTATGCGGATTATGGGCCACAGAGCAAATATCCCACACATATCCGGATATAGCATCGGAGTATGACGATTTCACACCCTATAGGGAGGAGAAACTGTTAATGAATTTGAACATTTTTCTACGTGTAACCTTGAAAATGCTTCTCATGTTTTTAAATGTCAGATTATACTCTGATAGCTGTATTTGTGCATCTGTTGACATTGGTCTGGTGCAGTCTTGCTATGGTAATTGAACACACATGATGAGGCTGAAGGAGGGGAGACTGCTGGTAAGGCTTCAGTCAGTCCTGTCACGCATCTCCTATTCACCAGCCCTGTCTGTGTGTATGTGTGTGTGTGTTTGTGTACTTGCGTGCATATGAAACCAAGCTGGTTGTGTGTGTGCGATAACACACCATTGGCATTCTTCATTTGTAAATAATTGAATCAGGCTATTTTAGTTTGCTCAGAGCGCAGCTGTAATTTGCAGCCGTTCTGCTCTTAAGGACCGGTAATTATGGCTTTTAGAGTCTCCCAAAACAACTCAAACGGTTTCAACTCATGACAGCTGTGCATCTGGACCTTAACACACACATACATATGTGTGACTGTTAATTAAACTGGTACATTTTCCAACTGAAGTACTTCACACACAAGAGTAGACCACTCGGTAAGCTTCTGAGTAATGTTAATAATGATTTTAATCATTTTTAGAACTATTAGACCTTATTATACAATGGATTATGATATAGGCCACACAACATCACAAAATAGTAAAAAGGATGATTTTTCAATGTCTTTAATGAAATTGCATAAGATTATTTCATTAGTAACTAAACAAAATGGTAATCTCAC
>NW_023339740.1:8453150-8454695 GCF_004916995.1 Morone saxatilis | reverse complement strand
CCCAGTTCAAATTTTTTGTATGAATTTCAGGAAGTTGCAGCACCAGTAAACAGAGTTTCTGAACCTTAAAGGACCTCTGTCTATTTTGACTTTGTCACCTGATTTGCTTGTTGTTTATGCAGTGCAGACACATACCTCAGAGTTAATGAAAGGATGGCTGTTGGTTCTCCAGACACTGTCTACTCTGTCAGGCCTTAATAAATTAGAGTGGAGTTAATGTGATTCAATGGATGATTTTGTGGCAGTTGAAAAATAGACAAAAATAAAATAGATTCCTTAACTGGTTTATTATATATAACAAAATGCAGTGCAGTGTGGTCACATGAAAAGATTTCATATATATCGATATTAGTTATGTGACTGCAACCATTTCACACCCCAGTTGTACCTTCCTGGATCATGAATTAACCCAACATATGCTTTGCCATCAGTCTAAACAGACAGTAGCTTTTCCAACTTAAAATAAAAAAAATTTCCAACTTAAAATTAACTGTTTCCATGCAACAGTTGTTTTATTCTGTTCAGAACACTGCATTAATTCTCGAATTAGAAATTTTAGAAATAAATAATGCCTATGATTAAAATGCATACAGTTAGTTTATAGACAGTCCCCTTATGTTTTATGAAAAGACACAGTTTTACAAGTTTTATACCAACCTTTTATTGCGCAATTATCAGGCAAGAGATTTGAATTAATGAGTGGTCCTAGATGCTTAATGTCCTGAGTTCTGTGCTATTTTATGAGCATGATACCAGTACTTGATGATCAACATGAAGTAGAACTAGTCCTAAAACAAGATGTTCAGGTAAAAATGAAGGTTTTCCACCAGAAGGCCACATGCTATGAAGAATGTTGTTAAAGTAAAAGACTCCAAACAGATAATGTTGACAGTGGGTTACACTTTGAGTCAGACTGGGTGTCACGTTTTTTTAAACGGTGAACTATCTCACATTGGAAACAAACATGTCACTTATTTGGGACTTTGGGATTGGACAGGACAGCTTTGTCATCATTGATTGCCACATGTTTGTAAAACAATAAAATCTCTTCTTCCTGACAATAATTTTAACAGTGTCACCCGACTGTAGGATAAACTCTCTGTCCAGTGAAGCTTGCGAATCTAATTTACTGGCAGCTTGGCTGACAACACGACTGTCACAACTGGAAGCATCCACGCAACTCAAGGATTATCTCCCCACCATCCGCTACCTTGAATATGGCACTGCCCGGGAAGCATATGGCTGCAATCTGTGGCACCCCTCACTGTACGGCCTCCATTTGCTTTTAATTAAACACATGGAGACACCCTACGCTTGGGCAAAGACCTGGCAAGGGACTAATAAAGAAACAAACTAATATGAGCTAAGTTAATGATAGTGTGAGAGAAGCTCATGTGTCAAGGACAATAACATCCACATTACTAATGACAGGAGTTCGTGTGCGTCTGATTGTATGTCTCATTACACGTGGAGATTGCACTTACCCAAACTTGCAGCTGATGTGACTAACAGTCTGCCGCCGTTGTTTCAAGACATGCTAAAAGT
>NW_023339740.1:8452860-8453139 GCF_004916995.1 Morone saxatilis | reverse complement strand
GGGGGGGGAGTCCACATTTACCAACCAGACCATCAGCAGTCTGACATAATGTATCTCACATGTTTATGCAGCTGGTTTTGTCATATCATGGCTAGATGACTAAATGAGGACTCCTTTCCACCCTGTCTGGGAGACCCAGAGTAAACATGAAAAGTGGAGCACACGCCTTGGAAGCTGAGGTCAGGTGAAGTAAACGCACTAATGTGCCAATCATGTCACCAGCATTAGTGCTTCAACGCCGCTAATCAAGAGATTGGCATTCACACACACCTTGTTCCA
>NW_023339740.1:8452639-8452839 GCF_004916995.1 Morone saxatilis | reverse complement strand
ACATATGTGTGTATGTGTGTGTTCGGATTATGGGGGCTAGCAGCAGTAATCCTCAGACCACATGGACGTCAGAGGCAATCCAATTTACAGTATGACACTGCTTAACACTTCCAGATACAACCTGTTATACTGTCTGTGCATGCCAATATTTAAATAATAGAGGTTGACTTGTTTAGGATTTAATGTGTTTCTTACAAATA
>NW_023339740.1:8442919-8452540 GCF_004916995.1 Morone saxatilis | reverse complement strand
TGGCATGCTCACAGTGACAATGCTAAAATGCTTACGATTAGCAGGTATGTTCACTATGTTCAACATCTGATTTAAGCCATGTTAGCATGCCAACATTTGCCACTTAGCTCTAGAAGTACAGCTGAGGCTAATAAGATTGTCATTAATTTATGTATTTGGTCGTAAACCAACGTACTGGACACATTTTGACATAATTGTGAAAGCAGGGGATCACCAAGGTTTTTATAATGCATCCATAGGGGAACATGAAAGTCTGTGCCAAACTTCAAGGCAATCCGTTAAATCAATTTTTCAGCCAGGACCAAATTGGTGAACCCACAGACCGACACTGCTATGCTGCTAGCATTACTAAAAATAAAAAAAAAACTTAAACAAAGCATCACCAGATTTCAATAACTAAATCCCTAGACCTTTGTCAGCAGTTTCCAACTTAGGCTGATGCAATAAAGCAGAACTTCTGTGGCTTGTTCTCCAGGACAATGGAGCCCTGTGTTTGAATCCAACGGCACCCATTGCTGTCAATCCAGTGGAGGGTGACTGTCTAATCAACCTCTACACCGCATTGTCATTCATTTATGCTTTAAACAGATGGAGAAGGTGACTGGTAGTCACGAAGTCACTGTTATACAACACTTGTGCACACGTTGTCATTCTCAGGAGAGAAACACCAGCTGTCAGTCAAAATACTCACTGAAATACTCCTTTATTCCAAATGCAGGACCAGGTCAGCCAAATAAAACATGCATAAGTTGTTTTTGCCATTTTCTATCTCTACATTATAGATATTTAATACATAAATGATTCTATCCATACAAAATATAAAAATATGTGAGGCCTCATTTACAACCATATTTACACAGACTTCCTTAACTTAAGTGAAATTATTAATTCATTTATCTATGTACATACTATGAACTGAATACAATAGTACAGTATATTCTATATCTAAATCACATTGCATGAAAAAGCTAAACTGCTAGACTACCTTGCACACTTGTTTGCTGCATGGAAATGAAGTTATGAAAAAAAAATTGCACATCAGCTTTTGAGAAACATTGTGACTTGATAAAACTGCGCATGTAACTGTTAGCCTTAGTACTCAGGAGATTTTCCGAAACATTAAAATGAACAAACATGCAAACACTGTTGCTTTTTCACTGTTTACCAACTGTAATTTACCACTGACTTTCAATTACATGATATTCAACACTCAACAATACTGAATAAATGGACTGTGAGTTTTATTTATTTTTTGTTCCAGATGGAGTACACAAGCTGGCCAAAGAGTCATTTACTGTGCCAAGCTTCAGGATGTTAGGAAATAATGCAGTTCTTGCTTTTTCTGCGTTTGCGGGTGTGTAACTGCCCACTGCGGTTGGGTCCTCCCATCCCTGTGTTGTTGTACTTATGGACAAGCTCCTGGTTACTGAGGTAGCGCAGCTGGATAGGTCTGGGGATCGGCTCACCGAGAAAGTAACCTTCATCCTCTGATTCGGAGGATGATGAGCAGGTGGAGCACCAGTCATCGTCCTCATAATCATCCCAGGAGTATTGGTTCAAGCCAGTGCGTCGGCTAGCCCCGGGATTCTGAAGAGTCAGGTCTGAAGTGGTTCTGGGGCACTGTCTGAAGAGTTGGGGCTGGTATCTTCCCCCTCCTCCTCCTATTCCAAACTGGTCCCTGGCACTTCTTGGTGGTGGGAAACGGTCATAATCCTCACGGACACGCAGTTGTGGTCTTTCTTGAGGTCTTGCCCTTCGCTCTGCCACCAAGTGGAGAGCGTTTTCTGAACGAGACCGACGAGATCTCCGGGACCGGTGGTGGTGGTGGTGCCGGCGCCTCTGGGGAGTCTCCTCCGGTGCATCTATCCGAATACTTGCTCCCCTTCCTCCTCCACCTGCTCCTCCTCCACCACCACTGACACCACCCACCCTACGCTCACTAATGGGTGGCAAGCGAGCAGCGTTGGCGCTGCTCACCAAACTTACCCTGTCTTCCTCCTGGAAGGTAAAGCCAGGCGGTAAATGAGTCATACCCATACCCACACCCATGCCAGAGGGGTTGCAGTACTGCATTTGGTACTGAGAGGACCTGGGAGGATCCATTTCCATGTAGGGCTGATTGGCGGTGAGGCTGTGAATGGACTCAGAGCTACGAAACTGCATTGAGGAGTTCAGGGTGCCCATGTTACTTTTCTCTGACACGTTCATTCCAGAGTCTTTGCTCAGGTCCGGCATGGAAAAACGAGAAAGGTGCTCCTGACGCTTTCCTCCTCCATCTGCTGAGTTTCCTGTAGGAAAACAGAGTTCAATTCAGTGTTAACTTTGCCTTCATTCATTGTCATCACATTCAGTTTTTCAGATTACACGATGCACAGTAAGCACAGGTTTTGATGTAGACTATCAACAATACCAGTACTACTGCAGTAAAAATGCACAACTACCCTTGTTAAACCAACAATAAGGCCAAGCTGAGGTCTACCATCCCTACCTGTAGCATTGGACAGGGCCAGGGATTCCATGGATCCTCTTGGGGTCTGCTCTAGAGGGGTCAATTGCTCAGTGAAGTTAAGTGCATTGATGGGATTTCTGCTTCTTGCCACCTGGGTAGCTGCTGCAGGCCCCGCATCTCTGTCCCTGTCCCTCTGAAAGCCGTGCAAACTGATTGAGCGCTTGTCAGAGGAGAAGCCGTTGTGGTGCTGAGAACAATTGGACACCTCTGTAAAGCTCTTTTGGGTTCTCAGTTTGGGTGGATAGTACTCTTCTGGAGCTGGCTGTTGAAACCATGTCTCATTGAACGAGTGGCCCTTCATGGCTGATATGGGTGGTCTCTTCAAACCTCCGTTCTCCTTGATCCTGTGATCCTGCTGTTGATTGCTCTGTCCAGAGCAGGTGGGGTTATAGGTAGTCCTGACATTGCACTGGCTGAGGAGCTGAAGAGGGGTGGGGTTGTTAGTTGGGTCTGACTGGGTTTCATAATTATAGCCATCACCCGCTTGCTCTTGGCTCTGCCAGGCAGGTGGCTCGCGAGTCAAACTGGGCGTCTGGCTGGAGAGACTCAGAAGATCCATTTGTAAAGACAGCGGGTCCACCTCCCCTGAAAACCTTTCAGTCTGCACTCCCCCCCCTCCTCCACTCTTTCCTGTCTTGGAGCTGCGTCTGGACTCTCTGGTGGAGCGAGCGCTTTGGAAGGCCGAATCAGAGGAGTCTGAGCCATTGGGCTCCTCCCCCAGACTGCAGGAGCGTGAGCAGAAGATTTGGCCCTGCTTGGGCAGGAAAGGCCGACCCAGCAGAGAGCGTTTGCAGCGGGCGCAGCAAAAGCAGCCCTCTGTGGCGTGCCAGTGCTGCCCATCGTATGTCATCTGGCCTTGGTCGATGCCTGCAGGAAATAAAAGCAACACATGAATCCACAGTGTTGAAGTAAAAGGACAGACTGTGTACAAAGGCACAATTAAAATACAAAGCACTATGTCTTTATCAAAGAGCTTTAAATTGAAAATCTGAATCCATAATTAAAAATGCTGTTTTATGTGAAAATAGTAGCATATTACATAGTTGGTTGTTGAGTGAGAAAATAGAGCTGGGGACTGTAACCTAACTTCTCTTGGGGGGAAACTCATTATGGAGCTTGCCCAGCATTGTACAAACACATTGCATTTTGAGTGTGCTTGCAGTTGTTGCAAGGGAAAGAAACCAGCTATTTGCTAATGGCTGCCATCTGGTTCAAGCATGTTTTCTGATGGTTTCAATTTATAATCAGTTGTGTTTTTTTGCCAAATATTTTTTTCTGTATCCTGTCTGACAAATAATTACAGAGCAAATTTGTTGAGAGGTATGTGCCAAAATCACACCTGGGCGTCCTGTTGGGGGATACGCACACATACACACACACACAGTTTGAACAGGGGGTGGCATGGGGCCAAGAAGGTTTCCCACAGAAAAATACCCCAGTTTTCTCTTAGTTAGAAACACAACAGGTTTTGAGATGTTTAAATTTGTATTTAACTGACACTTGATGCATGCGTATGTGGTAAAAACAGATCCTGGACTTGAAAAGTCACTTGATACAGTCATGCCTTTGCCCCAGGTTGGGTTCATGCTGCATAATATATACTGTACATATTTCTGTGCTCTGTAAACTAAGGTCTCTGTAGACTACTGCTATGTGCCCTTGGCTCATATGCATGACCATGGATGACATCATTCAGTGATAAACTGCAAAAAACCAGGCCACATCTTTTTTCATCCGTTATTCACTACAAAAAATGAGGTCACTCTTTCACCTTCCTTGAACAAACTAAACTTTCCTCCATGTATTCATGTTTTTACTATTACCATATTTTTTTTCTGTAAGGGTTTCTTTGAATGACCTGCTGGTGATTGATGCAGTTTGTATTAGCAGTGATAGATGCCGGGTGGTGGTGCAGCATACCAATATGTTCCCCGCAGGAGTCGCAGTACTCTGCGTAGAGGGACTCGAAGCAAGAGCAGCAGTAGGGCCGTCCCTCCTTCATGATGTAGCGCTGGCCCCCCAGCACAGTCTCGCACTCGAAACAGCAGAAGTGCTTCATGTGCCAGTGACGCCCCTCTGCCTCAGTGCACTCATCCGCTAGGATGATCTAAGAAAGGAGAGATAAGAAAGAGTATCGTTTATCACAGGTCCTCCGGAGGTAAAACCTCAGTTGGGTTATTACTGCGCGCTGAATGACAGGACAATGGCTCGGCTCGCCCTCCATCCCCCTACATACGCACCCCTTTCTCCTCTGCAGCTTAGTCTCTTAGATCATCCTCTTTGTCACTGATTTGTGTGGGAGGCTAATGTGTGCGGGGACTTGGGTGAAATCTAGATGGTGCATTTACTTTTAATTATGCTGCTTTTAAAACACCGGGGTGCTTTTTAAGTACTAGCAGTGTCCTTGTACCCATTTGCAGAGAGAGTAAGTCAGTGCTAATGGTTGGAAGATCAGGATATGGAGGGCTGATCCCATTAAACTGGAAAACCCCTGCATGTGTGAAACTGTGACAGTGTGTGTTGTGAAGACCGTGACCATCATATGACAGCAATTTTGTGCGCTTCTAGGAATGCATATGTGCGAAATGTGTGCAAAATGTGTGTACATGTTAATTCTTAATAAATAGCACTACGAACACGGTGTTGCATTTCAGGCACAGTATGTTAGCTATGGTGCATTTGTGTGTGTGTGTGATGTGACGGGCGTCTACCTCATCACAGGCGGTGCAGCGTGGCTTCAGCCTCTCGGCGTGGTGTCGGCCGCAGTAGATTTTCCCGTCCTGGTAGAAGTAGATGAGGTCCACCAGGAGCTCGTTACACATGCTGCACACGAAGCAGGCCGGATGCCAACACACGCCATGACCTGCCCGTGACGCAAATACAGCAATGTCGCCGCCATTTATCTGGCCTCCACACTATAAAGAGGTGGAAAAAGAAGAAGAGAGTTTTTGAGAAAATGGTTCACTATTTACACCCCACTTTCCCTCTCCCAGTACCAATTCTGATACCTGAATTCGGAGTAGTGGCTGATACCGAGTATCAGTTACATACCTGTGCTATTTTTTTGTAGGTCAACTTAAAATATGTACACCTGGGCACCCAGTAGTCACGTGGTGGACCTTGCAGGCATGGTAAACCATTCACCCTATGTTTCCTGTCGGCCCTTTATGAAGCCAATGTTCAACAAAGACAAAATGCCAAAAATACAAAACCAATATTCTCTTAAAGACTTGTGCATTCTCGATAAAAGTTTATCACTACTGTTATTACCATTATGTTGTGAACAGTGACCAATAAACTATTTAATCTATGGTGGTCATGTGACAATGGTCCAGAACAACTTTTTCCCTTTATAGTCATTACAAAATTACTTAATAATTAATATTTGTGTCATGAACACAACGTGATTTATTTAAGTCTTGAAGAGCGATATCAGTAAATTATTTTCTTCCCAATCACATGAGCAATGAAAGTCTTTTTGGTATGCACGGCACCCTGTGAGGAATCTTCATTGGACTGAATGGATGAGGCGCCATCTTGAAACTCTGTATGATATCATTACTTCCTTAATGTGAAGTAATTCCTGTTAAAACAAGTTGATGCCACGGGACATACGGCAGTGAGGGATCAAACCAATGGGCTAGCAGTTCTGGAGACAAGCAGTGTAAGTAGATAGAGAGAAGGTGAGATTGTTGAGTGCAGCAGAGACACAGAGAGAATGTTGAATGGCTTCTGGAGGACGTTGGGGGGCAAAGGGGAGAGGTAAAAACAGTGATATATGGGAGGATAAAAAGGAAAGTGAGATCTGCATCGAGGTGTAACGCTAGAGAAGCTGTAACGTGAGGGAGTGCTAAGGAGACAGGGGGAAAGGTCAGGTAGGCAAAGTAGATTTAGAGGGGTGGGAAGATGGAGACAGAGTTACAATCAGGTTATCTAACTGGCACAAAGCCGACTGCTGCAAGGAGGCCAAAGGGGGGGTGGGGAATTCAATCAATACGCACTCTCCCAACAATCTGCTCCCTCATGTATGTGTGTGTTTGTGTTTGTGTGTGTGTGTGTCTGCTGAGCGAATGAGAAGCACAAGCTGTAAAGCAGCTATACACCTGGGGCACCAACACAACAGAGAGTACTTTGCTTGTTGTACACACAGTAACAAATGGCTAGCGGATGCTGATGTTCGCTAGTTTGTTGTTAAAAGAACACTCTCCGTCGCACTCTGTGGTCCCAGAGGGCCGCTATAAGAATGCATGTAGACGATACAGTAAATATTTGATGGGACACTGGGTACTACTTTGAAATATTTTCAGGGAAGCAGTTTTGACTGTAACTTAGTTCTCTGAGGTATTATGTAAGGCTATGTCTTAAGACAAATACTGTGATGTGCACCACCTCAACATCTTCTTCAGAACACTTTGAGGTGAGACTGACAAGGTCACAATGTTGTTAAAAAAGCAGACATGTATTGTGTCTCTGCCCTTTACATGTCAACATAAAGCACCTCTCATACATCATAAAAAAGATCTAAAATGCCAGCAGGCTGTTCACTATGTCTGTCACACGATTCATTGCTTTCATTCCAAGACCTTTGATCTTGTCACACTTAATACACTCTTGTGACAGGACGCAACACGGGAATGGCATTTGGAAGTGAAACGGTGTGCCACTCTCCGATAATCTTTGATCTCGTCATATCTCTGGACTGCCTGGAAAACGATTAAAAAACAATGTTTTTTGGTATTTCTGTCAGCTACCTGTTCGCAGATCGCGCCAGTCATCGTCACAGGGAATGGCCGGACATTGCCGCGGCCCAGGTTCTCCCGCTTCCGTTGGTTACTGAAGAGCTTCAGTTCTCGCTTCTCCTCATCATCCAGACTGTTGCAGTAGCGGACCTAGACACATACACACAGACACACATTTGTTAAGTTTGATCTGTTAAGCAGACAGAGAGTTTAGGGATGTTGCGTCATCATCTTGCTACATAGCTATCTAGCTACATTCATGAAGTAAGGAAATGGCCACAAAAAAGCAGCAAGTGTGGATGAGATCGACACACAGACATAGTTGTTGAATGTCTACTTTCAGAAACAATTTAAATTTCTTAAATTGGAAAACGTTTTGGTTTTATTGGAAAACTGATTGGAAGAGGCAGTCGGAATAAGCCCCCTCTCAAATGGAAATTGGCTAACATTACCGTGATGTTACACTAAATGACGAAGTGAAACAAAATGGCATCCTGACTATCAGGCTAGTGTGGGGCTGAAGGACGCCAATTTCCTTAATGATGTCACCACTTGTTTATGACAAACATAACATAAGATTAACTCTGGTAATGATTTATTTATACTAAAAAAAAGCTAAAATAGGCAGCTACACACAAACACCTTCCTATCTCATTCCCACCCATCAGAAAGACAGACTCTATTTTTCCTGTCTCCTCCCTTCTCCCCTTTTATCTGTGTTGCCCTAAAGGAGGGGGGTGATGGATGGATGGATGGGTGGATGGGTGGATGGATGGAGGTGGTGGGGGAGGGGTCAGTTTGGACTCTCACCTCATTGTCATGAGGCGGGAGCTGATGGAGCAGCTGTTTGATGCGGTATTTCTCTCCCGGGCTGTTCACGTAGGGCACCTTGTCCTCAGGCAAGGAGCTGTAGTACTGATGAACCTGACCAAGAGACAGAGAGGACGAGAGTGATGAAGAACAACATACTTGCAAGATGTAAACTAACAGTTTGTCATTGTTGTAATTATCGATTAAGTTCTCGGTTACTATTTTCAATTCATTGATTTATTGCTTTGTCTATGAAATGTCACAAAATAAAGGAAAAGTGAAACAAATGCTCCATAATCACACTCTTCTAATTAGTTATTTTGTATTTACAATAGTAAACTGAGGCAGTTTATAATGATAAAAGATATAAATCCTTTTGGAGGAGCATAAACCTACTAATGGTTGTCGTACTTTTATTTGATAAATTACTCAAAATGATAAAATTATTATTAAAACACTGTTAATTAATCATTTCAGCACTAAGAGGTTGAACTGTGCAAAGACAAAATTAACAGGATCTATAACTGAGAGTGACCAGTGCACACACACACACACCCACACCCACACACCACTAAAATCACTTTGATTTATGGGCCACCAGCAGAGACTTAATGGAACCTCACCTCTTCATCTTTGCACATTGACATGGGAATGTATTACTGACCTGTCAAATGTGCATGCACACACACTCACACACACACAGACAAACAAGTGATTAGCACTGTGTGTGCATACAAATGTGTGCGACAGAAGGATTAATGCTAATATGGCCATTCCAAATTACTTGGACATTCCTCACATTACAGCGGCAGACAATGAGTGTCATCTCTGTGTTATTTATTGCATTCTTTTTTATTACACTGTAACAGGGGGCCGGGGTATAATAGAGGTCAGGCAGCCATATATGAATGTGATTGGAGGGGGTGCAAACGACAAAAGCCACAGGGTTTAAAGAGAGATTTGAGGACGGGGGTTAAAGAAAGAGAGAGGAGGAGAGGTGTGGAGAGGGAAATAAAGAAACAATGAACATGTTAGGTGGATGAAGAGACAGTAGAAGAAGGCACAAGACACACAAAAAAAAACAATACAGCAGAACAGACACAGAAGACTTGGAATGTAAAGAGAGGCAACATGATCAATTCCTGCTGACTAGGTCACGGAAATCTTAATGACCTATCTGTCTACTAAATGGATCTACTGACTAGAAGCCATCAGCTTTGTCCTTGGCAATAACACACAGTCTGTCACACAAAAACAGATTAACATGAATAAAGCAGACCCACATGGGCACATAGAGACCAAAACTAAAAACTTTAAAACTCTAACATCTTAAAGTGTAATGCCCCTGAAGCTGCAGTGTCACATTCTGTGTAAAGAGCATTTCCTCAAAGCCTTATACAAGCATGTTTGTTGTTGGGATGAATTTATAGCGGGAGCCTCTTGTTGTAAATGTAACCTAATTCCTTCTGCTCTGCTTTTGTTGGCTTCTACCGGTGTTGGCGAGGGACACTGGATCCGTGTCCAGAAGCACGGCTCAGGACGCCGGGGGGGGGGGATCTCAGG
>NW_023339740.1:8418118-8442828 GCF_004916995.1 Morone saxatilis | reverse complement strand
ACACACACACACACAGCTAATGATAAATTACAAAACATGCTTCCAAAAACAACAGGGTTACAATCTGGAGGTGAAAGGCACATAGCCCCCAGGAAACGATCTAAAGACAGATACACACACGCACAGACACACTCACATGCACATAATGGACACAGTTGCAGCGAGAGCCAGGAGGAGCAGCTTGTGATAATAACTGTAATCGAAAGCAGATGAAACTAAAGACAGGGCAGAATTTCGAACTGTACTGAAAGGAGTGTTTTTAAAAGCTAAAGCAAATGGTAGGACCTCGCAACTGAGTGACAAGAGTGATCGCTTCACACAGCTGGTTTCTATTGCTGTTAATGGCCAGACAGCCAGAGGAAAAGACACCACCAGGCACCACTCCTGACATTCTCTCAACAAGCCACTTTACAGTGGTTAGTGGACATAGATATTATATTGTTGAGAAAACACTGGTAGTTACAGCCAAACATGGTGGGGAAGCTGGTGTTTTCATAGCAAAGCGAGCAGATTTAATGGCTGTGTTTTTATTCTCTGTGCTTTTATTCTCACATCTTTTTACTGAGATGTGCGAGCGCAGTCAGCACAGTTGTGGGAGCAAATTCAATGTGGTTGAAAGTTAAAAGGCCAGAGATGGGTTAATTAAGCACAAAATACATTACAATGAATGTATTAAAATGCAGCAACAATTTTAACAAGACTAAGAGTCTGCAGCTAAGCTAGCAGTTCTGAGACGAACATTAGCATGCTAACTTGCTCACAATTACAATGATAACGTGAAGTAATGATTGCAATGATAATGTGCTTGTGTTTGGGTATAATGTTTACCATTGACTGAGATATTTTAGTCTGGACCAAAATGGTTGACCGACAGACTGACCAACACACACCTCGAGCGTTGCTGCTAGAACGAGTTTGACTGACTTTCAACTGATCTGATCTGACATCATTTAGAGGCGTGTGTTAAGCGCTCAGTCTCAGTCTCTTTTTATAGCTTTACCATTTATCTCTCATTCACAGTTGCTGGCGGTAATCAGGTCAGGGGCAGTTTTCATAGTCCTTGAACTTGGATGGAAACTGGGGTCTAATTGTCCTCAGGTCCATTTTGGAACAGGTTAAAATAGCCCCAGGTCTCTTTCAGACCAGCTCTTTGTTTTTTGAAAGTTAATGTAACAACAACAGAGCTGTGGGTCTCTTTTAGACCTGGAAAGACCTCCAGTTTGCATGCATAACCTTGAACTGAATTTCTGGGTCTGAAAGAGCATACTTCATGTTCGACTGCAAATCAGATTCAGATCCTGGTAAATGGTGAGCAGGGTCTGCACATTAGACTGCAGCTACGTGATGGTAAAAAAAATAAAACACCAGTTACAGGCCACTGCTGAGTAACATACTTGGCCTTGACAAGCTGTAACTTGGCAACATCTAAGAATTTATTTGGATGGAGAGAAGAGAGCAAGAGGAGACAGTGGGAGAGAGAATATTGGCAGGCCCTCCTTCACACTGCAGCTCAATAACATCTCCAACACACTCTGTTACTGTGTTCTGGTGATAAAGATTTGTATACTTTTATTGAGTCTATATTTCAGCAATTGTTGATAGAAATACAAACCCACACAGGAGAGTTGAACATTCCAAAGTAAGAGTGGAGTTATCCTTCATAGGGCTTAGATATATATCTGATTGAATGCACAGTCCTAAAATCTCTCGTTACAGAGTGGTGACTTTACACCACTGCTGGCTGAACAGCCGACTCATACACAGCACCGACTCCCTACGGGGGAAACCTAAACCCACCGTTTAGATCCTGGAGATTAGCTTTGTGTTTACCATCTCCCTCTTTTCTTGCTGTGTCTTTACCTCGTGCGGAGGAAGACCGGGTGTTGAAAAGCCCCACATCAGGCATACTTCCGCTCCTCTGTGAGAGGTCACACAACATGTTTCCACAGCTTGAATGACTTGGACGTCAGGTTGGGAAAATAGAAATTTCTATAGCTATGGATACTTTTCATCTAGGCTGAAATGTTCTCAATTGTCACAATTTTATTTTGAAGGATGTATAACGTACATGCAATAGTGCACGGTTTCCATTATGGCCTGACTGTTCCTGAGGTCATATCACCACTAGACGAGAAGCTAATTGACTCTGGGGTCAGATGTGTGACCCTGGAGTGGGATGAAAAATAGCTGTGCTCAGACCTCGGAGGTGAAAACAGGGGGCTGAGCCAACATTGTATTGACTAGTTCATTGCTTTTAGCTCTTGGACAAAATGAAACCAGCGTCCATAAACACTTCTATTGTCCTATAAAACTGGAAACCCTCCCACATGTGTACCTCTATGCTTCAACCAAGCATTGTAAAAGAGGATTTTCTTCAGCATGCATGGGAGCAGTTAATGCATTTAAGTATTACACGGCTTAGCTTAGTCGTCGAGAGGGCGGCGAAATTAACTGTTAACATGTTTGCAGGCGGAATGAATCGGAGATTAATTTGATTGCTGAAGCCACACAATCCTTGTTATCCGTTAGCCTGCAGAAGGAGCAGTCAGCATAACTGGTGAACTATCATATGGTGAGATATAACAGCTACAAAATATAGGCATGAAGTGTAACACTACACAGTGTAGAGCTTGGAACCATTATTAGGTTAACAACATACTGGAATGTATGCGAATGTGTAAAATAGTATAACAGAAAATCTGAAATCCTTTCCAACTCTGTTTTTTGTCTTCTATGCTAAAATATTTTAAAGGTTTTAACACCAAACATTTAAAGTTTATTTTGAAATCCTTGAACTCACATTGCAGTGTGCATGGTGAGCTTTTTGATAAGTGAGATAGTAATGCGATCCTAGGAATCTTGTTGTCATTTGATCCATTTTTAAAGAGTCCTGTCGTGACAGTGCACTCTGTTCTTAACTTCTGCTTTTGGACAACAAACAATATTTTGAAAGGAAAGACGCTTTCCGGGAAAAGCACAAAGCTGTGGGCTCAAATGCTTAAACTGAGCCACGCCCAGACTGTTGTGGCATTTCAATGTGGACAGTCAATGTTTCTGGTGTCGGCACTAACTGTATCTTCAGATTTAGTCCCACCACAGTGGATGAGGCCCAAGAGTTCGGTCAATGTGATTTACAACAGCTGACAAAACTGCACAGCATCTTTACCCTCAGTGGTGCTGTCCAATGTGAATGCGATGTGGCACGGGTGCTAAGATGCTAATACCTGTTCAGGTTTGAGTCCTGGTGGTACCCAGGCGTACTCCTCCAGGGCGCAGCCCGAGTCGTCGTCTGAGGTAGAGTTCCTCTGGAAGTCGTACATCAGCTTGGTGACCGTCTTCTCCATCTCTACAGGCATGGCTGTCACTGCATGCTCCTCACGACGACACTTACAGTGCACACAGATCTTCCTACCATGGACAAAACACAACACAATATGTCAGGCCAATGTTGTATGTAGACTACACTTCTGTGCTGGAAGGTTAATGGAACAAGAGCCTCAGATTTTAAATGAAAGCAGTAGTTATTTGACTTTCTAAATTATGCTGTTGAAAAGTGTGATTTGTGGTTTGAAAATAACTTTTGCAAATTTGAACTCACAATACAGAACCATTAGGGTGAAAACAACAACATACTCAGTTTAATGAATCACAGTGTAAATAGAACTACATTTGGGGCAGATAGGGTTTCAGCAGAAACAAGACTTCATACTGAGGTTGCTGTTGGGGCCTCTGAAGCCTTCCATTAATCACAGAAAATAAAAAAAAAACCAAATTACTTTTTTCAACAGGTAACCCCAGACAGCCTGTAAAAATAACAGGAAAATCTATCATGCAAGCTACTTGCTTGTAGACATAGTAAAGCCCCCCCTTTGAGAGAGCCGTTGGCAAACTCTCTACCCGTAAAGGATGTGAACTTCACACAGTGCAAAGGTCAGGGCTTCCCACTTCAGCTCTCACTGTAAAATGTGGGTGTCATAATAATATTATATAATATAATGCTCAACAATCCTCTGGGGTACCGAGAACAAGGGTATAATCACAAACAGGCTATGGAAATTAGCAGAATAAAGCCAATGACAGTGATGAAAAGCAGTACTGTATAAACACACTAACAAACACACACACACACACCACAACACACGCGGAGCCACAGGTACACACACACAAACACACACGCACCCCTGTGTACAAGGTCAGCGAGAAACACTAGCAGATGCTAAGCCAGGACAGTGCTCCACTCTCATTAGTCAAGCAGACCCACCCAACTATGAAATGGAAAGTATCCATGTGAGAGTTTCCACAGAAAAGACGGTCGGGAGTGCTTGACGCTGACACTCCTCCTGCGAGCGGCTCTTTCATCTCCAAGGGTGTCCAGAGAGTAATAAAGAGAGTTGTTATATTTCATAGACTCAAACAACTATTCTCCAGTGTTGTCTTACAAAATATTGGTATTAACAGCCACAAATTACTCCTTGGAGAATGACACAGAACTTGTGTGATGTCTCACAAAAAGCAGAACAGGATGTGAGTTAAATACCTGAGTGAACTGATTTAAATCAAACCATAGGCCACCTTCAGCACATCTGTACTGAGATTCAAAGAGAGAAGACGTTGCATACATAAAGATTCCCGTGCCCTTGACGGCTCTACGTCCCCGCATGAAGAGGAAACTGTGGGTGGCCTGAAGGTCGAATCCCCCTAACCCTTGCTGCCCCTCAGGCGGCCAAACCAGAGAGACAATCCCATTACCTTCCCAGACGGACGCCTGTCTGTCTGATAGACCGCCCTACGGAGGAGCTTAAGGACACTCAGGACACTGTTTGACAGACTGACAGCTTGGCTGGCCAGGGATCTGTTAGTGTAAAGTTCTTGGAGCGCAGACAGCACCATGTGGAGAGCTGGCCATGTCTCACCTTGTCTGTGGCTCAAAGGAGCACTTCTTGTCTATGGGTTGAGCCTTGGTTAACAAAGCACTTCAGTCTATTTGGCTTAGCACTGATGGGTTTTGATGATAGAGCAGATACTGTATAATACTGAAACAGCTTGTAGCTCTCGGAGTAAAACATCCCACTGACATGCCACAACTGGTCGTATGACATGCAATCTTTAAAAAGAAAACACAAATATACAGGTCTCAAGTTGAGCGAATTCTCCATCATCACTTGAGATTCGTCGCCATCCGCCAGGAGCCTCACAGCCTATTACTGTCAGCTCCAGCTTTCCACACCACCCTGAGCAGAGAGGCAGACCTCTGCAGTCACTGTGGAAGGGCAAGACACAGGCTTTACACACTGACTCCATAAATATTAACAAAACCAGATATCGTTGTCATGAATATTGATGGGTATGATAAACTGAGCAGCGGTGCAGCTCAAGGAGACAAAGTCATCAAGTAGCTGTCAAGCTAGACAGGCATATGGGTGTTTGGCAAATCCCTGTCCCAGCGGCATGATGCTATAGCCAGGGGCAACACAGCTTGCCTCATTACAGCCCAGCACCATCACCATCATTACTAATTCAAGACTGATTAACACATTGACACACAAAAATGCGTATAAAGGAACACACGCTTGCAGTGAGGATGATGATTGAAAGTGAAAGGCAATGGCACCAAAGATGAAGACAAAAAGGATTAAGCAGCGTATGGACACTTCTTCCATTCTCCTGACATGCTGCCAGATGGTTAGCAGTTATTTCTGCCTTGGGGTGAGGAGGGACTCTTGGAGATAAGAGTATAGAAATAGCCGGAGCTGAAGTAAAGCATTTCACACCGCATTCCTTCTAAGAGGACGCATCACAACATCCCTGCCCCACACTCTGCTTATACAGTCTCCTTGGAGGTAGATTTTGAGGCAGAGGAGCTTTGGAAAAAAGCATCTCTGAATCAATCTCTTAGTCCAGATGTGTGATGATGACCTTCCTCCAGTGATTCACCTCGCAAACATCGGATCTCCCCAAATCAGCGCTGGCAAACATACTGTAGGCCTACAGGGGCCGGTTGCTTTGCTCACCCCCCTTTTTTATCCTCATGATTTACAGCACGCTTCATGCACATGCCTGGGATTTCCCCTCCACTGAAACCTAATCCCCAAACTTCCCCTTGTAATCTACATGATTTCAATTAGGAGAGATTTTGGGGCTTTGGTAATACGAGTCAAGTGCATCACTGACGCCTCATAAATGACTGAGGCAAAGAGAAGAATATTTAAAGTCTTGTTCTTTATTCAATTGTGCCCTTTTGTCCCCTGGGAGATGTAAATGCTTCTGTACCATAGGCCGGTTGGAGTGTGAGGTTTGTTCAAGACCTGGGGGGTATGTTGTTAGATAGTAACCCCTGTGACCATGATGTCGGTAGACAATGATTCACCGTTTCAAGTTAATTATCATCGCCCTGCTCCTCTAGATTAGACCTGTAACCTAGGTAACGGGTGGTTTTAATACGTAACTAGAGTTGGATAGCCCCCTTTGACAATTACATATACTTTGTTAAATTGTTTTAGGGAACTGATCCAAGATCTTCAGCAAGCATGGTCTCAAGTTAGACCAAACATGCTGTGTTAAAACTGATTGAATGTAACGTCTTACTAAATGTGCTTCAAAGCAGAAGTTGACTCATAGAAATGATCTTTGCAAGGCAGGTTAGGCTGTACCCCTAATTCCAGAGTTGTGGGGGTAAAATTAAGAGACTCTATTCAACTCAAACTTAATAAAACCATCTGACTCAACTGTATCCCAGGGCCAGTTGAGGAAGTATAGCCTGGGAGAGTCTGAAGTCCCATTCCACTCTCATTCCTGAGAGTTGGGAAGCTCCCAAAACCACTGCAGCTTTTCCATGGCATCACTCTAGATGGTCAGATTAAAATCCCATCTTTAAATGGCAGCTCTGCACAAAAGCAGAGGTTGGATGACAAGAGAGGAACGCGCAGAGGAGACAACAGCTGGGTGCACACTGCAGCCAAGTCTTGTGTTCTTTTTTCCTGCCTCTGCCTTTGTTTGGTGAATACATTTCCGATCAGTGTTTTGAAACAGTCTTTGGAAATTTTAGGGGCTTCAACAAATAGCCCTGCTTTCCAAAATTACCAATACACAGGGAAATGTCTATGTACCTACACTGGGCTGCATGTAGACTTCAGAGCCATTAGGAGTTAATCACAGTTAAACATGACTTGAGGTGTTCCCGACAAGAATCAGGCTCCACAAAGACATTTTCCATTAGGGTCCAATTAGTAAGAACCAGATGCAGCGTGTTCCCAAGGACAGAGATTAGGCCTGCATCCACCTGTCATAACAAATTATACAGAGGAAAAATCCTCTCTATGTCAAATTCTAGATGCTATTGAGTCGTACTGTGGGAAAGGTAGATGTTTGGATCTTGATACATACTATCCCAAAAAGTTGGCAAATATCTGCCGGAAGGACAATACAAAATGTCTGGAGTACCACTTTAACCTTAGGGCCGGTTCATCCTTAACGAATGGGGAAATTCTAATCACTGTCTTTTCTTGGCTGAAATTATTTTTGTTGGCCAGTACAGTGAATAGCTATTTAACTTAAAATGGACAGAAACTTGTGTTTTGTGTCAGTGTTTTAGATTTTCATAAAGCAAGAAGCTAGTGGAACACAAGCTAACCAAGAATTGGGATGGCACTGTCAACTATATAAAAGCAACCTATAGTAACAAATAGGCTAGGTGTATACACACACACACACACACACACACACACACACCACAAGTACAAAAACAGGGCTCATACAGTCACACCATGTCTTTAAATTGTAGATTTGCCTGAGGCCGGGCTTATTTTTCTTCTTCCAGCTCCAGTAGTGTAACTGAAAAGGCCGTAAGTATTATAATTCCCCCTTTTTCTCTCTCTCCAAGAATTGAATGGGAAAGGATTTATGTGGGAAACGGGAAACAAAAAGAAGAGACAGATATTTATGTAACATCAGACGCTTTTTAGACGCTATACTTGAGACTGGATCACATTACTTATTCATCCAGTGTTGACTTGTTCCATTAAGTGACACTGCTTTGGACGGGGAAAAGAGAGTCATGGAAGGGACAAGCTTCCAGGACAACCTCAGTACAGACTTCAGACGCTTAACACTGCCAGATCATTAGCAAATGTGTTGACCAATGCGAATGTTATTTAGGGGAACATATCTCAACAAACCTACCAGCCCTTCTAGGATTTTTCACCGGAATATTGTGTTGACTTTTCTTTCCCAGTGTCGGTGGGAAAAAGCAGCAACTGATTTTTTTTCCAGAGGCAGTTGTGGATGTCAGATATAATGTGGATCTGGCGTTCAGGCTCCTGTCAGCTCAGTTAATGTTTGGCCTGCTCTCAGACCTGAAGAGCCCACTGATACTGCAGCCAGCTGCTAAAGCCACATTATTCATTACTCACCCGTCAGTCCATTCATGTGCTAATCCGGTGACCCTTTACACTGCTAAAAAGTAGCCTCTAAATGGGTCAATTAGCCTGCACTGAGTCTTGCAATGTTCTTCTTAAAACAACTGCCATGGAGCTGCGGTTATGCCACTTGTTTCCAATGCAGTTTGCGGAAAACTCCAGGAAATAATTAGCCTTTTAACAAGGAAGACTCAAATCATGACAACAAAACAACACTTTGACTGAAGAAACATCATAAAACATGCTGACTTGTAAGATATATCAAATAGATCTTACGATATATCAAATATATCTTACAGGTGCCAATTTATTTATCTGTTTATTTACTGAGCAGCCTACAATAAATATGGCACAGAGGCTCCACAGCAGAGAGAGAGAGCCGTAGCTTGACCATTGCGCTACAGGGGGTGGGGTGGGGGATAAAAACCGGCGAGAACACGTCTATAGGGAGAGAGTCCAGCAGCTCTGCATTTTGGGTATTATTGTAATCCAAATAACACCCTGTTTAAATGAATGAATGAGCAAACTATCGATTTAAACCCACTTGGAGATCTTGGAGGCAAAAACCGAGTTAAAAACCCCCACTGACTTTAAAATGGACAGAGGAATTTAATATCTTCAGTCCTGCGTAAAGTATTGCGCACACTGCACAGAGAAAAAGAGGCTGAAGTCAGAAACGCATTGGATGTCACAGACAGATACATTCGTGCGTCAACACTACTTTCCACAACGCATCTAACCTAGGGTCGTAGCGGCTCCCGATACAACACAAACACGATCAATAATCAGTTGCTTACCTTCTTACAAACTGCGGCGGAGGGAAGCCATAGCCCTGACCTCGGCGCTGGTTGCGGTTGTGCGGCTTTTAAAACACGTCTTCCTCATTGCAGAATTTGTTACCCAACTCCAACGCCACAGCCTCACTGCCACGAAAACACACAAACTCTCGCCCGCTGCGTGGTGCCTGCACCCCTCCGCTACATTTACCCCCTCCGTTTAAAAGGCTTTTGTCAAGCCCCTGCTCTCCGCAAACACACTCAGGAATTCAGCAAACGAGGACAAAGCTGTAGACGAGGAGCCAACTTAAAGAGTGCGTAAAAAAACAACAACAATCTGATCCCACTTTTACAGATCCAAACAGGAGCGCAGACTCCGCCGAGAGGTTGTGGAATCCAGATGAATAAAACAGAAATCTCCGTTGGGACGCGGGGCTGCTGCTCGGAGTGGAGATCCGGGAGGACTTTCGGTGCGTAAAGGCGCTGGAGCTGCTCCGCTGGCTGCTGAGCGACCCTCTGAATAACGGCGCTTTAATCCGTAACCAGCGTCAAGCGCGTATAAATAACACATGCGCTTCCGGCCCGCACTTTCAAAATAAAAGCACCACTGTCACGCGTTTTTTTTTCGGATGTGTTGTTTTGTTTTAGAATTTCATCTACTAAATGAACATACTGTGATTTTATTTACCTCACACATCTACAAATGTATGTATGTTATGTAACTTAAATTATAGATGTATATAAATACTGTACACAGGTCAGATTTTTTTTTCCCCCAAATTAAAATTGCTAAGTGAATTTGTTGCATATAGGGAAATAGGTTGGTGACGCCTAAGCACACTGGGTTTGCTGAGGAAGACCAGGGATGCGGTTGAAAGCTCTGGACAAAGCTATCAAGCAGACCTTGAGTTCAGATTTTTTTGATCAAATTACTTTTCTAGTGAATATCCTACTTAAGCACAAAAGCCTCACAACATCCTCTATAAGCCTTGACTACATAAGGGTGCACTTTCTGACCTTCCAGACAGACATTGGCTTCTATTAATGTCTGTACAGATTGAAAATCAATAGTCAATCCAGACTCCTTATATTTTAAAGCTTTTGTTTTAACTCAAAGTCGCCAACTTCCTTTATCATGGGCCCTCTCTGGTTGACTTGACACACACTCACACACACACACACACACCCTCTCTCCCTCTTTCCCCTGCATGCTAATATCCTGGTGTGATGTCAGCAAGTCAGCATCCCAACACTGTTGTAATTAGCAGTGTTCTGGGAGGATTTGCATGTGAATGAAACAACTTCCCTGAATCTGCTAGCCAACAAGGAGAGGCAGAGAGGGAGGGGGGAGAGGGGCTGCAGAGCACTGAACTGCAGAGCACTGAACTGCATGGGGTAATGGGGAGGTGAGCCCTTGTAAACAAAACAGTGCTGTTTAACATAAGAAGTGGACATTAGCTGGAGAAAGGACGAAAGGCTTACAGACCAATGAACATTCACTGAATCAAAAACAAATGTAAAGCCAATTTAGTAGCATCATAAAACTCCTGTGCACCATGGGTCCATTAGTATTTTAGGCTGACTTTGCCAGAGACTCATAGACTATAGACTATAATTATATATTACTACAATCTATGTTATTACATATTTGTTAATATGTTATTAAAAATAGAAAATGCTCTAGTTTCTAGTCACCTCCACTTTGAAAAGTTGCATTATAAATAAGTTTGCTTTCTTAATTCTCAGTCCTAAATTGATTGTATTTATCAAAATACAACTGACCAAAATGCAGTCAACCACGAGGAACCTAAAGCCAGGGACTGATTTATACGATTACCACGTAATGGCAACAACATAAACAGCTCAATTGTTCCCCAACAGATTGCCACCATCTTGGCTATTTTGGTTTGGTTCTCTTAAACACTCACATGGCAATTCATTCTGTAATGCTATCTCTCTTCTCTTGCTCCTACAATGAGTGGTAGGAGTGTTAAACAATGTCCCACTGCACCTCCTCATTTGCTTATTTGTGTAACGCAAAATGTGTCAAGAAAAAGGAAGCATGCCCAGAAGTTTTCTGGCAATCAAAGCTTGACAGATTTGTGGAAGATTTCAAGAGGCAACTTGGAAGATGGATAGCATGGAAGTGGGTTAGAGAGTAATTAAATCAAGATTTGTGTATATTTTCCCCAAAGTGCCCTGCTGCTGCCTGTTGGCCAAACACAAGTAAAGGGGAAAAAAAACAAAGACAGAAATGCAGAGAAAGGAACATAAAAAAAGCTTTGAAATTATGAGGAAGAATTTTGCCGCTGAACACAGCTGGCAGCTTTGAACGACCTCCTCAGTTTTTGAGGACAGCGCTTTAGTCTCTTTTGTCCTTTCAGGAACTGTTCCTCTGGCTTCCCTGGAGTCACACTAAAGCTCTTTTCTGTTTAGTAAAAGCCGTCTTTCTGCCCTGGATTCTCCTGTCACACGTGGCGGGTCAACTCTCACCATGTCTTGGTCTCATACATCAGAACGTATAATCGGGGCCCCTTAACGAACACAAGAATATCAATTACAGCTCAGGCTGTACTTACAGCCTATCCATAAGATTTTACAAGGAGCTCTAAGTGACACTGTTCCCGGCTCGAAGCAACCACAGAATGGGTCAACTGGTTTGGGGCCAGCCATTTCCCTCAATAAGTAATTCCCTTTTTCCTAATAAACTGTTCCCTGACCTGCAGTGAGCCGTTTTAAATGCCACGAGAGTGACTGAATAAAAGCATAGAGGCCAGCTTAGGGGACATACCACAGATAGCAATGCCTTCATGGACTCTTGGCATGCACAGAGATGGTAATTTTAGAAAGTGAGTCAAACAGGTTTACTCCCTTCCTAAGCATGCATAAGCATATTGAGGCTTTGTCTGTATCAAAGCACAGGATGAGCGATATTGTAAATACATGTTGCCCTGGGGCTGGGAGCCCTATCTGCAAAAAAATATGCAAGAAAGTTGTACTTCCTCTAAGGATCTTATCCTACAAGAACATTATTCAAGTCTTACCAGGGAAGGAACTGATTTATATACTGCCTGATATGGTCAGAAAAACACTCTGATAAATCAATGCCTTTATCTCCATTTGAAATGTAGCCAAAATCCCAACATGGCCTCCTCATCTTTATTTCTCATCTGCTTTTTTAGGAGTCTCCTCTCCTTTCATGTGGCAAATGCTGATGGCTATCACTCTAGAGTCAACACACGAGGCAGCTGGGACTCACCCCAACAGCTGATAGCTCAGACATGTTGGGAGGGAGGGAGAGAACCAGCTTCCTCTCCCATATAGCTTTTCTTCCCACTGCTATAGTAGGTTTCTTTAAGGAAGTTCATTTCTAACTGCTCTCAGTATTTAAACTGCCCAAGAATATGATCCCTACCTGGCTACTTAACTGTGCTGCAGCCCCTTAAACCGACTGGTCTGGAACTGAGGCAACCCTGTTTTTGAGGGCAGGGTAATATCACACCATATCATGCTTCAGCAACCAGACCTGTCCTCGGCAACAAGAAGGGTAGTGAGTAGCAAGGGGATTTTCAAGGTTTGGCTGGAGAAAAAAATTCCCTAAAAATCATTGTAAAATGTAATTACAGTTCAGGGATCTCCAAGAAATGAAATAAAAGTGCTTGTTGCTTGACGCCAGGAGTTAACAGAGGTCCTGCTGTAGATACCTGTGCTGTAGGTTTTGATGTAGTTCAGTTGGTTGATTTATAGCAACACTAGACAGCTGCATCATACATAAAACAGGCCATAACATGCTTTAAATTATAGTTAACTGTTTACATAGAAGGTGGGCTATGCATAAGATAACTTCTATTTCGCCATCTGTCATCAGGAGACTGCACAGCGTTTACACTCGTTCAGTCACTGTGATACAGAGCCGCGAGCATGCTGAGAAATTTTTCAACTCCCTTAATCTTCACTTTCAACAGTCTTCACTGGCATTGGCAAATTGTAGGAAAAACACAAGGACACTTGTCACTTGTGTATATAATACACCATAAATCCTGGTTGAATAATGAATCTCTCTATGACAGCAGGATTTTCACCCTTCCGGATACAGATCTAGGACACATAGGCCAACAAATCAAGCAACCGGGGCGTTGAACTCACACGCATTGGAGATGATTGGGGAGCTGTTGTCAACCACAGCAGATAATCTTGGTAAGTTTGTTTGCTTACCTGCAGTTGGATAACTGCCCTTCCGCTACATTAAGAGTGTAATGACTCATGTTAAAGCTCGCATTCAGTTACAAAGAAGAGGAAATGTAAGTATGATGGTTCACTGGCTTTCCCAACCCAGCTCTAGTCACTGTGTTGGTTAAGAAGTCTGACCTTCCGTCTGCCATGAACAGCAGTACTTTGGCCCAACTACTCTGCCCAGAAAGCAGATTTAGTGTGACACAAGACTGCGGGCTCACTATGGTTCCCCCACCCAAGAGCCCCTCTGTACCCATGTTCCCAGCAGATAAGTGGCCATTATTCATCCCGTGTTGAACATTAACTGGATTAATTCTACACGGGTTGAGGGGTGAAATTGTATTTGTCCAAAGGGAGGGAAATGGCAAGGAAATGAGGAGAGTAGCCAGCTTGGCTGAAATTCTAATTAGCTCGGGGGTTCGTTAGCACACAAACTCAACCCTTGCTGCAGAAACCTTGCTGATACAGAGGCCTGGGTAAGCCATTAAGTCACAGAGGGGAAAATAGAGGGAGACAGCGAGAAAGAAAAGGAGCAAAAGGGGGAGAAAGCATGAGTACAGACACTCAGTTTCACGCTTAAAGGCCCAGGGCAAGGAGGTGACCTTGTGGAGTGACTCCTCAAGGGGACTGGAGCTATTTTTTGCCCCTCCTGGCCCACTTACACAAGGGCTCTTCAGCACAGAGGAAAAACACACTCTAAGCCCTCCACCTTCATCTATCCATTAAAACATCCATCTCCACTGTAGTCGGCATTCTCCAGGGTGACGCAGCTCGATTTCCAGCGTGTTGTGCCCAGCAACAGTGGTTTGTCAATGAGCTTTTCTCCGCCGTACTGTACATGTGGCTTCTGATTCAAAACATAACTAGGTCATGCTCTGGTTTTTTTTAAAAAAGGAAGAGGGAGGAACGGTCGTAGGAAGTAAAGAAATACTGTAGTGGACGCAGTGGGATATGAGGTATGGCAACAAGAAAGAATGAAAAATGAGTTTTGACATTATTATTATTCCTCTGTCCATGTCTTAGAAATATAGAGACATTTGGGAGAGGAGATCTAGCTTTCCGAGTGCTCAACCTTCCCATCTGTTCTGAAAAGTAATCTCCTTTAAAAAATGTTGTGAAGTAGTCCACAAGAATCTCTCATTTCTCTCCCAGCAACACATAAAGCCACAGCTCTGATGCAAAATGATCGTATGGCTCCATGAATGAACCACCCACCTCCGAGCCTCCCACATTCGGCACCCTGCAGCCATTTCTCTGACTCAACTCTCTCGTTCAGCCTCCACTGATGTTCCTCTTCCTCACCTTGTCATCATGACCCAGATGAGTGGTGTGGGTGTCAATACTGATTTTCCAACTCTCGCCATGTCCACCTCTCTCCCAGTGTAGGTTTGTGTTTCATTCACTACATCGATCCATCAACTAAACCTCTTCTGACTTTTATTTCTGGTGTTCTTGTAACAAATCACCTTGCAGCATCACATGTCGACTGACCAGATGTTCCATCATTAATAATGAATATTAGCATACTCATTAGCTGGACCACAATTGCGAGGTGGCAGCCGCAGTCTTGATATATGATCTTACCCTGTATTTTCAGAGGGCTGCATGAAGCCAAGCCAACACAAAAGCCTTTATGTGGAGTTTGAAGGTTTGTACGCACTGTTCTTTTTAAAGAAGCCAGGTCAATTTATCCAGTTGGGGTGAGAGAGTGCAAAAAAGAAATGGTGAGCATCTGGAGCAGGCCTGATGCCCAATAGGTTTCTAGTACTTCTATGAATTTCAAATCTAAAGATTACAGTAAAGGAAAAAGAAAAAGAGGTTTTGGTAAATTCAAGCAGAGAAACATGGGATGAAAAGTGAAAATGAAGGTGAGGACTAAGAAGACTGCAAAAAGTATTTGCGAGCTAAACATCGTCTGTATTTGCAAAAAATATTCCATGCCAAGGAGATGTTTTGAACTCCACTTTCTCCAGAGCTCTCTCCCGTAATGGTTTAAGCTCAAACTTTTAGTTAAATAAACCCCAACACTCAGCTATGCCACGTTTAAATATTTAGCTTTAGAGGACTTGTGGGTAGAGCAGTGACAGGCGGGATCAGTCCATCAAACCAAGTTTGGCCTGAGGGCGTTCGATCCACACTGCAACAAACTAGAATACATGAACAGGGCACTGTACTCGTGTAAAACTACACCATGAGTTTGGTTTGCAATTTGTTATCAGTACAGTTCAACAGGATGGGAAAAAGAAAGATTCTTTCAGCACACTGAGTGGTCGCTGAATTTTCCCATCATCAAACCAGTCTGTGTTTATGCATGTGGCTTTGGGTAAAATAATTAATGACAACAAAAAATAATCAAACAGTAGTCATGATAGTCAATTATGAATATACCTTCAGGTTCAATTTGCCCCACTTATACTGTACCTACAGACTGACTACAAGTGGCAACGTGTTTGTGGAGGGAGGAGCAGAGCTGGCATTGTTCAAAGCATTTTCATCTTTCCATGAATAGCATTTAATTAGCAACTGAAACTTGAAGGACGATTTACTTCACATCAATACACATTCAGACTGATCTGACCACAGACAAAGGCATACCCATACATTTAGAAACGCAGTCTGTTAACTGAATCAGTGATGGCAAGGGTGTGGGTACAGGGCCTGTAAAGACATAGGAAAATATGGAAATATAACACGCACCATTTTGCTTAAACACCTCAAATCTTCTGATGGTACATGTTACAGTCCCTGAAAGCTTGATTTTTAAATCTTAAGTGAAACATTAAATATTCAGTAAAAAGGCAACAATCAAAACCAAATCTCATCTGCTTCATCGGTACTGTTCAGGTATGCTTTGATCCGCTTTGATTGACAGTGACCTGGCAACATAATAAAAAAAATAATCCTGATTTGTGCACAAGCGTGGGTGAAAATGTTTTCCGCCAACTAAGCCACACCCACTTCAAATCAGTGAGAAGAAAAAGACAAATAACAAAACTGTTATGTTCATGTAGGACCACACTGATTATAGTAATAAGGGACTGAGAAAGAGCCCTTTATTATTATTTCATTAAAACGCGTTTGTGTCCTCATAGGTGGCCTCATATGTCACTATGTGGAACTGGGAAGGTGGGAGGGGACAGCATTCCGTCCCTCTAGTTCAAATTGCCCCTTCTCACCCCAGTAACCCAGTAAGGGCTTCAATAGATAACCATCTTATGGGGCAGTTGTGTATACAGCAGCATGTTGGAGAGAAGAAATCAATTAGTTGGATGAGAAAGAGGTCATGTGGTAGTCTAAATAATGAACAGGTGAATCTGAAAGAAGAAATAAGGAGATTAAACTCAAATCTGATTCAGACTAAGCAAAAAGAGTCACTTAAGCTAATAGACTAGTAGAAGCACAGAGAGCATATTCTGAAAAATCCTACAGAAATTCTTCAAAGGTTGCTTTTGATCCAATACCGGTGTTTCATCTTGAAGCGATTCCCTTCTGTCAGGTTTAGGCAATTTAGTTTCCCCCCTATTTCATCTTGTTAGACTGTTTATTCAAACAAAGGGGGGTGGTTGATGAGCAGATCTCACTGACACACTCACAACACACCATGTCCATGTCAATAAGACCACCACAGCCCTCTCCCCGCAGGATCCTGAAGGCCTGTGGAGGTTATGGATTGGAGGAGAAATTGCCATTTCCAGGACGTGACAGACTCAAAGTGTGTTTCATCACCGATAGAGACGGTGAACTCGGGGGCCTTATTGACTGATCGCTACCGAGAGCTGAGACTGTAGGCATGAAACACACCCAAGGACAGACGAGGCTTTGGAGAACGCACAAGGGGAGGTGTGAGTCACATTGAGCGATCCACACACACGCAAAGACAAATCCCATTAAACAACTTTTATCAGGCTGAGGTCAAACTTTCAGAGTGAACACATCTCCGAGCAAAGACAGACCTTCTATCCACCACTTCTCATTCCTTTAAAATATAACATGGGCTTGTTTTGAATACCCGGACTGAGCAAATGTCTTCACAAGGTAGTCACATCGATGTCTCTATCCATCTGTAGCTTTTTCTTCACCCACTTCATTCTCCACTTACTGCTACGCCCTTACGTTCCCCCATTTAAAGAATGGCCCATTAGGAAGCAGTGAGAGAGAGCAGTGCCCTGAGAGAAACTAAATCACCCTGGCTGGCTGCCGTTTACACCAGACCCGGGCCCGCTGCTTGAGCCGCTGTTTATTTGAACTGTGAACCTCCGTGTGAGGTGTGTGTGTGAAAGGAAAACTGTAAGCGTGTGTGTGTGTGTGTGTGTGAGAGAGAAAGAAAGAGAGAGCATGTGTACTGCGGAGGCGAGGGGGAGGGAACGGTTCCACACAAAACCCAGTGTCTCGCCCTCCGATTTCTTTCACACCTCTCTTAACACGCTTTTCACAACGTATTTATTCGCCCCGCGGGCTCCTGGCGCTCCTCGGGTTCTCCAGGCCACAGACGGGCCTGTGTGCTGCCCCAGTAAGGCAACAAGGAGGCCGAAAACAGACCTCTTACACCACCCGTGGAGCTCCAGACACAATCATGTCCTTCAGCTGACCCACATATGACATCAAAACCTGGTTCTCACACACTATGCAGACACTTGTGCTACGTAGCATGCACACACATATGTGAGCAAAAATGCATGCAATTGTATGCTTATTTCGTATGGAACTCTAAAGGTGAAACACACACACAAACTGGAGAACAGTAAGGTTAGTGTGGGATTGGTTAAAACTGTCCAAGGCAAAGGATAAGAAGACCTGAGCATCAATGAAGCCACTGTTTAAAAAGGTGCAGACTGACTGGAAGAGCGACGGGGAATAGGAAAGGCTGCCAAGTATTCAGACACGAGAACAAGGACTCACACTAAGGAGACACACACATATACACATGAAATAAGAACACACAATATACAAAAACATACCAACACATGTGCACAGAGAGCTGGGTTATCTAATGGGCTAAAAGACACTGCATTTACCTATTGGTGGTATTCTTTTAAAGAGACAAGCTGCTCAAGTTGCTCTTTCAGCTCCGTTTATGTGGGGGTGGCTCTGAATTAGCTGCACAGGCGTCACTGGCCATAAACTTGCCATTCATTCTTATGATCAAACTGACAATAAAGATGATATAACATCACTTTTTTTCATCAGATTCCAACATGTGTGAGGCCCGAACATGTAGAAGACCACAGGAGAAGAGGGGGAAGGTAGCAGCCAAAGCCTGGTTTGTGTTAAAAAGGATGACAAATAAGTAATCATCAGCATCAGCTCCCTTAAGAATATCCACATATGCTCAAGAATGACCAATCTGAAGACCATGTAAATCACTGACATGAAGCTATTTCATGTACAAAAAGAAAATAACTTGCGGCTGCTGCCTGAAGCGTGGAACAGATAATCACTGTGTATCATTCTTCTCGCCTCTGTTGCTGGGCTCCACATGTCTCCACATAAACACTCATTTTGGCCAGACAGAAACAATACACAGAGATAGTGCAAACACATGATGCACACTGGGCATGTGTGTGCCAAAAAGCACATGTACGACACATTCCCTCCCACACAAAACCATGCAAGCAATCATATCAGTGTCTTTACAAGCTACTGTTTTCTCTAAAATTCAAACAGCTATGGGTAGCACAAAACAGAGTGACATACTAATCTCTCAGAAGGCAAAGTCGATCTCCTCCATGTCTAATCGCATCACAGCACTGCAGCTCAAGTATGCTTGGTGCCTGTTCTGGCTCCTCTTTGGTATCTGGAGCAGCGTACCAGCCAGTAGACTAAACTTTGGACAGAAAAGGCTGCTCTGTGTGTGTGTGCGTGTGTGTATGGGTGTCAGCGTGTGTGTATCTGCATGCCAAGACTGTGCCAGCCACAAGACTGATGCTGGCGTCAGAATGAATCACATTCAGTCTGCTATTACTTCCCTCCAGCACACCAAGAGGTTAGCTGAGAGAGAAAGACAGAGATCATAAAAACAGATCATAAAAGCAACATCAATGGGTGATAGAGAGGGAAACATAAAAGAGAGTGTGAAAAGCAGGAGGGCCTGAGCTTGAGAAGGAAACACAATGAGGAAGAAAAAAAAACCCACATATGACAAGGAGGGAGATCCCATGGCATCGCCAAGCCCATCCATCTGCAGCCTAGCTACATGCCAATACATTCATGCATTCTCTGGATCTGAACTATGGATTTGTTGAATTGCTGGTTCAACCCCCCATGGTATACACCTACCACTGGCATATGAGGAGGATATTGTTTAGCTAGATTCCCTATTGGTCTGATCCATCATACACTCTGTCACGGGGCTTTCAAGATATTTAGTCCTATTAGTTGCTTGCGGTTATCAGTTAAAGGACCAGTGTGTTTGCATTTAGTTGCAAATACAACCCTCTCACCCTCCCATTCCAAACGTATAGGAGAAAATGTTAGCCGCGAACGACCCCATTTACTTTCATTGCAATTAGTAGATTCACTTGTAAATTTACTTATGTTTGATTTGAGCAACTTTTTAATTTAACCTTCTCTATCTAAGTATGAACTGCTCCACAAAAGAAATCTGGTAGACATTTATGAGACAAGAGTTGATGGTACAGTCAAATAACCTTTTATCATCCCTTTTTAGCTATGAGAGACACTGGCCTTTGTCCAAATGTTTTAAAGGAATTATATAGTGCACACATTTACACACTCAGAATTTGGACACTCAAATAAAATGGCAGACAGTAAATATAGTGCACTAAATGGTATATAGAGAGTGATTTCGGACACAGTCTATGTTCCTGGTTGGCTAGTATGTTAGAGAGTAGTTTGCTAGCTACAATTGTTCATCAAGGAGTCTTGTGAGTAGTTGATGCAGAACTTCACTTTGCCACGTTCTGGTCTGACCAGGCCTTAATCTCCCTGAGTCCTCAGTCAATATGGCTAATAGCAGACTTCCAGCATTGAAGCCGACCCCTTAACACTGAGGCCTAGAGACTCTGATCTCTATTGATCATGAGCTATTTTGCATTTAGCTGTTGTGGCTGACCCTGCCTGTCCATCTGATCCTCCAAAGGCCACAGATCTCACCAGCAGATCAGAGCACTGCTTCACCGTGCATTGTGAACTCTATTGATTACACATACAAATCAAGAATCAACTGCAGTGTTTCAATGAATCCTTTTGGGACAGACTTTCATTTTCTCAAACAATATGTGATCAATACACTGGATGAGTCAGCAGGTTTAAGTGTGAATAATCCCAAATTTGCCTGGATCTTAATTGGAAAATGAATAGATAGACGTGTAGACATAAACAATAGGTTATAAAAATGTCTCCCATGTTGGGAAGCGGATATGAGAGAGCACAATTTTTTGATGACATAGCACAGATCTTGGGGTGCAGACAGCACAGCCTGAACAACACATGAACCCCTCACATCTGGGACACATTTAGCACCCATGTGCAATGTATTACATATTTCTGGAAACGAAGCCACGCTCGAGCCTGTAATCTGTTGATGGGAGTTTATTCCCGTTGTTCATGGTTTGGTCTGTTGTGACTTCACCATGGTAAGCAACGTTTTTCTAAGATGAGCTGACAGAGAAAGAAAACAGAGGTTAAAGAGTGGAGAAAGTCAGATCAAGTGGAGAGAATTGAAATGGTACAAAACTAAGCAAAAAACAAATCCAGCAAAGTCAGTGCAGGACTTCTACCACCAGGCCCTTCACACTCCCAAAATTCTCAGCTGCAAATGACTGTTTTAGAGCAGAGGGGTGAAATTTGTCACCCTTGTGGTTGGCAGGTTGGGTAAACTTTTAAGATCCTGTGTTGGCCTGCAAACTGTGATCATCAACTTGAGCAGTCCTGGCTAACTTGATACTGAAGTCACCTTCAGTAGGAGGACAATGAGAGTTGAGTAGGCTTAGCTACAGCCAGGAGACACTTAGCTTAGCTTAGTACAAAGACTGGAGGCAGGGGGAAACGGCTAGCTTGGATCGGTTCAAAGGTAAAGAAATCCACCAACCAGCAGCTGGACAGAGGCAGGCTTGCTAAGCTAACCATCGTCTGGCTCTAGTTTCATATGTAACTGTCAAACATGTGAATCTCACCTAATTCTTGGCAAGAAAACAAAAATGTGTATTTCCTATGATATTACTTTTCCATTACACCACCACAATTAGAGATTGTATCCACTCTTACATTTAAACCTCCAAAACATTTGAAACTTTCCCCTTTGTTGTGCTGCTGCGTGAGTAATCACAAAGACCATATAAAATTTAAATTTTTCTTGGTGAATTAATGCCAAGTAGTAGGAATTCTTCCAGTCGGAGGTTTTCATTAATTTTCATCTATGAAAAGCGTAGTATGGTAGTAAAATGTCAATCCTAGAATTCAGTGAGAGATTTTGGACTACAGCTGCATCAATAATTCCTCACTCAAAGTTATAATTTCATTGCAAAACATTACTGAGTACATTACAATTTAATACTGTAAGTAATGAGCAAAAACTGTATGAATCCAAGACTGCCAGGTTCTCCCACTGACCCAAAGCCACATGAAATCCTAATAGGCAGCACACAAACCAACAAAGACACAAGGACATGGCTTTAATAAACCAAGTTAACATGAAGCTTAAGATGGCTCGCCCAGCCCCCGTCTAAACCTCAGAGCAAACCTCAGTCAGCCTCTGTTTAGAGTCAGCACCCTACTGGTGGCTCGCTACCGTGTCCACTGGCTTTCTAGGCAGAATGCTAAGCAGCTGAGTGGCGGTGAGGCTACTGGCCAAACAGCCGCTCGTTAGGTCTGTGGGGTTAGACAGCCACATCTGGTCTGCCTGCACCCACTTACAGCTCCACCATGGTCTACTGTTCAGCCAAACCTCAGAGGTCAGGGACACAACCAGGGAACGGGTGTTTGTATTTAAGTGTGTGTGCGTGTATACCCCTAACCCTCCCATATATCCTACAGAAATAGGAACTGGATGTAAATTTGAAGCAGTTGTGCTCTGCCCTAAATAAATAAGCTATTCATTCAAATGCCAGATTAAAGATTACCCTTTCTCTATTTTTTTGAAGGGCTTTGATTCATGTGGGCTGGGTTGAGGTAGAGGAAAATAAGAAGGAGCAGACAGGCATTAATGCAGAACCGGAGCTAAATAACTTAAACTCTGTCATACTCATTAAAGTGAGATACTGTATTACCAGTTCTGTCCTTGAGTTCTTTCACCTCGAACTACTTTGTCACAATGCACCTCACGTCATACATCTGCTGTAATGAAAGACACTAGCAAGGAATAGCTTTCTATGACACACTCAAATGTGAAAATTATGATAAAGAGCCCATCATATCTGCAATAAAACCTTCAGCTTGATTCAGATGCTGGCTCTGATCTTTGCCGATTTTAATTAGCGTGCGCGGTTGTATCTGTGTGTTGAAGTGACTCACACATTATCTGGTTCTGTATGACGGAAGCTTAGTTACGGTAAGAGCCCAGAAGATGACATCATGACGGATACAAAGAGAAGATTTTTCACTGTGTTTCTGTCACCGTCAGACTAATATGCTTCTGTTCTTTGAAGGTGTCTGAATACCAACAGCAAAGATAGACAGATTTTAAAATGTTAATGGCTAATATCAATTGTGTAAAGGCATTTTGACTTGGTTTTCTTTTCTTTTGTAGATTTCACAATAGTGAGTGACATGCGGCTATAACTGAGAGAAACATAATATAGCAACCTCAAATAATTACTAGGGCTCCCTCCTAAACATAGATGATTCCCTGAAGAAGACTGTACTCACAGGAAAACAGCATGGCAGGTTATTAACTTTTTGAAAAAGAGTTTTCTCTCATTTCTAATAAAAATAGAGTAGGATGACGGACAAGGAGGTCAGAGCAGCATGACTCAAATCCACAAGTAGGTTAGGTCACCCTTCACCCTACTTTCTGCTCGCTGCTCTGATATTCTCAGCCTCGATGTTGCTGAATGCTGGTGAAGACATGCAGAAAATCTATTGCTGTGGGTTGGAATCAAACCTGGGCTGCTGTGGTAAGGACATAGTCATAGTACATGTGGCACACATTCTACCAGGTGAGCTAACAGGACTTACAGGTAGTGCTTTAGAAATGTATTACTGAACTATGATGAAAAGTGCTAAAACATGAATCTAGCAGGTAACCCTGCAGAGGTCCTAAATAATATGGTATACAGAATTCTAGACAGGTATATTGATGAAAAAGCATTAGCGAAAAAGCATTCACTCAAAAAAAATAAACAAATCTGTAGATGAAAACCACAAACACATAATAAAGTAAAATGAAGAATTTCCCGTTACCCAGATAGGGCAGGGGAATGAAAAACCATATTAATTCTGGCAAAACAAAACTGCTTCAAACCCTTTCCTCTTAAAGAATGTGCCAAGTTTCATTTCTACAGCAAGTATGCAGCAGCCTCCAGTCTTCTGTATGGTGGAGACACGGATATTGCAACATAAATATTAAAGAATGTGCCAAACCAAAGGAGAATATCCCGAAAAAGCAGAGGTTAGTATACTGTTTGTTTGAACAAGTGGAACTGTGCTGCAGTACATTTGGTTACTAATCAGTTCATACAGTGTCTGCACTACTGTAATGGCATGCTGCCATGTTCCCCTTACCTGGGGTGGGCTAAAAACAACCGAAGAGCAGGCTAAAGGCCGGGATTACTTTGTGAAATAAAATGATATTTTTAGAGTGACAGAGCAACCAGAATCAGACTCTGTCATTGCACAGTTTGTGAACAATTAAGCCGGGAAGCAGGTGGTTGCTAATGTGTCATATCTAGGCATAGACATAGAATCTGACATTGGAAGATACAAAAGTAAAATATGGCATGTGCTGAATTCAATCAGTTTATAGGAAGGATGCACAGTGGCACAGAAGGACAATGTTTCAGCAAGCAGCAGTGAAGAATGTGTTTGTCACAGTGGATTGGTCTTTGTTTAGTGTGGAATGTGACAGATTTGGGTTAAATAAGATGCTTGGAGGGGAGATATAGCAGAGTGCATGTTTGTGCCTGCAGGTGCACGTGAGAGAAATGGCCTCAGTGTGATTCTGAATGGCTTTGTGATAACTGCAAGGAGAGAGAGAGATAGAGAGCACAGTGGAGATAAATAAAGGACACTACAGAGAAGCGAAGATTCACATCCCTGTGGCTCCACCTCAGCGTCTTTTAATACCCAAGGCCACCCGCCAGCACGCGCACACACACACACACCCACTCAC
>NW_023339740.1:8417347-8418107 GCF_004916995.1 Morone saxatilis | reverse complement strand
CACACACACACAGAGATAAACACATGTATACACAAAAGTATAGATGGAGAAAGAAGAAGAGATACCATAATTGCTGGCAAATGGAAGAAGCTTTTCTGACACAAAGCACTCCAGTGGCTCCAAGGAAAGAAGCGACAAGTGTACTTTCAGTATATCGACTCGGAGCCAGACATGAGAGCTGTGTTCTGTGGTAGTCGTGCAGGGGATTGAACCAGTGTGTCGTGTTTGTTCCTAATAACATTGACTTTCGCTGCTGGAGCCATGCAGCCCACTGCAATATTCCTCCAGTGACTTAGGGACAGATAGCTGACAGATTCAATGAGGAACAGGGGAACTCTCAGTACACATGATTGTATTTTTTTGTGTGCGTTTGTCTGTGTGTGTATGTGTGTGTATGTGTGTGTTGTGGGTGTGTTTGTGTGTGTGTTGTGTGTTGTGTGTGTGTGTGTGTTGTGTGTGTGTGTGTGTGTGTTTGTGTGTGTGTGTGTGTGTGTCTGGATGAGGGAAAGAACTTTGTGTGCCACATACCAGAGCATCTAACTGTATTATACAGATTAATTAAAAGCCTGAATCTGTTCCCTATTATCTCTGTATGCTTGTAGATGGGGGTCTTCAGCTCCATGTGGCGCTGTGTGGGGGGTGCGGTCTGCTCTGATTACATCAGAGCCGGGGCCACGAGGGATCATTTTAATGACCAAAAACTAAATCTTAAACAATATATCCATGATGCTCGTATCACCCAGAGCAACAACAGGCTGCA
>NW_023339740.1:8416913-8417283 GCF_004916995.1 Morone saxatilis | reverse complement strand
AAGTGTGTGTATGAATATAGAGGAAGGGGGGTTGCCAGAAAGCAACAAGTTGGAGGTCATTGTCCAACTTCAAAGAACCCACCCATCCCCCTCTGACTTTATGTGCTGTTTTATGATTCAGAGGCAGACAGACACCGTTGAGGTTCTGGCAGTGTGTGTGTTTCATGGGTTATGGTCTTGTCCTGGTCTTGGGTGGGTGGATGGATGGGCAGAGGAGGAGGGGAAAACCCACTTTCTCCACTAACTAACATTGACCTGAAGCAAACAGTGGGGTCCTTTTTGACTTTTGGTTGGGGGCTGGGGTTAAAGGCAATGACTGCTTTTACACCTCAATGTGACCAGCATTTGTTTGAGTGTGTGTCTGTGTGTG
>NW_023339740.1:8415837-8416901 GCF_004916995.1 Morone saxatilis | reverse complement strand
TGTGTGTGTGTTTCTGTGTGAGGGACTGAGGTACAACTATAAAAGAGTTTTTCAACCGTGAGAACATGCAGACAGATAGAGAAGGAAGAGGAACGTGACAGAGCTGATAGAGAGGCAAACATTATGAGTTTTATTTTAAAAAGAAATAGGACAGTCTCGTCACACGGTGCTAGTGGGCGTATGAGGATAAGAGCCTTCCAAAGCAAGGACTGGGCTATCTTATCTGCACAGTCTGTGGGAACATTCAGGCGTGGTCTGAAAATCAGTGTTTTTCCAAAGAACAAAATTTGCTGTCTGAGACGAAATAATGGGGCTCAAAATGCAATGCTGAGGGCTACGGGTCACTGACAGGCTAGGCTGCAGGGAGGTAATTCATATATAGTCCCTTTCCAAACACACACACACACAATATACATAACACCAGCAATAGACACATTTTCTAACCTGAATACAAGGAAGACATTTATTAATTGGTTTAGTCATTCATTCATAAACACACAAACACCCACACACACAGTTGTGTTGAAAGTCACCCAAATATCACCCTCTATATACTGACCATGATTTTAGTAAGGTTTGTGTGTATGTATGTGTCTGTGTATAAGCATTCACATGTCCATTGTGTGCTTGTGTGCTTGCGTGTGTGTGCCTAACTCTGCTTGGCCCTGCACTGTCTGCGCTAAGCATTTATGAGCTAATTAAGGTCTGGCCAAGACTGGAAAGCTGGTGATAAGGCCTGTCTCCGGCCCTCTCATTAATGTTACACGCTCCACTGGGGTCACACACGCACACACACACATACACAAGTAGGAAAAGAATGTCCTCCAAAACAACAGTGGCAACACTATTCACTCATTATTAAGCAGGCTTCCAGGCTGATTACTCAGATTTTGCCATTTGGGAGCCTGACTGGGAATTCTTCATAAGCGAAAGAAACTGAATAAGGAAGGAAGCGATAGTGTTGCATTTGTGTGTCATGGATAAACTAATAACACTACACTGCTGAATACAGACATGAGAGAGCAATATGTAACGGGGTTTTCTCTCTGTTCCTGCACGGAGTT
>NW_023339740.1:8415121-8415825 GCF_004916995.1 Morone saxatilis | reverse complement strand
TTGTTGAAATGTGTAAATTAGGCCTGCATGATAATTGTATTAAAATACAATTGTGAGTCATAACTCTGCAATCTCTATTATTACTAATAAAAAGGTTTCACACACAAGGACATGTTTTTGCACAGCGGCACCCACAAGCATCTTCCTCCATCTCTCTCTCATCTCTCTCTCTGTCCCTCCTGTCTCTCCTTATCTTCCTTCCACTAAACTTGATCATTTCCTCTCTTCACCTCATTCTCCTGCTCCACATTCCTTTGTGTTTGATCACTGCTGATGTTTATCTCTCACTCCCTCCTTCTGCTTCACAAATCAAACACAACCCTACATGCAAACTTTACTTGTAAAAGAGACATGACAAAACCTCAACAATTCACTGTGACAACAGCACATGCTTGAGTGTGTGTGTGTGTGTGTGTGTGTGTGTGTTTGCTTTGTGGCATTCCTTTCTCTACTATACGGAACTCCTTGCTGGCAAAACACAAAAGCGGGGCGCAGGACACGGATCAACACAGATTCCGCCGCGCGAATCTAAGGTGCGCGTTAACCCATTAGCGTGGCCAAATACGACGACAGCAAAACAAAGAGGCGAGACAGAAGAAGGAAGAGAAGAAGGAAGAAAGTGCTGCAAGTCCTGAGAGATACTGTGGCACGGGAATAAGAACAGCTTGGCAGCAGTGGGAGAAGAAAAAAGTTACAGCAGCAGC
>NW_023339740.1:8412970-8415021 GCF_004916995.1 Morone saxatilis | reverse complement strand
CACCACACACACCACACACACACCACACACACACACAAACACCCGCACGCACACACACAGCACTCCAGTGACCTCCACCACCCTGGATGTGATAAGCCAGATGAGGGAATGATCATCGTTAGGGTTACATTTACTACTTGGTTAAGGTTTGGGAAAAGACTGAGTCTCAGTTGAAAGGTTTGTAGGAAACTGAAAGTGAATCTGTGTCAACATCCCGATGGACATTCCCTTGAGGTCTTTGTCACTCCAATGCATTTTGGGAATTTGTTAAGAATACTTGAGCTGTCATTTTTCTTGGAAGGACAGTCTTACTTTCACACATTCTCTACTCTCATACTCTATACAGAGGCAGGAAATCATTTTTATCCATCAGAAATCTGCTTGTATTCTCTTAATCCTGTACCCTGATAGAGTTTTTTTAGTCCACATGAATGTTTAAGAAAGCAGCAAATAATAAGATTTCTTAGGTGAACGCAAGCTTGTTGACCTAGCATATAGCAAAGACCTGCATTTACACACTACTTATCATATAAAACAACAGGAACGCTTCCATGTATCCTATTCCTGAAAACTGGACTGTACAGGCACAGGGTGAGATGAGGTGTCAGGGGGTGGTGCACTGAAACCTGGCACCATTCTAACAGGACGCAGCATCATACACACCTGACTGTTATGGTCAGGTATTCACGCTGTTAATTCCAACATGGATAAGGCTGGAGACAGAATTAGATTTCGGGCAATGAACTGCATGCAAGACTTAAACATGTGTGTGTATGTATGTTTGTGCTGCACACACAAGCACATTAAAGATACACGACACAGATAGACACACAAGAACAGAGAAAGAGAGATGGTGTGGATAGTCGTCCCTGTCCTACTTTCTACCACAGTTCTCCTTCTCGCTCTCCCAGCTCCAGTCTTTAGGGAGGGATCAGTGAAAAACAGCCTGTCAGCAAAGTTCAAGCTACACTGTACATCCAGTGCTGTTTCCTCCTAATTCAAAGCTTCCCTTCTGCAACACTATCAGTGGAGGGGAGCAGAAATTCACTTTTTTACTGCAGATGCAGACTCAAGGGACACACAGCCTGCCAGAAAAACAACAACTGAATCCATCAACAATGACATACATGTGTACATATCATAACAATCAAATCCACCCCTGGACAAAAGACACAAACTGATCATTCTCAGAAGAGATTATTTCTAATTCAAGGATGAACAACAGTAAATTGCATCAACAGTTTAGTTCAACAGAAGTACATTTTCTCCAGAAAGGTCGACTTATCATCGATCAAGATTTTAGGGGTGAATGGGAGGTTTCAACTGTCTACGGGCGTTGCACAATCGAGGAGGCAGGCAACCACTCGCAGAGACACAGGTAGTACAGAACGCTCTGAGATTCCTCTGAAGCACATCTTTGCTTTGTTTACATTAACCAACATGCAGATATATGTGGGTGTAATGCAACGCGAACTGAAAGTCAGAAAATGGTGTATGGTGAGTCTTTGTTGATCTGTGTGGTGTTGAACACAATGAGCATGTAGATACATGTATGGAAATATTCATAAATGGGGGGAGGGGAGATGCATTTAGTATTAGCCATTGTCTTCTGAACACTGAAGACATACTTGTTTGTGTGCTGGTGACAAACTGGCAGGCTGACATTTTGGTGTACTGGTGACAGCGGCTGAAACCGCAGGACAGCACGACTTGTTTACTGCAGAGGAGGAATTTACCATTTGTCTTGACTTCCATCAATCGCTGTGTGTGTGTGTGTGTGAGAAGAACCAGTGTCTTGTGCATTAACAGCCTGTCATACTGAACAATAGGTTGTTTTACAAAACCTGCACTCCACACTCCACTCCTGCCACCCCTGGTCTGGGTGGAGAGACAGAAACAGAATGAATGTAACAATGTGTGTGTTAAGCGGTGGGTGGTGGGAAGAGGCAGATCATCTGTCATAAGTTCCAGTGTGTAAATATGTGTGTGTGTGCTTTGCAGTGCAGGAGCTTGTCACAAACTCCTTTGTGTGTGCAGATCATCCAAACTTC
>NW_023339740.1:8401200-8412870 GCF_004916995.1 Morone saxatilis | reverse complement strand
ATTCCCTAAAATGTTGAACCATTCCTTTAAAAACTAGTTGCTTGCCTTTGGTATATTATCAACATCGTGGGAGGCTTTGTTTTTTTTTCGTGGCATAAAACGCATGAAGAGGAGCCTACAGCACAGTAGAACTTGGCCCTTTACAGTACTTTTCCTAACCCTCCAAATTTGTGTATGTGTGTGTTCGGACCACACGAGTGGGGAGCCTACCTGCTGTCCCATATGGTTGGCATTCAGCCTAATTAAAGCTTTTGTTGCCCCACAAACTGGGTGTATTACCATAAGTGCTCCCTGAAGTCCTGTATTTATGGCAACTTGGCATTATAAACAAGGATAAAAGGAGAGCAGAGACGAGTCTGATTTATCTGTATGTCGCCATAGAGACAGAGAAAAAGTTCCCAGGCAACACAGCAGCTAACCAGCACTACCAGCTCGCATGCCCACGTTGTGACCATAAATAGTGCCACTGTCACATACACTGCTCGGATTTCACCTTTAATCATCTTTAAGTTGACGTCTGGTCATATGGGCATATTTCTATGAAATGGAGGTCAAAAAGAAGTGAATACACAGCCATTTATATGTATTCAAATCACATCAAATCTGAATGCCAGAATCTAAAGACAAAAACGCAACGTTCTTTGGGAAGATTAACTGATGTGTCTCTACCTATCTCGCTCTCGCCATCTATGACACCGATCAAGCTGACAGTTATATGGTCTACAAACCACTCCTCTCCAGCATTTTCCACCGTCTACGCTTATCCTACATAGCAGTCATACCTCTGGGACTAGCTAAGGGTGACCTGAGCAGAAGACATATAACACTGAAACATTAACACATGACCCTGAGCTCACTGGATGAGATCAGTGCAAAGAAGCTGCCCTCACACAGCCTGAATACTAACCATGCTTTCCCAGACTTTCCAGGTGAGAACCACAAACAGGAAGTTAGGATTGAAACCTCAATGAATTGGCAAACGCGGAGGAATTGCTATCAGCTTAGTTAAGAGCATGAAAAGGCAATGCTCTTGCTGTAATTCAGTTCATAATTATCCTCCATCAGGACTTTAATGAACTGTGTGAGAGCTGGCACTTCCTCTGCTCGCTGTGAAACCAAAAATAGCTCTGTTTTGTGTGGCGCATGCAGCAGATGGATCAAAAACAAAGAATTTCCACTGCCAAATTTTCCACCGTGAAACTTTTTCCACAGACAGAGGTGGCGTGTTGGGCTGTTACGAGGCTCTATGTTCTTGACCAGACATGATGGAAAAACAAGGGAGGTGTGGAACAAAATCAAATTAGCTCGTTGCTAATGCTGTGGCTCAGCTGTGCGTCTCATTTCCTTATTAACCCTCGCAGGAGATGTAAGGCCGCTGTGCATCCCATGAAACTCCAATCCATCTCTTCATTTGTAACGTGTAAGCCCTCAGCTAAACGAACACCACTTTCACAACAATGTCAAGAGATGGTGAAAGGAGATAGGTGAAGAACAACATCTGGAGGCCTCTTTGATCGCCCATGACTCTACGTGGGAGAGAAAAAGGAATGGGGAAAAAAGTGAAAAAAGACGAAGCGAGTCTGAACATATTTCTCTCTTTGTGTATGTGTTATCAAGGACACAAATGACTCAGAGTGACGCGACCATCCGCTGTTGAAAATACAACATAGGCAAAAACTCATTTCCTCCCTTGTCAGCAGAAAAGTTGAGACAGAAAGAGTTCAACTAGAGGATACCGAGGGCTCCTACTCTTCGCGCAGTCACCTCGCAACGACACATCCGGTCTTCTATAAGGCCTTCTTTTAAATTTTTTGGAATCTGGGATGTGTTTACAAAAAATGTCTTCCATTGAGAACCTTGAACAAAGCGCTATTGTTGCGTCTGGGTCCCAGCATGACAGGGATTTTATTTCCATGAGATTTTTATGGTAATTGACTTAATCTCTGTAACCTAATCAAGGTTTTAGGCAGTAAACAGCAAGAAAATGAGAACAGCGGGTGAAGTTGTGGTTGAAATGGAAGGAAATGGAGAACGCTGTTCTGGCTAGCTTAACTGACATCATTTTGACATGCTGCTACAGTAAGGAGTGTTGTTGAAGATGGGTGGTTTGGCAGCCACACAACAAGAAGGTCACATTCTTTGTAGGAACACCGCTTGTTCTCCTTCTACAGTTTCATCTTCACTTCCTCCTCATTTTACCAATCTTTTATGGTTTCATGGATTCCGTCCTGGTCCATTTTTCTCTCTCTGACCCTCTTCCATCTCATCTGCCTCTATCCTCTTATTCCCAAGGCACTCTATATCTGTCTGCCTGCCTCTCCATCTTTCTCTCTGACACTCCTCCCCCTAATCACTACCGTCACTCTCGAGTGAAGAGGTGGGGGAAGCAGGCTCTTGTGTTTGACGGACAGGTCCTGAGTGCAGACATTTCCCCGTGGTCAACCTTATCAGTGGCCAAGATTGGCAGAGTTGAGTGGCAGCCGGCTTTTTCTGGCTGCACTTTTCGCCTCTGGTAGTCTCCAGAGTTCTATCTGTGCGTGTGTGTGTATTTATTCCGACACATCTAAGAACAGGCCAGTCTGATAAAAATGTCTAAGTACACAAAGGACTATAATTGCAATCTGTTGTTTAATTCAAATTAGGCCAGTGCTGATATGTATATTTTTATCTGAAATGACCTTCAGATGTCATTCAGTGACTTCAGTGGGGCTGAAAGAGTTTTTGTTTCAGTTTAAGCACCCCTATGGAGTCATAACTGTGACACAACCCAATTACCCAGTTTCTCTGTTAATTCATTCAAGTTTCATCCTGTCTGATCCCTCAGACGGACAGCTTGAGAGCTTACTTCTGGCAAAATTTCCCAAGACTGATGTTGTCTGGCACTGGATGGAGATAAAGTGCAGATTCTGTACTGTCCCATGATCCAGAAAACAGTACGGGAGGATACAACAAAAAGGAAAAGAAGATGAGGAAGTAAAGCAGACAAACTGCGCAGTGGGACAAAGTTGTCTTCCAAATTTCAGTGTGACCTCACAACAAATATATTCCTGTCTGTTGTTAAATTATAGCCCAAATATTTGAGGGACAAAAGCTTGACAGTTGAAATCGTATTGTAAGAGCTCTGGTGATCTTTTAACTTTTCATCTAGCGCCATCACCACGTCAAATTTCAAATGTATTCATTTTATTATCATTACATACCTGCAAAACTAATGAAACTCCCTCAGCCTCAGCTGTATTTTGCATGTGTTTAGTGTTAATTAGGAAATGTTAGCATTTTAACATGCTAAACTAAGATGATGAACATGGTTAACATTATACCTGCTTAACATCAGCAATTTAGCGTCGGCATTGTGATCATGCTAACATTAGCATTTAGCTCAAAGCATTGCTGTGCCTAAGTGCAACCTCACAGAGCTGCTAGCGTGGCCGTAGACTCTTAGTCTTGCTATTTAAAATGGTCCTTGCATCCAGGCTGGATCTATGCTACATTGCCAAGAGATGACGTCTCCTTCTGAATATGTGAAGAATATTGTGGGAGGTGAAAATTCACAGCCAAAACGTAAAGTGTTATAAAGTTGAATCTTGAAAATAACAAACCTAGGTCTGTCATTTAATAAATGTGGTGTTGATCAAAAAAATGATTGATGAATGAAATGAATGATTCAAGATATAATGGCACAAAAAAGGAATAATGGTGATAATGGGGCTATAGCTAATAGAAAGTGAGTGAGTGGCACATTTTCAGCCCTTTTTAGGGATTCAGATGATGAAACATAATTAGGATTGAAATCAATGGAACTGATCAATGCAGCTCTAAGTTGATACACCGCTGTGAGCCAGCTACTGACATTGATTGGCTCACAGCATATGAATGCAGGCGGTAGGTCTGGCAGCAGGAGGAAGGATGGGGGGTGTGGGTGGGTGAGGCGATCACTGGCTTACCAAATCAATTGCCACTGCCTGAGGAGCAACTGAAGATCCTCTTGCAGAAACTAATTCATTCATCCGTCTGTTTTCCACCCCCCTCCCTCTCTGACCCCAAATGTTCATCTTCCTTTTGCTTTAGCGAGCTCAGCAGATTTTAAGTCCTTCTTTACGCTGGAGAAACTTTGAAGTGAGGGATGTTTGTTTTGAGGTCTGGAAGGAAGAAGTACTAGAGCAGGTCTGTCCACAACTGTTAACAAATCCATTTTATCTATAATTCCACTGATGATGTTATTTTCCTACATAAACACAGACACACAAAAATACACAATATGCTCCTTAGCAACACGCTTAAATCCGTCAACAAAGAGGCTATTTTTTGTGGGTGTGGTCGCTGTGGGTAGGTGTTCGCAACCCAGGTGAAAATATACTGCGAGCTGAATGGAGCTCGAGAAGCCGCGGAACTCACTGTGGTCTAAATCCAAGCCTATTTTTTTCCTGCTGTTGTAAGTCTTTTACCAGCCTCTCACACAAGAGTGCCATCAACAGAGCTGGCAGCACGTCTGTGTGGAATGCAATCTGGCAATTTACGGACACACTCACATGGTCAATAAAGACTGTTGAGCCAGCACTGGATCTCACACATGTAAACTGTTCTTAAACTTGTCACATTTGACATGATTTGAGGCTGAACATACACCGGATTTAGAGAAAGAAGCCCTCAATTTGTCTTGCAGTGAAACTTGTGGCACTGACATATATAGGCATGTGCTGATACACTCACACAAAGACACAGTGCCAAGCACCCACTACCCTCCCCATGGGCACATGAAGATCCAAACACATGGAACCACGCATACAGAGTTTGGGAGACAATAGTCTGGACGCTGCCAGGACCTAGCAGCCTAATATAAGTATCTGGGTTAAAAATAAAAACGGGAAGGCATGTCGCACAGCTGTGAGATGGTGGGAGATTTGTGTGCTGTCAGCCCACTTAAATCACAACAGCTGAGATGACAAGGCGCTGCCTCTCAACTGCCTTTTCCTCTTCTCCCTTCTGTCGATCACTTGCTTTTTTATTCCCCTCTCCCTAAAACTCAATCCGTCACTACACCTTTAGCAATTTCTCTCCCCCCCTCCTTTCTCCCAACACACTTTTTCTCATTTCCATCTTTTTTTTCGCCTTGTCTAAAGATAATGCCACCCACTCCTGACAACTACGTTGGCAGCCTAACAAAGCAGCACCCAAGGGAACGGAAAGACAAGATTCAAGTGACGCTTTTATTCAGTTGCCACTAGTCAGTCGTAATTCACTGTAAACATCAGACAGACAGATCTGCACACTGCACAGTCGCTTAAGATTACACTCGTGCGTGTGAAAGCACAGATACAGCCAGACATGAAAAACAAATGCACCATGGATTGCCCAAATGGTCATGGTATGCATACCCTCCCAAAATTAAAACATTCCATAATGTCTAAATCGTCATGATAAGTCAACAGTGTCCTTAAGAAAACTAACCAATCACTGAGGGGATTAGCTGTCCAGAACGAGGGTGTCAGAACGCAGAATTTACACCACCCAGGGGAAAAGTCTTGACTCCCAGCCAAAGACAAAACCTCTCCACCAATCAGTGCCTCAGAAGCCGGCACGAACAACTCAGCAGCTGAATGAAAAGGATGAAAATGTTTAAAAGTTACTCACTGCTTCCTGCTTCCCCCCTGCCTGTGCTCGAGAGGGAGGGGGAGAAACACACTAAACGACAGGAGGATCTCAGAGGGGGCAGAGAGAGCAGCAGCGGCGCAGCAGCCTGAAGCAAACACTTTCAACGGCTCCCCCTAATTGAAAAAATCTGTTTTCATCTCTCTCAGATGAGCGAATGCGAGAGAGGAGAGGGAAAAGAAATAATTGCCTTGAGCTGAGGTGATGAGGACGAGAAGCGCAGTCCCGCTTGCAGATGGTCAGCAGGGTGAGAGTGAGTAAAAAGACCAAAAGGAAGTGAGAGAACGACAGAGTTTTTCAACAGACGAATGCAATCAGGGGTGACCACCAAGCTGGTTGCTGAGAGGGCAAACAGTCCACAACATTAACCCCTCCCACTGCCTACAAACAGCAGTCAGCGTTTTTTCCTAAGCCCCTTCCCCACATGCACTTAACCCGTAAATGTTCTGGCAGTTTTGTGCGCTGACATCATGTGGGAACGGGAAGGAGGCGCAAGTGGGTTTATGGCAACTTGCAGAGTCAGGACCAGGCAAGATTTCCACAAATATTAGACCACAATTCAGGTGTGAACACTGACAGATTCTTACAATCACATCAAGCAATCACAAGAGATGCAGAAGGATCAGATCAAGACTTGAGAGTTGGCTGTAGGAGTTGATATCACGGTACAGCGAAGTATAGAAGAAGCGGTTTCTACAGAAGTAAAGACCCCATTTCATTTCAACCCCAACTCAAAGTCCAGCTCTTTCCGGAGCTTTTAAGATGGTCCTCATCATTAGATGGAGTTTGTTTAGTTTTCATAGATGTTTACGACTTCTGATCTGTGTTGGCTGAAAAGTTAAGCATTCAAGTTCATTGTTGACCTTGGAAACAGTAGTCTGACAAAACAATTCCCAAATGTGATTTAGTTGAAAGCTCTAGTAAAAGCTCAAGTTGAGATTGTTTTGACAAACAGTCAAGAATGACCTTTAATCCCTTATATATTTCCAGTTATATTGGGCCATTGTGGACAATAAAACTGTTTTATGTTTTTTTTTTGCATCAATTCAATTAGTGCTGCAATTATTGATTAATAGTCAATTGACAAAAAAATAACGGGCAGTCAGTCGATTAATCGATTATTGAAATCGATTTAATCGTTGAAGTAATTTTACTTGTCTAAAATGCGAGAATCTGCTGCTTTTTTGTCTTGTGTAACAGTAAACTGACTATTTTTGGCCTCAAGATTGTTGGATGAACAAAAGCAAATTGATGATATCACCTTTGGTTTTAGGAAATTGTGATGTAATGACTTTGATTATGACTTTTTCCTTTCTAAAATTTTATAGACCAATCAACTGTGATGAAATACATTAATTAGTCATGTAATGTAATCAGGAAACCCCATGTAGCCTCTCCATTAAATTTCCAGAGGTGGATTGTCAAACAAATGTGGAAAAATAAATCCAGAAGATAAATAAGAAGAATTTATATATTTGATATCTTATTACATTAACAGACAGAAAAATTAGTCTTGCTAACTTCCTCGTGTGTCTAATTTATGTGGTAACACGTGAATGTATAAGCCAGCAGACTTTGGAAGTATTAATATTATACAAAACAGTGATTGATGTTGTGTGCTGTCTTTTCCACACAGAAGCTCAGTATTTGAGCCTCCTTTGAGTATGCTGTGTATACGAGCAAAAACTTTGAATTAAATTTGAATGCAAATTAGGTGTCTTCAGCTGTAAAATGACTGATCCTTACGTTTATAGAGAGCACAAGTGTAGTATTCCCTCTTCAGCAGTCAATCAGTCTACTCGCCCTCCTCTAAATCCACAGGGGCAGCAGTCTATGGAAACATCTGCTAGAGCACTTTCCAAAAGCTCTCCTCTGTTAAAGTTGGACTAATGTACATTCAGTGAGCAGCGGATAACTTAAATCAGACCAAGTGGACGGCAACCTTGTAATGGGTCTCTGGATGCCAAATCCTAAACTAACCATAGCCCAAAATGGCCGACTCTGAGGGGAGGTTTCCCCCCATCCCTCTCTGCCAGTCATATGTCAAATAAATACAGGAAGAGAAACGCTGAGGGAGAGAGTGAACACAGGAAAGAGTGATCTATCTCAGTGCAGTCTGAGGGTTGAGGTTTCTGGCACAGTCAACGACTGTGATGTGAGCAGAATGTCATCACTTCTTCTAAGGTGCTCACACTGTGCACCTACTGTTCTTGGGAGTATGGGATAGCCAGACCCACAGCTGTAAATCTTGAGGGATTCCTGGAGAACAAGCAGGGCTGCGGCCAAGAAGGACGGCTCCTGCCCACACCTGACAACAAAGACCTGTGTTGTTTCTGCTAAGATATGCACAGGTATTCACATAACATTTGCATTTCACAAGCACAGACATAAATAAGGCAAGAAAAACCCACAAGGAAAAACAAAAAAGGAAAATTGTGCTTGCACAATGCCAGTCATCAGCCTTAATCAAACACAATGGCTCATAGCATGTATGTAGATGAAATCAGTTATAGGCAACAAGCCACAACATCTCATGTTTCCTTTCCTGCTACTATGGAAACTGAACTGCTGCAGTCCACATCACTCAAATCTGCTACAAAAGGTTACCATCACGCCCAAATATGCTGAGAATCCCCCTGCTGTGCCAGGCACAATTGATCCCATTTGTACAGAAGAAAATAGCAGAAATTACCAGGAAAAAAGGCACCACCTGACCAGCAAGCAAGAGCTCTTGCGACAAAAAAAGCCCTAACACCTCACTTTCCTAATGACTGACCTAATGCTTTTCAAAAAATGAGATCATTCGTCACTGTTAAAAACAAGACATGCGTGAAAAGGGCCTGAGGTGTGTCCAGGAAGAGGGAAGAAAGAAAAGAAAAACGCCCCCTCGTCCCTCCATCGCCACACAGAAAGGCTAAGTCATGTACTCATCCCCCCTCTTCCCTTCAGGAACAAATGAAGTTATCAATCAATCCCACGGTCCCACTGAGAGAGGGAAAAGAGGGCCAGAAGCATACAGAGAGCAAAGCTGAAAACACTCCAAAAATACAAGTTGATTGTTTTGAGGAATAGCAGAGTGCAGATTATGTGTACACAGAGTTTACATATACATTGCATACATGTGTAAATCACACAATTTAGAAGAAATGTTCTGATGACATATTCACATTCATGTATTTAAAAGTTGAAAGGTTATTGCTACTTATGCTAATAATAATTTGCTGATAGGTTTAAAGTGTGTTTAAAGACGTTATTGTAGTTCCAAGAAAATGTGTTTTCCCCTCATTAAAATGCAAATATATAAAGCAATTCAGGCTAAAAATATAATAGGATCTTAAACCGCCATGATGACATAATTTGCTGCATACCCTGAAGAGACAAAAGACGACACAAACTGAACAACAGAACAATTAAGCATTACTATGTCTATATAAAGTAGAAACAAGTGTTCCCAGATGCTGTTCAGAACATTTGATGGAATCTATGCAAATATGGACCAAAGAGTAAAAGAGGTACAAAAATCATCAATTGCCATGCCTACCTGTATGAAACAAGTTTCTTTTGGTAGTCTCACCGAGCAACAAAGAACAAGCCAGCTACAGAAAGTAGTCTTTGTTGCAAAGTGTGCTGCACCTATTCTAACTGTGAAGTCATTGTGTCATGCTGAAAATGGGCTTTGGCTAATTACAGACAGAACAGAGAATGATCAGAATCAAAATGACGGTCTATGTTGTAAGAGAAACACTCCCTTCTCAAAAAATCCTCAAATAGAAATGATAAAAGAAAAGATTTTTTTGGATGAAGGGAGAAAGAGCTTGCAATGACTAAAACATTTAAACCAAGTCTTCCTTCTGAAATCTCTGCTTCATGAAACCAGTCTGCGTGTGTATCGTCTAGACACTGTCCAAGGCCATGCTTATCACACATAGCCACAAAAAGGCCTGGAATTTGTCTTATGACCCGGGATGTCCACACAGCTCACCAGTGAACTCATCACCTCATGGTTTCTGGCTGTCAGTTCCTTCAGCTTATTAGCTTGGCTGCCTTTCTCCCTCAGACAGTGTGATGGGTGGTGAGAGGAGCGGTGAGGCCGAAGACCACGAGCTGAGCTTCAGCCAAGAACGACATGGAAAGAGAAAGAAAGATGGAGGGGGATAAAAAACAGATTGAAATATTTGTTCTTTTGTTTGAAGGAGAATAAAAACAAAGAGGGATGAGGAGAGAGAGAGAAGAATAAATGGAGTGTGTGGCCGGGAGGGAGTTCAAGAGACTGAAATAGAGAGGGATGAAAAGAAGGAGTTTGCCAGGCCAGAGAGAAGAGAAGAACGGGTGCAGTCAGCCTTTTGGCAGAACCTGCAGTATCCATTGCATATGGGTAACCCTGCAGACATACAAAAGGAGCAAAGTTAAAGTAACACCGCAAACTTTGAGGGAATTTTCGTGGCAGGGTGCTTTTTTCATGAAAAACAAAGTCTGAGGCATCACACCGCAACTAACTGAGAAGCCAAGATTGGGCCTTATTAACCAGAATAATTTTCACAGCTGTTTCCGATCCATTTGTGCTTCACGTGGAGGGAGAAGAGGAATGGGGGGGGGGGGGGGGGGGGGGGGAGGAATGGGGGAGAGTGGAAAAGTGAGGAAACCAAAGGAAGGAGGGAAGGAGACAAGCACAGACAAAAGACCGAGTGAAAGAGAAGAGATGCGGTCTGCCACTTGACAATAACCAATCACATTTAACTCCACACACACACACACACACACACACAGAAAGACACAGTCCTACAGGAATTAACAACATGCTCAGTGAGCTCTTGAGGGCCAATCTTTCTACTTAGAGACAGGCTTAGATTTCACAACGCCCAGCTGTTTTACTTGCACAAGAAAAGCCCATTAAAATTCCTGCTTACAGTGAAGAGGCATCACTGCACACACACACACACACACACACACACACACACATACACACATACACACATACACACATACAGGGGAATGAGCTCAAGGCAGTAGATCAAGTCATTAAGTTCATAAGGGGTCTTGTTTCCTCTGTATCTTTTAATCCCTTCTTCTCTCTATCCGTCTCCTCTTTCAGTCTGGTCCCCTCTCATTCCTTCAATAGAACCTAAGTCTCTAGGGAATACTGGACACACACATTTATTCACAGCACATTAACACACACTCCCACATGCACTTTCATAGTCTCCCCAGTTAGTCACTGTGTCATCAATAACTGTCCCATCCACCTCCAGCAGAGTACACACCAGCTAATAACCTGTGCACAGTGGCTGTCCGAGCTGTCAGTCAAACCAAACAGGAAGACAGCACATTAAAACAAATCAAACAACAGGTATACTCACTGATGAAGACTTGCTGCATTAAGTTTGTTATATCTTTTTGTAATGACAATAAGGGATCTTCTGCAGAAGCTATAATGAGGACAGAGTGAAAATAGATTTCAGTTTGACCTGTTATTTGACACAGCACTTTCCAGGAGGTGAAGGAAACTGTAACAAGAAATAAATTCAAATGTACCATTTAAAAAGAAAAGGAAGAGATAGAAATAGAATTTTAAATGATAAAGTTAAATTATCTATCCATCAAATTATCTTCTCTGGCACAGAAGGATACTGGGCCACGATACTGGACCCACTGGGTAGTGCGAAACTCAAGCACCACAGCAAAGATCACCAAAGATGATCTTTGGGACCAAGTGGATTATTACTTAAGATCAGAACCGCTAAAACCACACATTATACTTCTGGCCAAAAATCAAACCCTAGCAGAAGCTCTTTTCCTGTTTCCACCATTACTGGGTTTGTTCCTTGTTGCCCCATTGAAAACACAAATGCTACAGAGAACGGATGCTGGCTTGTGCTTCTCACAAGGCACTATTACAATGCGGTGTGCCCCAGGGGTCCATTCTTAAGCCACTATTATTTCTTATGTAAATGATTTACCAAATGTGTCCAACTTCTTCCTGTTTGCTGATGACAAACATCGGTTCTCACACACACACACACA
>NW_023339740.1:8396777-8401137 GCF_004916995.1 Morone saxatilis | reverse complement strand
ACACACACACACACAAACTGAACTCATTGATTAAAAGACGCCAATTTATTTTGTCTTTATAATCTTTATTGTTCACTAATCTATCCTTACTTCTCATAGTGAAACGAGTACTGTACATATTCCACAATCCTTTTGAAAATGTATTGCAAAATTTCAGTCCACTCAAATCTTTCCTCCCTGTCGACTACTTTATTTCTGGAAATATTTTCCAAACGTACTTTTATATACAATACACAGCTCAAAGAGGAAAATCTTCCAGCTCATGTCTTATTTTCAAACTAATTCATAGATTCATTCCTGCTCAACCAGTCATCTTTCCAAACATTTCACAGGGAGGTCAATTTTCAATAACATACAGGGCTCCTAACTAATTTTCCAAATTCGGTTTACATTACAGCCTTTGTAAAGTCCTGTAGAGGATCATAAAAATCTTGAATCTCTGTTTTATGGTCTTGTCTTTTTTTATTTCATATATATTTTTAATAGTGTGAATTTAAATTTGCGTCGAAAGGTCCTTGAGCTAGAAAGTTCTGTAAGCAATTTTTTGTTGTACTTGAGAAGACATTCATTCAATTGCCTGGTGAATCAGATTCCAGTCAGGGTCATCACATCATCAACCACTTCTCAGCAGGAGTCCTAAAGACACACACACACAAAGTCTCCCACACTCTCACATACGTGCACATACTAAGTTTATGAGTAATCAACCACTGGCTGTGATTGCAAACAGTCCATCTGCAGTAGATTTTCATGTTGGGAATCAAGCACACAATCTCATCACAGACAAAGAAGGTATCATGAAATCAGACACACACACACACATATATATATACACTAACCCAGCCATGTCTGATTAGGCCATGACCTGACTGAACCCTGACCTGTTTGAATTATCTGAGTGTGGGGTCATATTTGTGTGTGTTTGTGTGTGCGTGTGTGTGTCATGGTGATGCACACACACAGTCACCAGTATCTAATGCCTGAGTGACGAACAGATTTTTTCCCAAAAAATGTCTCTATAGAAGTGTAGTGCTTGTGTCATCTGTGTACAGTGTATTCATCAGTCAGGTTGTGCGTGTGTGTGTGTGTGTGTACAGCTGTGAATCTGCGTGGGCGAGATGCTGCCTTTGTTTATCACCGCAGCCACATTGATGAATTGTGGCTGAAAGCCTCATGCCATGCAAATCCTAACAACGGGTCCTCTCCCACCTCAAAATCTGGAGGGAGGAAAAACTGGTGGAAACCTCCCTCAGTAACCGGTTCCAAGCGCAACACTCCAAAGCTAAACCTCTCACCATACACACAACACATGCTTTGCTCTCCAGTCTCATTAAAAAGCCATCACCTCGCTTTCTCGTACGCCCAAACAAATGCAATCGTAAATTGAGAACAGGGTGGAGGAGCAGAAAATTCCCACAAAATGGAGGCGCTCCCTTTGTGGTAACTGTGGCTTCACAATACGGGATTGCTGGAGTGTTTCCAAAACAGGCACGTGGCCCCCTGTTCTCACAACAGCTGAGGCCCTGAGCCCCCCTCCGCCCAACACCTCCACACACACAAACGCACACAAGGTCTCCAGGGATCAGCTCTGTGTGACACAGTGATACAATCAATCAGGGGATATTGCTTCTATTGACAGTCCACAGAAGAGTCTCCCTCTGTTTGATGATCTGTCTCCCTTGTTTTTCTCTTTCTCTCTAACATCACTCTTTGCTCTTTGGTTCCTTCGTCCTTCTTTCAATCCTACACCGACCTTTAAGTCCATATCCATTTTATTTTCACTCTTTCATCTTGTACTTCTCTCTGTCACCACCATCAACTCTGAAAACTCATCTTTCTTTTTTCATTTCCGTTGCCATCTGAAGAAAATACCACACACCACCCAGACTGGCACGCACACACCCACAAGAACAAGTCATTGATCCTAGCCCCTAACACAATCAGACAACACAAAACGATGCCTTCCTTTGAGGGGAAGGAATGAGGGGATGGGGAGGGGAGTCAAAGCAAAAGAGCTCATGCATATTTCATATCTACTATGATACACTTTCTGGTCCATGCATAATGCAGACACTGTTTAAGGATGAGCATTGGGGGCACGGGGGGATTTAAGTTGGGGAAATTAAATGGAAAATGAGATAGCACCCACAAACAGCCCATCAGTCCATAATTTGAACACAGCGTGTCTGCACACAAGCACCCGTCATCCATGGTCATAGTTTGCCTCTGAGCCACTCATTTCATTTTAATCCCGAGGAGACTTCACATGTGGTGTACAAGATGTGTTAAGTGGACCATCATGTGTGTCTCTATTCAGTGGAAAATGATTATTGCACCACAACAGAAAAATCTAAATCTTTTGTGTCTTTTGTGTTATGTTGTTAGGTGTACGGCATGACTCATGGCAGGGCAATGGCGGCCACTTGGTCCACACTGAAGAAATTCAACAACTGTTGTTTGATTTATAGCTAAATACCTGCAAAACTAAAGGCAATTCCATCAGCTTCAGCTGTGGGCCTACTTTGCATTTAGTGCTAAATGTAAGCATGCTAACATGCTAAACTAAAATAATGTTGACATAGTTTTTGCCATCATTCCTATTGGTAATAAGAACATTGCACTGCTAAGATCTGAAAAAAAATGGTAACATCAATAAAAATAAGTCAGAAGGGGCAAGAAATACAAGCTAACCCCTATGTTAGCTAAACTTAGAAACAAAAAGGCAAACAGTAAAATGATTATTGAAACTGAAAGTTTAAAGGCTCTTTGACCTAAACACACACACACACACACACACTTTTCCTGTGCATTAAGGGACCTGGTTTAGAGCATCTCGCTAACCTGTTAGCTTCTCAACACTTGTATGATCCTCTGGCTGCTTTTGTTTCTTGTCCATTGGACTTCATTGTAGCAATGTAGGCTAAATGTTGCCAGATCTCAACAATTACTTAACTGCTGACATTATTATCATAACTGACATTATTGCTGAAACTACAAAAGTCAAACCAAAGTTGTAATAAAATGGAATTATCCTTCATTAGGTGAAGCACATCACTCCACAGAAAAACAGAGAAAATGTCAAATTCCCCTAGCTGTGGCTAATGTTCTTCTTCCTTGAATTCCCCTTATGTGCATGATGCGGTTCCAGTTAAACAGATGTCGTATATCAGCCTCTCTGTGAGGAAGCCAAGCCACTTGTCCCATCAGTAAGGTTTTCAAGGCATATGGTCTGAACATCCTCTGTATTCTGACTTAACATTTAACAGAAGACTGCGAGTAAAAAGGGGTCAGTAACTTCACCGTGACAAAGGAAATCCCTTTCTTTAGTGGCTTTAACAGAGAGCTGCTAAAGTGCCTAATTCCTCTACTTTATCAGTGGATGTACATTTAGACAGGAAACAGAGTTAAAGTGGATACTGGAGGAAGACAAGAGTTTAAGACTGTCTATCACTCAGATGGAAACAGGGCAATAAGCTTTCTGGAAGCCTCCTGTCAGTTTAACGAGGCTTGATGTTGGCCTTCCTCTTTCTTTACAGCTCCATTTCTCAATGAGTGATTCTCTCACACTCTCTGTTTCCATATTTCTCCGATTTCTGTTCTCTCTCTCTGTCTGGCATTGCTGGTAGTTCAGGGAGCCATTTCAATGGTGAATGAGTGAGTTTAAGTTATTTCTTTTTCAACCAAACCTCCTCCTTCCGCCCTCTCTACAGCCCCATCCCTCATTCCAGATGCACAACGCATGGAGAAAATACCAGAGATGCATTTCCATGTGCCACTAGGGATGTCCAAAATCCAATTCCACTCAAACAGATGTCATATATCAACCTCTCTCTAAGGAAGCCACGCTAAGAGAGAGAAAGGGAGGGAGCGGGGAGGAATAGAGAAGGAACAAAAGAATGATCAGGAAGGCTTTTGAAAGGCAGCAGGCTCAAAGTCAGACCCCACATGCTACAATGGAAGCACACACACAAAACCACACAGTAGGATTGGAACAATGGTGTGGATGTGGTTACCACAGCATTGTGCAATGTCCCTACTACCTGTATATCATCTTCTTCTTACCCCCAACTATGCACACCACTACCTTTACCCCCTTCCATCTCTACCACTGTCTCCAGACTTTTTGTGGTAAACAATAAAAATTGTAATTTGCGGTGAATTTACTCACTTTTCCATTGAGAGACTTCCCATTGTGCTTTTGCTTTCGGGCTAAAAGGCACCATAAAAGGTTGTCAGATGGGCTCATTATGATTTGTTGGTGCTGAGCAGAAGTCATCAGTCACAGTGCAGGGAGGGGGTTTGGCTGGCTGTATGTCTAGATGGTTGGTAGATAGATAGATTGGTAGATAGATAGATAGAT